>NC_046293.1:88624850-88934583 GCF_004115265.2 Rhinolophus ferrumequinum
GGAAGGAAATAATAAAGATCAGAGCAGAAATAAATGAAATAGAAACAAACAAACAAAAAACAACAGAAAAGATCAGTGAAACTAATAGCTCATTCTTTGAGAGGATAAATAAAATTAAGAAACCTCTAGCAAGTTCATCAAGCAAAAAAGGGAGAGAGCCCAAATAAATAAAACCATAAATGAGTAAGGAGAGATTACAACCGATGTTACAGAAATACAAAAGATCATTAAAGAATATTAAGAACAGTTATTTGCTAACAAATTGGACAATCTAGAAGAAATGGATAAATTTTAGAAACATACAACTTTCCAAGACAAAACCAGGAAGAAACAGAATTTGAACACATTGATTATGAGCAATGAAACTGAAGCAGTTATCAAAAAACTCCCAACAAACAAAAGCACAGGGCCAGACGGCTTCACAGGTGAATTCTACCAAACATTTAAAGAATTAGTATCTATCTTTCTTAAACTATTCCAAAACAAATTGAAGAGGAAAGAACACATCCAAATTCATTCTATGAGGTCAGCATTACTCTGATACCCAAACCAGACAAAGATATTACAAAAAAAAGAAAATTACAGGCCAATGTCCCTGATGAACATAGATGCAAAAAATCCTCAACAAAATACTAGCAAACAGAATTGAAAAATACATTTAAAAGATTATATGCTGTGATCAAGTGGAATAAACCCAGAATGCAAGTGTGGTTCAAGAGCACCAAAAAAAAAAAAAGAAAAAAAAAAAAAAGAAAGAAACGTGATCCATCACATCAACAAAACCAAGGATAAAAATTATACGATCATCTCAATAGATTCAGAAAAAGCAATACCCATTTATGATGAAAACTCTCAACAAGTGGGTATAGAAGAGACTTACTTCAACATGATAAAGGCTATATAGGACAAGCCTACAGATAACATCATACTCACTGGTTAAAAGCTGAAAGCTTTTTCTCTAAGGTAAGGAACAAGACAAAGATGTCCACTCTCACCATTATTATTCAATATACTGGGGGAGCCAAAAACATGAATATGAGTACACATGACTTGTATTCAACTTTTGTTATCAGTATATATTGACTATTACAATTTTAATAGTTTTTTTTCCTTTCTTAAAATGTGTATACACAGTCTATGACGTGATCCCCCTGATAAGTCCAGTGCCCATCTGGCACCTTACATGATCTTTACAACATTGTTGATTCTATTCTCCCTACTGTATTAACTACCACTTTGTATTTCTTAATGCCTTTACCTTTTTCACCCTGATCCCAACCCCATTCCTATCTATCACCCTGATAGATCTAGTACCTACCTGGCACATACCTACTTATTACAATATTATTCACTATAGTCCTAATGCATGGCCTACACCCCCATGACTACTGTATAATACCCAATTTGTTCTTCTTAATCCCTTCCCCTTTCACCCATCTTTAACCCCCCTTCCCATCTTAAAGAAGTTCCTCTAAGAGTCCTTGTAATACTGGTTTTATGGTGATGAACTCCTTCCGCTTTTTCTCGTCTGGGAAGCTCCTTATCTGTCTTTCAATTCTAAATGACAGCCTTGCTGGGTAGAGCAACCTTGGTTGTATGCCATTGCTTTTCATCACTTGGAATATTTCCTGCCACTCCCTTCTTGCCTGCAAAGTTTCTGTTGAGAAATCAGCTGCCAGTCTTATGGGGGCTCCCTTGTAGGAAACTAACTGCCATTCTTGCTGCTTTCAAGATTTTCTCTTTGTATTTAACCTTTGGCATTTTAATTATGATGTGTCTTGGTGTGGGCCTCTTTGGGCTTATCTTGTTTGGGACTCTCTGTTCTTCCTGGGCTTATATTTCCCTTCACCAGTTTAGGGAATTTTTCTGTCATTATTTCTTCAAATATATTTTCAATTCCTTGCTCTCTCTCTTCTCCTTCTGGTACCCCTATAATGCAAAAGTTGGTGCTCTTGATATTGTCCTGGAGGCCCCTTAAACGCTCCTCAATTTTTTGGATTCTTTTTTCTTTTTGATATTCTGGTTGGGTGTTTTCTGTTACCTTATCTTTTACATCACTGGTTGGATTCTCTGCTGTTGATGCCCTGTAATATATTCTTTGTTTCCATTGTTGTTTCCTTTATTTTTGGTTCTTTTTTATGGTTTCCATCTCCATTTTTATGAGATCATTGAGCATTCTTATAACCAGTGTTTGGAACTCTGCATCTGATAGATCGCTTATCTCTGTTTCGCTTAGTTCTTTTTCTGGATCTTTGTTGTTCTTTTATTTGGGACATGTTTCTTTGTCTCCCCATTTTGGCTGCCTCCCTGTGTTTGTTTCTACATATTAGATAGGGCTGCTATGTCTTCCGGCCTTAGTAGAATGGCTTTATGGCCCAAGTGTGCTGTGGGGTTCAGTGGTGCAGTCTTTCTGGTCACCTGAACCCTGTGCTCCAGGTGCATCCCTTGTGTGGGTTGTGTGTGCCCTCCTCTTGTAGTTGAGACTTGGTTGATAATTGCACATCAATGTGAGGGACTGACCCTTGGCCACTGGTTGTGAGAACTAGCCTTGACTACAGTGGAAGTGTTGTTGTGCAGAGGCTGATCCTACAGAGCTGGCTCAGCAGGACTCTGGCACCTGACCAATCTGCCCCTTGGGTGTGTTGTACTTGAAGATGGCTAGGTGATGCTCTAGCTCATTTTGAAGCTGGCCACTGGGGGCACCAGCCTCAGGACCACCTTTGAGGGGATCCACTGTAAGTCTACTTCAGCCACAGCTCGTGCCCCACCCGGGGCCACTTAGAGGGAGCCAGAAAGAAATCCGCATAAGTCTGCCACCTGTGCTGTGCTTGGAAGTGCCTTGAGAGGCCAAGCCGCGAACCAAGCCCGACTGTCACTAGTGCCAGCTTAGGGCTGTTCAGCCAGAGGTACAGAATACACTCAAGCCAGATGCTGTTTGTCTGGGTTCTGTGAACCTTTAAGAGACCCTAGGAAAGTGCAGCTTGAGCCAAGGCAAGTGGTCTGAATGAAATAGCCACTGAAAGCAGCCTGAGTGTGCCCAAAATTTGGGTGGTGCCAGGTCTCAAATTGCCAGGGCAGGGCGAACAAAAGGCAGAAATTCAGAAAAGGCAGCCACCTGTGTTCACACGCCAGGAAGGGGGAGGACTCAACAAAGAAAATTGCCTCCGCCAGGTCCGCCATCCAGGAGAAAGCTGCCTTTCCAGTCCCCCGTCCCAAGCCAGACAACTCAACTCCCCACCACTTGTCCCTGCTGCCTTTCCAGCTGCTGCCCCAATGTTGGAGCTCAGAGCGAGGGATTCTGTTGGTGGGTAAGTCTGCACACGGTCCCTTTAAGAGGAGCGCCTGTGAGTGCAGCCATACTGTCACCCTCAGACACAATCTCAACTGTTTTTTACAACCAAAAATTATGGGGACTTCTCTCCTCAGCACTGGAACCCTGGGCTGGGGTGGGGCTGGTATCTCTCACTCCTTTAGGGGACGGGGGGACGCCCACAGCCAAAATAGCTCTGCCGATCTTTAATGGTCACACACGGGTGTGGGACCAGCCCAGAGTTCTGCGTCTCTGCCCTTCCTACCAGTCTGGAGATGGCTTCTTCTGCATGTCCTTAGTTGAAAGGCTTCAGTTCAGCTTGATTTTAGGCAATTCTCAATAATGGTTGTTTTGTTGATTAGTTGTAATTTTGAAGTGGTTGTGAGAGAAGGTAAACACAGCATTTACCTACTGCACCATCTTGGTTAGTGTCCCTTTTCTCCTTTTTGATGATGTCATTCCAAGCAAAAGTTTTTAATTTTCATGAGTTCAATTTATTTTTTCCTTTGTTACTTGTGCTTTTGGTATTATATTTATAAAGGCTTTGCCTCATGAAGATTTACTCTTATACTTTCTTCTAAGAGTTTTAAAATTTTAGCTGTTACATTTAGGACTGTTATTCATTTTGAGTGATTTTTGTGTATAGTGTGAGGTAGGGATTCAATTTCATTCTTTTGTGTGTGGTAGCCAGTCATTCCAGTGCCACTTGCTGAAAAGACTATTCATTCCCATTGAATTGTCTTGGCACCCTTGTTGAAGATCAACTGATCATAAACTGGATTTACTTCTGGACTCTCAAGTCTATTTCATTGATCTACATATCTATCTTCAGGCCAGTATCACACTTGATTACTGTAGCTTTATAGTAAGTTTTGAAATTGGGAGATGTGAGTCCTCCAAACTTGTTATTTTTCAAGATCATTCTGGCTCTTCTGGGTCTCTTAAAATTCCATATGAATTTTAGGATCAATTCTGCAAAGATGTCAGCTGGGATTTTGATAGGGATTTCTTTAAATTGGTAGACCAATTTGGGGAGTATTGCCATCTTAACAACAGTAAAGGTATATTTAAAAATATAAACTGGAAAGAGAACTGACTCTGGGTGGTGAACACACAATGTGAGATATAGAATATGTATTACAGAATTGTACACCTGAAATCTATGTAACTTTACTAACAATTTTCACCCCAATAAACTTTAATTTAAAAAAATTAATTAATTAAAAAAAAATAAAAATATAAAAATATAAACTGCAAGGACAAAGAGAATGGGAGAAGAAACAAGTAGAATAAAGAGGGACAAATGACTTGGCCAAGTAGTAGAAGCTGTGGCCCGATGCCTGCAGAAAAAAAAACAATAATGGGACGTAAACAGTTCAAGGAGAGTTGGAAACAGGGTACCAAGGAATGTGGAAGTTAGGTGCAGACTGAGATGGGATGGGCCTAAAGTCTACTTATAGAGCAGTTCAACCCTCCAGATTTCCTCCACTACCCCTTCAAAGGTTGGTGACAGCTCCTCCTCAAGGCAAGAGACTAAAGGTTTGCTCTTTTCTAGAGCGGTGCTCTTGCAGTGTTGTTCATGAACTGGTTTAGGTCCACAAACTTTGTTACTAGCCCCAATAAGACAACTACAGAAAATGAGAATAAGTGTTGAAATTTTTTTTTAATTGCTTATATATTTTTTAAATTTATTTTATTTATTTATATTTAAAGCTCTTTGGTATTTTCTTTTCTTTTCTATTTTTTCTTTTTTAAATTTTCCCTAAGGAGGACGCAGCCCACAGTGGCCCACGGAAGGATTGAACTGGCAACCCTGGTGCTGTCAGCACCGTGCTCCAACAAACTAAGCCAACCGGCCATCCCAAGAATTTTTATGGAAATTTGAAATTGATTTAACATTCAAATATGTGCTCAATGGATTTTTCTTGCTGAACAGGATATAGACCAGTTTGGATGTCTGAACTCCAAACATCCATTGTGAGTCACATGGGGTGGGAAATGTATACTAGTTACGTGCAGTAGAACTACATGTGGGTCCCTGATAGAAAGGAAAAGTAAAAACTTGTCCTTCGCCACATATAGTTTTAGAAGAATGCACTACAGCAGGGGTGTCCAAACTTTTTTCAACATTTTTTACCAAGGGCCATATGCAGTAAAATACACAAACAGCCGGGCCACTCACTCAAGGTGAAGTACGTATTGCCTCAGCTGGTTTATTTAAGTAAACTAAATATATTTTTGGAATTTGCTGCGGGCCAATTAACAATGGATTGCAGACCACAGTTGGCCCATGGGCCGCAGTTTTGACACCCCTGCTTTAGAGGCTTTCAGGCTTTGTTTTGTGTATAGACATACATACTGCAGGATACTGCACGTTTGGTTCCAGACCACCACAATTGAAGTGAATATAGCAATAAAATCAGTTAACACAAGTTTTGTGGTTTCCCAATTCATATTAAAGTTATGTTTACACTATACTGTAGTCTGTTAAGTATGCAATAGCATTATGTCTAAAAATGTACATAATTTAAAAATACTTTATTGTTAAAAAATGCTAACCATCATCTGAGCCTTTAGCAAATTGTAATCTTTTTGCTGGTGGAGAGTCTTGTCTCAATGTTGATGGCTGCTGACTGATCAGATGTTAGTTGCTAAAGGTTGGGCTGGCTGTGGATATTTCTTAAAATAAGACAACAATGAAGTTTGCTGCACTGATTGGCTCTTCCTTTCATGAATTATTTCTCTGTAGCATGCGATGCTGTTCGATAGCATTTTACCCACAGTAGAATTTCTTTCAAAATTGGATTCAATTTCTCAAACCCTGTAGCTACTTTATTTACTAAGTTTATGTAATATTTTAAATCCTTTGTTGTCATTCAACAATCTTCACAGCATATTCACCAGAAGTAGATTCCATTTAAGAAAACAATTTCGTTGCTCTTCCATAAGAAATAACTCCTCATCCATCAAAGTTTTATCATGAGATTGCAGCATTTCAGTCACGTCTTCATGCTCCACTTCTAATTCTAGCTTTCTTGCTATTTCCACCGCATCTGTAGTTACTTCCTTTACTGAAGTCTTGAACGCCTCAAAGTCCTCCATGAGGGTTGTAATCAGCTTCTTCCAAGCTCCTGTTACAGTTGATATTTTGCCTTCTCTCCATGAATCACAAATGTTCTTAATGGTATCCAGAATGGTGGATCTTTTCCAGAAGGTTTTCAATTTACTTTGCCCAGATCTATCAGAGGAATCACTATCTATGGGATCTTTAGCTTTATGAAATGTATTTCTTAAATTATAAGATGTGAAAGTCAAAATTACTCCTTGATCCATGGGCTGCAGAATGGATGTTGTATTAGCAGGCTAAACTCGTTGAAACACACTAATCTCGTTGTATATCTCCATCAGAACTCTTGGGTGACCAGGTGCATTGTCAATGAGCAGTAATATTTTGAAAAGAATCTTTTCCCCCCACTGAGCAGTGGGTCTCAGCAGTAGGCTTAAAATATTCAGTAAACTATGTAGCAAACAGATATGCTATCATTCTGACCTTGTTGTTCCATTTATAGAGCACAGGCAGAGTAAATTTAGCATAATTCTGAAGGGCCTTTGGAATGGTGAAAGAGCATCACCTTCAACTTAAAGTCACCAGCTGCATTAGCTCCTAACAAGAGAGTCAGCCTGTCCTTTGAAGCTTTGAATTCAGGCATTGACCTTTCCACTCTAGCCACAAAAGTCCTAGATATATCTTCTTCCAATATAAGGCTGTTTCATCTACAATGAAAATCTGTTGTGTAGTGTAGCCACCTTCATAATTATCTTCGCTAGATCTCCTGGATAACTTGCTGCAGCTTCACCATTAGCACTTGCTGCATCAGCTTGCACTGTTATGTTGTGGAGATGGCTTCTTTCCTTAAACCTCATGAACCAGCCTCTGCTAGTTTCAAAATTTTCTTCTGTAGCTTCCTCACCTCTCAACCTTCATAGAATTGAAGAGAGTTAGGGCCTTGCTCTGGATTAGGTTTTGGATTAAGGGAATGTTGTGGCTGGTTTGATCTTCTCTCCAAACCACTAAAACTTTCTCTATATCAGCAATAAGGCTGTTTTGCTTTTTCACGGTAGTAGCACTTTTAATTTACTTCAAGAACTTCCCCTTTGCATTCACAACTTGGCTAACTCTTTGGTGCAAGATGTCTGGCTTTTGGCCTATCTTGGCTTTTCACTTTTCTTTCTAAGTTTAATCATTTCTAGTTTTTTATTTAAAGTGAAAGACATGCGACTCTTCCTTTCACTTGAACACTTGGAGACCATTGTAGGATTATTATTATTTTTATTAGTTTCAGGTGTATAAAACAATGTAATTGTTAGACATTTATCATTTATATCTCTCACAAAGTGATAAACCCCCCTTCCCCCATCTACTACCCCTCTGACATCGCACACAGCCATTACATTTCCACTGTCTCTATTCCTAATGTTGTACTCCCTTCTTGTAAATATATATATTTATATGAATGTAGTTGACATTCATTATTGTTCAGCTTCAGCTTCAGGTGTACAGTGCAGTGATCAGGCATCTACATCATCCCTGATGAGATGGTCTCCCTAATGAGACAAGTGTCCATCGGATAACCTCATTGTAGGATTATTAATTGGCCTAACTTCCATATTGTTGTCTCAGGGAATAGTGGAGCCCAAGGAGAGGGAGAGAGACAGGGGACCACCAATTGGTGGAGCAGTGAGAACACACATGTTCGCTGTTTTATATGGGTGTGACTTGTTGCACCCCAAAACAATTACAATAGCAACATCAAAGATCACTGATCACAGATAACCATAACCAATATAATAATAATAAAAAAGTTTGAAATACTTGAGAATTATCAAAATGTGACACAGAGACATGAAGTAGTAGTACTTTTAATTTACTTCAAATGCTGTTGGAAAAATGCCACTGATAGACTTGCTCGACGCAGGGTTACCACAAACCTTCAATTTGTAAAAAATGCAGTATATGCAAAGTGCAATAAAGTGAAATGTAGTTAAATGAAGTATGTCTCTATAGTTGGGAGAAGGTTGAAGCAACAGGCTGAAAATCTGGATTCTGAACAGTATGTAGGATATCCAGCCTTTCTCTCACTCTTATTCAAGAAAACTGGCAGTTAGGCTTCTCCCCTCCCCCAACACCTATCCCCAGACAGGAATCTAGAAGATTCTTATCAGAAAAGATCTAATAGTCCAGAGAGGAAACTTTTAAACGCTGACGTTTAAAATTCCCCTCAGAGAAAAAGCTGCTTGATATCCCATCTCTATAGCTCTACAGAGAAGCTTGTCCAATGGACAAGCTATCCCCATGCACATAAATCTTAAAATAAACTTTAAAATGTTTTATTTTGTTTTTGAACAGGCTTTATACTAAAATGGCTCAGAATTCAAAAGATTCAAAAGGGTACAATGAAGATGTCTTCTGTCCATCACTACCTAGTTCTCTTTCCATTCAACTGTTTAGTGCCTCACTAATATAAATAGAAAGCCTACATGAAAGACAAAGACCAAAATAAAGAAATAAGAAACACAGAGAAAAGGGAAAAAAAGTAGAGAGAAGAAAAGCCCAAAAAAGGAAAATAATAATAATGTCCTGGAGACAGAAGAGAAACTATTACATCAATGAAATAAGAATCATATCCTATTAAAAAAAGGAATATTCAGAGAATGAAAAAAGAGAACTCTTGGAAATTAAAAATATGAAATATAAATATAAATATTTAAAATTCAACTTGAAAAGTTAGAAAAAGAAGTTTCTAAAATCTCACAAAAAGTAAAAAAAAGAGATGGAAAATTAGATGCAGAAGATGAGAAGATTAAAGGAACAGGGCAGGAGATCCAACACGCTAATAACAGGAGCTCCAGATAGATTGAACAATGAAAAGAGGGGGAATGAATAATTAAATAAATAATAATACTTTTTTTTCTAGAACAGAAGGACATAAGTTTCCAGGTCAAAAGGACTCAGCAAGTACCCCGTGTAATGAGGAAAGACCCATCCCAAGGCACATCACTGAACTTCCAGTACACGAGAGGTCAGAGAAGAGAATCTGAAAGCTTTCAGACATGAGGTACAAAGACTAGAGAAAAATGACATTGGATATCACAATAGCCACTCTGGGAGCTAGAATTCTATACCTGGACAAACTATCAATGAAGTGCAAAGACATTTTCAGTTACATTAGTAAGCAAAAATTTTACTTCCTTTGTTTACTTTCTTAGGAAGTTATTAGAAGATACACATATACATAATCAAGATAAAGGAGTATGTTGAGGAAGAAGAAGATGTGGAATCCCCAGGACTGTGAGTAAGTTGCCTTGGCACTAAGCAGCACAGAGGGAAAAGGAAGAAAAGCAGGGACAGAGGAAGAATGAAGCAATGAGGTAAGTGCAAGAAGAGAGCAGAGTCAGGAGACAAAGAGAGTTCTCCTTGGCTTCAACTCTGCCTGAGGCCCATTTTTAATCCTGTATTTGTTTTCTGAGGGAACCAATGTCCTTGTAATAAATTCCTCTTCTTAACTAGTTCACATTGGGTTTCAGTCACGTGCAACCAAAAGTTTCCTCCTGATACCATTGCAACTTAAGGAGTTAGAAGCAGCAGCATCAGTATCACCTGGAAGCTTGTAGAAATGCAGACTCTCAAGCCTCCCCCAGACCTACTCAAAAGAATCTGCATTTTAACAAGATTCCCAGGGGATTTATATGCACCTAAAATCTGAGGAGCACTGTCCTAATATATCTACTTTGCCAAGGTTGGGTAAGGCATATTAAAGATAATTTGTAAACTACCTGGCCACATAATAAGTACTCTGTAAGGTATTCTGTGGATGATGATGATGATGATGGAGAAACGAGGAAAATTTTGGAATGACAATCTCAGGGAGAGTTCCTGGGACCATGGCAACTGGCCTGTAATTTGGCTCTGAACCAAATTACAAAAACAGGCACACAGCAGAAAAGGCAGAAAGCACACATACCAGGAAACAGGTTTCAGCTCTACCCCCGGAACCTGTCAGGTTAGTCAGTCCAGGTGTTGACATGGGAAACCATTAAGAAAAACCATCTCTCAGGTGTGGCAATTGGCTGTGAGTGAGTGACAGACACTGAGTATCCGGGATGACGCTTGGCTGGGGGAATGCTGAGCTAATGCTGCTTTTCTCAGCAGAGCAAGCATTCTGCCCCAGCACTCAGGAAGTAGGTCAGGAGGAAATATCCAGAGTGAGCAGCTCCTAATTGCTTTTTCAGGCAGAAACCTGTGGCCCATAGGAGTGGGGGAGGAAGGGGGATGGGAATGAGATGAGAGGATGGTGGGGGATCCAGTGCAGGGGTAGGGGTAGGAAACCGCATCCCACTCTTGGCAGGAGCAAGGTTGCCTCTCACACACTTTTCCTGACTCCAGTCCTTTGGCATACAGCCACCTTCTTTGTGCTTGGGGGGTGGGGGTGGGGGTTCTGTGGACTGTCCAATGCTGAGGAAATTTGAATAGAAACTGGGATTTTAAAGATTTTAAAAGAAAAAGGAGATGTGCTTGTAGAAAGCTGGTGTCCCCTCTCAGCCCTCAGTGTGTTGTGGATAGAGGATGGTTATGCCAGGTCTATAGCTCCCAGGAGTTGTTGGTCATCGCTTTCTAATTGGCCCCTAGTTGTATGGCACTATACTCAGTCCCTGAGAATCTTTACTAGAGAAGCACCCCAGCCCTCCAGGAATTTACACAGTGCAGTCCCCAGTCCTTTAAACCACCTATAAAAATCTCATCCTATTCAGCATTGACAAACTCCACCATCATCAGATGGCTGTCCTTGTGAAAGCCAATTGTAATTACCAACTCTGCAGCCGTCACCACAGCAAGAAAAGCCTAACATTGACCTTGAATAGCAGCAAACACCTAATAATGTGCTTACTATGTACCAGGCACTTTTCTGAGTACTTTATTTTAACTTGTTTAATCCTCACAACAACCTGTGAGGTTAAATAAAATTTCAATCCCCATTTTACAGATGAGAAAACTGAGGCATAAAGAGACTAAATGAGGTCACATAGCGAGGAAGTGGCAGTCTGGCCCCAGAGCCCCTGTTCTTTAACCATTGTATTTAAATCACAGGCACAGGTGCCCTTGGTAGAGAAAGTGTCGGCAACAGCTCTCCTGCAAATTAACCTTATTTTAGCCTTAACAAGCTATCTGATTTTAGCTCGATAACTCAGAGGCAATATGGTGAGGGGCCAGAGCAGAGGTGTCAGAGTTAAGCGATTCTACTCCTGGTGCTGCCACTTAGGAAGGATACTAAGGCTAATTGAATGCAGGTGTCAGGTGCTGGGTGCTTTCCAGGCTTCATCTGCCCAGGTAGCCTGTGTGACCCTAGGCAAGTCACTGTCCGTCCTTGGGTTTCAGTTTCCTTACATGTAAAGCGCACCAGGTTGTTTCAGTGATTCAGTTTGAAAGCACTCACTGCAGAGTGACTACTACGTGCACAAGTGCCACGCAGGTGCTGAAGGGGCGCGGAGACCTCGCCATCGCCAGGCTCACGGTCCAGTTCCTTTCATGTCGTAAATCCTTTGGAGTTGAGCAAGTCAGTTATTATCCCTGTTTTTTACAATGGGGAAAATGATGTTTGAACATGGAAGGTCTCTTGGTTCAGTTGTAGCCAGAGTGTGACCCCAGGTTGACTCCTGGCCCAGGGCTCTTTCTGCTCCCGACTCTCCTACCTCAGCTTGACATCACTGTGACTAAAAATGACAAAAGCCACTCTGAGTTCCTAACTTCCCACAGTCCTTTTGTACTACCTTTCTGTCTTGCCCCATCCTGACAAGCTGAGACACACACACACACACACACACACACAGAGCGCTGGGTCCCTGAAACACACAATCAGTGCTGTTGAGTGACTGGAAAGCAGCCCCTTCTGGCAACCCGCCTTTCTTGCCCCAAGCCCACAGCTGAGGTGATGAAGGCACTGTCAGCAAAGCCGCAGCTCCATGTGCGTTGTGACTCATTATGCTACCAGCTGACTCGGAACTGAAGCCTCTTGCCCCATCAAGTAATTACTGGTGAACAGGAAGACCAGCTAAAGATAAGATCACTGGTGGTTGAGAGGAAGGGGTCAGTGAACACAACCGTCTGTTAGACACAGCTCTAGCACTATGGGCGTTGGTCCAGCAGCCAGCACAGAGCCTTGCACATAGTAGGTGCTCAACACAGCTTTATTGGTGGCTTAGCTGCTCTGAGCTACTCTGCCCAGTGCAGCTGCAGGATGGGTTTGCGAGGCAGGAACGTAAGTGTGTCGAGCACCCGAAGGAAATGACTTCAACTCCCTCACGTTGAGTGGAGCTGAGCTAGGCCTGTGAGAACCGCAGCACTGAAAATCTGTCCTTTAAAGAACTCTGTGTTATAAACTCACTTCTGCAATCTGTCCCAAGAACTTCCTTTTTTGTGCTCTAAGTTGGGATAGGGGAAGAGGCACATCTTCCTCATACCTTCCTTGAAGTGGTGTTAAGCGTGCAGAAGGATTTTAGAAATCATTTACTCTAAACTCCTCCTGGTCACGTCTTCCTAAGCTTCTCCATTATGATGCTATTCCTAGGCTTGTCTCTTTCTTGGCAATAACCTCCTCCCAAGGCTACAGTCAGGAGAGACGAAGACTTTCGTGAGTTTTCAGGAACCAAGGCCACTATTGCTCATTGTAGGTCATCCTCCAACACCTGTTTGACCTTCTTGCAGTGTTGTAGGATTTTTGACTGGGTGCACGACCACCGCGCCAAAGTGAACCCTTCCCAGTCTCTCTTGCAGAATGTCCGCATGGAAAAGTTCTGGTTATTGAGAAGTTAGCAAGGACGATTGCCCCCTTAAAAGGAATGCCCTCCTTATTCCCTCTTTCCTTGGTTGGAATGTGGACACTGCAGTGAGCCTTCTTCAACCATGTGCATAAGTCAAACATCCTAAGAGCACAGCAACAAGCTAGAAGGAGCCTGGGTCCCTAACACTGGAGAGCAACACTCAGACTGTTATACACAGGAGAGAAATGAACTTCCATCTCATCCAAGCCTTTGTTATTTTGAGTCTTGCTAGAACAGCCAAACTTGTTTCCTAACTAACACAACCCTTTGGTGTGTCAGGGCAGTTACAACCTCCCCTTCTCCAAGATCCCCCCACTCTACTCACCCAGGAGGTAGCCTAGAGATATTATATTTAAGAGATTATCATAGTGGTCTATACATGGCTGGCTCATGTGTTTGTGTCTGAATGGACTAAGGGTGGGCATCCCATCCAAGCAGGGCCAACCAGTCAGATTCACTCTCCTACGAATTTGCAAATGAGATTCACTGTTGTTATCTAACCTCTGCTGATTACATGAACCTAGGTGCACAGGAAGAAGCAGAAATGAGAGGCCAGGCACCCCTGGAGAGGCAGAGCGAGAGGCAGAGCAAAAGAAGCTGCCTGGATTGATAGGGGTTTCCTACTTTTTGGTTATAGGCCTTTGTATGGCCCCCACGATCACTCTGCACATGGCTCCTGGAGGAAAACTTGACACCTTCTAATAAATCCCCCCTTTTGGTCTTAGATACTTTAGGTTCATTTCTGTCACCTGTCAGCAAAAGTGCCTAAGTCTCTCCCAATCCCTGTGGAGATTTGGGTATCCTTGCAAGCCACGGAATCCCGGCCTCTGCAGCCCATCCCCTGGCACACTAGGTCCTTTCATCTTTGCAGTGATAGAAGGATCTGAGGTGAACTAAATGAACAGATAGATTGATCACCTGGTTGATTGGCTAGCAGATCAATTCATGGGTTTTCCAAGGGATGCTAAGCAGGCCTCATGGAATCACAGAATCAGGTGAAAGGGACAAAGGCATCAGACACAGTGTAAGCATGGAGGTTTAGTGATGTGCCCAAAGCCACACAGTCCCGTGGCGGAGCCTGGACTGAAACCCTCGCCCTGGACCCCAGGCTCACTCCTTTTCCCCTGCATCCCTGGCTGGCCTGATGCTAAAGGTGGCTCTGACGCACCAGCAACAATAGCTGAATGAACTCTCTGACAGTTACGTCAAGCCTGTCTTTCTGAGGCTCCTAGGAAAAATGCAACATGATCCTTTTTTTTCTTTTCTGGATAATTCTATATCTTACTGTGTATTTTAAAGAAGTAACAAGTGTCCCTCCACTGTGTGCCAGGCACTGTGCATGGCACGTTCCAGCTGCTGTGTTTCATTTAAACCCTACAAGAACCCATTTTCCAGGAGAGGAAGGTGAGGTGGAGAAAGATCAAGCACACAACACAGGTAACACAACTTGCTCAAGACCCACAACTATTAATAGTAGGAATACAAGGACAGGAATCCAGCTGGTCTAGCTTGAAACCCTGTGTCTTTTACATGATGCCATACTGCTTCCTGACGATTGGCCTTTTCCATTATTTTTGCCTTTACTTCCCAGACTTCTCCATGGGCACTTGCTTGACAGGTCTTGATTTGGGTCAGTCAGTGCTGTGCTGTGAGACCCAGGGGACTGGTGGGGGGAGGGGTGTGCCCTGTGGTGCCTGCAGGAGGCTCAGCAGGTGGCACTCTTCTCACAGACAAGCCCTCTCACTTCTTTCTTCTGGGGCCTGTCCTCCCTCCCGCTCTGCCTCCACCTGGTTTCCCACGTGCCCTCCTCCATGCCTAGGCATTCTTTACTGCCTGGACCTCTCTCTCCTATCCTCCACGAAGGCACCTTGGTTACTCCGCTTGAGTGCTTCCTTCTTCAGACAAATGATCTAGTTAGATCATTTTTTACTCAGAGAAGGAAACACAGGGCCCACACCTCAGAAGTCAGCCTGCCAGCTTTTTGAGCTGTTTGGACCCAGAGCTGAGTGTCATTCTACCTCAGGTTCCCAGAGCCTGAGGGCAGGACTATGTCTTCACCAGAGGGTGACATGCATTGTCAGTGCCCTATGAAAAACAAACAGCTGTCATGCAAAGACAAGAAAGCTGCTTGCTTGGGGAGGCCGCAGTCCTGAGCTTGAAGGACCTAAACCTGAGGTCTTGACCTCTTCCATTTAGCACATAAGCTCACACCCCTGATACTACTCACAGAGGTCAAGTAGGGACTCAGGTAGGTTCCACACTTCCATGTTCTCTCTGAAGAATCAAGGGTGAAAAGTTATGTGAATGTGTAAAAGGTGTGTGTGGGGGGTAGGGAGAGAGGAACCCTCTCTGATTTCACTGTGGAATAGAAATATCGAGATATAATCTCTATAATAGAGATTATTGTAATAGATCTCTATAGCAAGCTCTAAAATAGAAATATAGAAATAATAGTTTACAGAGGGTGCCAAAAAATGTATACACATTTTAAGAAAGGAAAAAACTGTATTAAAATTATGCTGATGGTGACCCCTTTGAGGACGTCTTGTAATTGCAGAAGTCAAACATGACTTGTGTTCATCTTTTGTTATCAGTATATATATATATATTTGTTTGTTTTGTGTTTAATTTTTGTTGGGGAATATTGGGGAACAGTGTGTTTTTCTAGGACCCATCAGCTCCAAGTCCAGTCGTCGTTTTCAACCTACTTGCTGGGGGCACAGCTCACCATCCCATGCGGGAATTGAACCAGCAACCATGTTGTTAAGAGCTCGTGCTCCAACCAACTGAGCCATCCGGCCGCCCCTGTTATTGGTATATATTGAGTATTACAATTTTAATACAGTTTTTCCCTTTTTAAAAATGTGTATACATTTTTTTGGCACCCTCACTATCGTTATCTCTCACTTCTGATAAATGAGTGATTCTCAAAGGAGAAATGCAGGGCCACTAAGAAGATATTAGGTTGGTGCAAAAGTAATTGCTGTTTAAAAGGTTAAAATAATTGCAAAAACCTCAATTACTTTTGCACCAACCTAATACATCAGAATCTTGGGACCAGAGTGACAAATGGGAACATTTTATATTTATCAAAAGGAGCATAATTTTTTAAAAAGGACTGACTTAGCCCTTGCAAAGGCTACACCTGCTTCCTGTTCTTTTCTTTACTTGAAGAAATTCTACTTCCCTTCAAAGCCCAGCTCAACCGGGAAGCCTTCTTCATTCAGCCCCATAGGCTAAATTTATCCCTCTTTCTTAGTTCTCCGGAAGCATTTGGTCATTCCGCTAGCACAGCACATACCATGGGATGCGACACAGGGCTACACAGAGACTCACACCATGGATGAGCACATGACATCCTATATACCCTTTGCATGGTCCACTGACGGGCAGGAGAAGACCCTGTTAATTGGCAGAGATGTGGTATTGATGTTGGAAGCATGTGGGAGGAGAGGCTGAAGAGAAAAGTGAGGAACACTCTCTGAGAGTCAGGGTATATGTCACAGGGGGTTTTATCTCAAGTGATGGGCTATAGAAAGGAGTACTTTTAACGGGCTAGAGGTAAATTGGTTAGAAAAATCTCATGAGAATTTCTTGGGGCAGAGGAAGATCTCAGGAAGGTAAAGGCTTGGTTCAAGGAGATTTCTGAGTATGGAAAACCAG
The DNA here is from genome assembly GCF_004115265.2 of Rhinolophus ferrumequinum. NCBI lineage: Eukaryota > Metazoa > Chordata > Mammalia > Chiroptera > Rhinolophidae > Rhinolophus > Rhinolophus ferrumequinum. Next base: position 88,641,700 of record NC_046293.1, read on the forward strand.
GATCACGTTGCTATTCTGAATGGTTGCCTGGCCTGGACCTAAGACCAAGTCCTACAGATAGGAAGACTATAGGAGCAGACTTGAATTTGTCCAGGACTGGAAGCAAGAGGAGGAAAGAAGAAACAGAGGCAACGATAGTCACCTGGCCGTTGGGACTGATTGTGTCAACCTGCCCTGAGTAACCAGACTCTGGACCTACTGATACCTCCATGTTTATACCTCAAGCTTTCTTGCATTCTGCTTATTAATTACAGAGTGTCCTAAAGAGGAAGGAATGTGTGTAGGTTCAGGGGCTTGGTCTTGGGAGGACATGTGTCTGCATCCTTGGGTGGTGACAGCAGAGTTTTCAGAAATGGAATGCCAGAAAATCATTTGTGTGGGTGTTTGCTTCCTTACAGTGAAAAGTGTCATTGCTCTGGTCTCAGGGACGACAGCAACGACAGTGTTATAGGTTTCATCAGGAACACCCCCTTGCCCCTCTAAATAAGAAGGAGGCCAAGATGCCAAGAACAGGGACTTCGTGGCTATGAAATGGGTCTATCCACCAATTTATACATCGGAAGCTAAACTACTGAATGGTGTGAGGAAACTGCATAGTGCTCTCCTTGCTCGTACCTTTAAGGTATGTCCAAAAGGGAACTCCCTTCCGCACAGCAGCCTTTTATGTGACCTAATTCCAGAGACAAGAATCTCTAGTTATGCCAATAAAGGATTAAAAATCCCTGGGCACTCACCTTCCAAAATAAATGCTGTGATTCTCTGGCACTTGCAATGCTAGAACTGCCTGCATTTCATGAAAAGAGTGTTGTCCTTGGTCCCCTAATCTAAGCCAGGTTGTTGTGGTGAAGCCTGGAACTTGCTAAGAGGACGTCAGAAGAAAGACGATGGGGAGGAAAGTGTGGCAGTCAGAGCACAGCGTTCCTCCCAAGTCTTCCCAGGCTTCTTCTTCGCAGCCCGAGCCTGCCTTCTGCCTCCCAGACCTGTCTTCACAATAGCAGATGAGGTCAGTGTCCTGGCCAGCACACAATTCACCTCCCCTTTCTTCCTGGGCTTGTAATTAAGGGATGTCTGTGAAGCTCTGGAGCTCCTTGGAATAAAAGGACCGGTCTGGCCCCTGTGCTGTTCTCATGGTTCCCCGAACTCTCCACGGAGGTTATTGCAGGCAGAGGCTCACACTGCCAAGTGTGGTGGCTCTGGCCGCAGCCTGCAGCCAGGCTCTTGGGGTGCCCTGGTTTCTCGGCCCCCCCGGGGCCCATGGTATCGAGTGTTCTCTGCTCTTTCTTCATTACCCGCTTGTTCCCCAGGATGTTTTGATTTCCTCACCTCAGCTCTCTTTGTTTAGCCACAGAGGTTGGGCAACTACCGTGGGGCAGTGGGTCCAGGGCCCTCTACCTAGGAAAGTGCTCCTCCCTTTCCAGGCAAGTGATCTGAAGCTACCCCAAAGCCTGGGCCTTCACCTGGCACTCTGGGCTCTTTCTCTGCTCATTACCGTTCAAAGTTCTCGTGCCCAGAAACCTCTGTCCACACCCAGCTCCCACAGGGAGGCGGTACTGTGCCCAGGTCAGGAGTGCAGGCTCTGGGGTCTCCCACCCTGAATACGAGTCCTGGATCTTCCACCTACTAGCTATGCGACCTTGACCTTCACCTCTCTGTAAATGAGGTTCAGAATAGTTCCTCTTTTACAGAGACATTGTGAGGATTAAGCAAGACGATTTGTTTGAAGTGCTTGGCCTTTGATAAGTGTGATCAAAGTGGTTTTCTTTTCTAAGAAATGTTGCAGATGATAGCCCTGTAGTCACCCTATGGATTCAGAGCGAGTCTTCCTTGGAGAGCCAAAACAAATAGCTTTTCCTGCCTCACCCAGTGCCTTTCCTGCCTCAGGATGGCTGTACTTTCTGACTGGGCCCAGGGGACAGTACATAAAGTTACAGAAGAGGTGCCTGCAGTTCACCTGATTTACCTCTCCAGACACGAATTTGCTGTGGGTAGAAAGTTCTTGCTTCACCTCAAGGATCACCTCATTTTCCTTTGGCCAGTCTAAGGGTGGTGATATAACGTAACTTGGCCACCATTTTCAGTTTTTTCCTTTCTAGAGAGAAGAATTACACTTTGCCACTTTCAGGCAGGGATCCTGAGGCCAAGGCAGGGCGTGGCCTCCATGAATCAGACCTGGGACGTGGGAGAGACTGCAGCCTGACCCTCTCCCTCCCGCTGCAGGCTTTCATCACTGCCATTCCCAAGTGGGAGGTCCTGGGCTTCATGAAAGAAACTCTGATCTCAAGAAGGTTCTCTTATCATGCCCAGCTACGTGCAAACGCTGTGGGGTGAGAAAAAGAAGGGGAAGGGACCAAACATAACGCACTTTCTCCTCTTTTCCAAGGCCTTGACTGGCCAGAGATCCCTACCTCCCTTTCCACTCTCTCTCTTACCCCCACCCCACAAAAATTACCAGAAGAAAGAACAAAGTGGCCTAGAGATGGCCCAATATGCTCTTCCCTCACAATCTCCTCCACTTTCTCTGCCTCTTGCTTGTGCGAAGGCATGGAACAAGCACTGTAGGGCCCCGCTGCAAAACACCAACAAGCTCTTGGTTCAGAAACTCCAGAACCAAGTTTACATGTTATTTGCATATAATGCATATATTACTGAGCTGCTCCTTCAATGCTCATGCTGAGTTCTCTCATTGTAAAGAAAGCAACCTTGAAAGGGTATGCATTTGCTCCTGGCTTCTAGGTTCCTATGGTTTCTATTTAGCACACAGTACATTCATTCTCATCTTTATCATTCTGGGTGAGCAACTTAGGTAAAACATTCCAGTTTTTATCTGTTCTGCAAAATCAGAATAATAATCCCTGTCTTCTACATGGGATTGTCATGAGGATTTAAAAATGAGACAGTAGACGTAAAACCATTTTATAATCTGTAAAGAACAGGTAAAAATTTCAGATATTATTATTGTTATTAAAATTATTCAGTGGATAATAGTACTCTGGTAACTGGAAAGGGATAAAGCATTTTCCAAAGGTAACTATGGGAGAATCTGATTTATTGATTTCATGTCAAACGACATAAAAGGCCCCCTGTCCCTTTCTGCAGTTTTCTAGGGTGCTGGATGGCAGCAACCCTGTTCTTTCAATAGGACTATCCTGGCTCCTAGCTGGCCAATGCCAAGGTTCAGCGTTGACTACAGTGAGGTTAAAATCTTGTGGGGTTCAGGGGCAGGGTTGGGGTACAGGTGGGGGAAGTCCTGAAAGGCAGTGCTATTTTAGGGCTCTAGAACGTGAGTGCAGGAAGGAGCTTAGTGATCAATGCCCACGCCTCCATTTGACAGATGAAGCAGCTGAGGTTCAGAGAGGCACGTGTCTTGCTCGAGTCTCCCAGCAGGCTTCAGTTAGCAGTCTAGGTTGACCCAGTTAAGGTCACTTGGATAGCATTGTGGCCGGAGGGCCTGCTCAATCACAATGCCAGAGCTCTGTGCTCTAAGCAGACAGTGGTGTTAGATCAGGAGCTGAATTGCCTCTTACCCCAGACGTTCTGTCTCAGTCTGAAGAGAAAAGAGGCTCTCGGCCTCCCAGGGTAGCAAAAGGCAAACACCCTTGGTTAACAAGAGCCCTTGAGAAAGTGACAAGGGTGTTGAAAAACACTGCACACACACATTTTCCTCTGTATCTTGCCTTTAACCCACCGCCTGCACTCAGGTGGTTTTAAAAGACTGAGCTGTGAAAGTCTTGAATGGTCTCTAAGGGCTCTAGGAGAGCCCCGCTCAGGTACAGAAAAACTGGACTTAACGTCTTCTGGGCAGAGCCACATGGCACCCCAGACAAAAGATTCTCAGAAAGGTCAGGATTCTATCTGACAAGGCAGCAAAAACAAACCCCAGCACTTTCAAAGCTCATGAGCCTCCTGGGGAATCACGGAAGGAGTGGGAGGCCATCAGTTTCTTTGGAGGGAAACCATGGCCAGAATGAATGGTCCAGGAGGGAGGTAATTTGTTCTAAGGACCATCGGATATAATTCAGGAAGCGTTTATTAGCAGTGTATGGTATGTACAGCCCCAAGCTGTGGACTTGGGGCTGGGGTTACAGAATACATTTGGCCCCTGCTTTCAGGGAGCATGGTGGGGGTATGACTGTCACACAGAAGTCAAAAGGCAGAAGTTGTGATTAAGGCCAAAGAGAAAATGGCCCAGAAGGAATGAAAACAACGTGTGGATTCACGTAGCTCTGAAAGGGCTTCATGGAGTAGGAAAATCTTTACCTACCATAAGCCTATACTCTGTAGTTAGTGGATGAATTATAGACGGAGCATTTTAGGATGGGAAACAGCTTGGGCAGAGGTAGAAATGAGCACGGGATCTCAACTTTTCCAACCTCCGCCGTACACAGGCTGTGAGCTAGAATCAGAATTGTAAAGAATAAGTGCTTCTGCCCTCCAGGGTTGAGCATTGTCATCTGTGGAGCCCACCTGGGTCACTGGAAGTTGTGGCAAAGACACTTTTGGTGTCCTGGAAGAGAGGGCCTTACGTATTACTGGTAAGCTGTGACTAGGTTTAGAATGATTCCTTGAGTAAAGAGGTAGCAAAATAATTTAGTCCTAACGAGAACTCGAGAGTCCTGAGCCTCATCAGCCTTGTATAGCATGGTGGTTACCATCGCAGGGTCTGAATATAGACTTGGCTTTGAATCCTATCTCCAAGGATTTAGTAACTCTGTGCCATTTTCATTCACTTCTCTAAGCTCCAGTGTCCTCATCTGTGAAATGAAGATGATAATAGTAATACTTAACTCACAGGGTTGTTGAAAGAACTAAATGGGAAAAAAAAAAAAAGAAAGAACTAAATGGGGTGGGGCAGAACCATGGCTGGCACACTCAGCCCGTGGTAGCCACTGTTATAGTTTTGTGTTCCAGTTTGTTGCCAAGGCCTGGTCTTGCAGTTGACTTTCTTGTCTGATTGTTTCCCAGATCTGGAAAACCCTAAAGAGTCATTTCTTCCCTCTGGTGCTGTTTGGAGACCCCTCAGTGAAGGGAGAGTATGGGAAGTGTGGGGAGAGTGTGGGAGAGGAGTCAGTTCCAGGGCCAATGGGAGATTGGAAGCCCTAAGAATATTCTACAGTTAACTGGGCATTCTGCAAAAAGCCCAGCAGGTAATTAGGAGATCTGAGTTCTGGAATGGGCTCCACCCTGCCTCACTAGGAGTTTCATTTTTCTGGACCACGGTTTCCTCATCTATAAAGTGAAGAGCTTAAATTAGACCAGTGCATCCCAATTTGTGGGAAGGGGAGAGGGTCATAATTACAGCATTGGGGTCCTTGGATCCATGCAAACCAAACACTGCCTACAAACCAAATAAATAATTTGTCTCACACGTAGGTGCTGAGCTAGTTTTCAAACACACAGAGATGCTGCAGCACTTTTTAAAATACATATTAAAAGATTATGGAATGCACTGTAGCTTTTTACCATCATGCATTTGTTTATTCATAGATACTAAAAGTATAATTACAATCCCTTGGAGGAATCCAAAGGCATTTTTGAAGTTTTAAAGAAGTACAAGCTTGAAAATTTTGGTTCCTACTGGATCAGATAAAGGATGTACTCAATATTTCCTGGACCATGGCTCCTGATTCCAGCCTGACAAACAAGCACCCCTTCCCTTTTTGCCTCAATCTCCTTGAACAAATAGCATCTACTAGAATAGATTCTCCTGCAGCAGTGAAGACAAAATGGAAGGAAGAGGGACAGGTAAGAAAGAGTAGTGTTACTTAAGGAGAGGTAGTGTTACTTAACTTTTGTAAGAAAATATGGGAAATCTATATCAGGATTCTATATCAGTTTGGAGGTCTTTTTAAAAAAGTGACCTGTCACTTCCCTGTATTTGTCATTGTTTCCCACTGCACACATGTTTGCAACACATGGGAAGTGGGAGGAGCTGGAATGTCCTCCAAATTCCCCTGACACTCAGTTCCCACCTTTATCCTCTAGAAACATGTGGCATTCTGTTTTGTTTAACTTTTCGGGAGGTCACAGCCCCTTTAAGAATATGATAAAGGTTATGGACCCTGTCCCAGAAAAATGCAGCCACACCTACACATACATACCTGTATAATTCAACACACAATTTCAGCAGGTTCATCACCACTTGAGCTCACCATGGACCTTCTTGGAGAATCATAGGCTCCAGGTTAGGAAATCCTGATGTTGTATGGGTTGCTCTCAATAAGTTTAAATTTACCTTCTGTTAGTTTTTCATAGATTTAAGCTCTAAAAGTCCCACAGGACTTTTAATGGGACTTCTAACTGTCCTCTTACCCAACTGCTAGTGTAGGCTTCTTAGATTTTGAATACTGGATCAGAAAAAGGCTGCATGCTCTAAGGTGGAGCGTCAGAAAAGTTGACCACCTCAAGGCTAGGTTCTCTGGGAAGCAGGTGTGAGGTGAAGGGAACCGAGACAGGGGCTTAGGAACAGAGTCCACTGAAGAGTGATGAGTCCCTCTCAATGGTTCTATTTTCATAAGTTTCCGTCCTAGGAACTGTGGATCTGCAGACCTGTAGTCCTTGAAATGGAAAGCTGCTCGTGTCCCTGGGAAGCCTCCCCCAACTTCCACCCTTCCTCCCACCGACCCACTGGGGCAGCTCTCCTTTTACCTTCAGATCCTGTGTGAAGATATCTTTTCCTAGGGCTCATCCGCCTGCTGAGGCAACCTGCTTAGCCTGCTCAGTTCTGGGAATCCCTGAATGAATAAGCCAAAGTCGGGGAGATTTTTCCCATCCACACAAAACATCGCTCCGAATCTAAAAGCCCAGTGGTTATTTACCAACTTGATCCCAAGCTCAGCTGACCCAAGAGCATCCATCCTTACACTTAGTTTCCATCTAACATGTGCCCTGGGATGACTGAGAGGGCAATAGGTCTGGAGGGGCTCAGGGGCAAACCAACAGGTCCACCAGTGAGAATTCAAGCTGCCAGGCTTGGCTAGGGAGCCACCGTTTGTACCAGGCAAGGGAAGTAAATTCCCCAAATACCAGGATATTGGGCAATAGTTCAAGAATGAAATTCATTGCTATTACAGCCCTTCCTCTACCCCCACCCTGAACTCTGTGTTCCATCCTTTTCCTCTCCAATGTACTATGCAAATGTTTCATTGTTTCTGTATAATCTTAACCTACTGCGTTCAATTCTATCTCAGCTTTCTAAGACCGAAACCGATAGTTGTCTAGGTATCTTTATAGGTTGTGCGAGGGTATAAGCACTTCGAAGGAAGATTGGCAGGGGTGGGCCCTACATGTTCAAATCATTCCACCTAATTAGCTTATTCTTTGACTTTATTTACTTGTTTATTTGGTGAGTTTAATGCCATTCTTTCTTTTATTTTTATTTATTTATTTATTTTAATTAAATTTATTGGGGTAACACTGGTTATTAACATTATTCTTTAATTTTTAAAATTACTTTATCCAATAAATATTTACAGAGCTCTAATTAGGTTAGCATACTAGGATATGGAGGATATGGGGGAACATGAAGACGTACTAGGACATGAGAAAATATATGAATGAGATTTGGATTCTGCTTTCAAAAGCTTGCTGCCTAGTGGAGCAAATAAGATGCATAAATAAACCACAACACAAGGTAAAAATATATATACATACACATGTACATATATATAAAATATATATTTGCCCTAGCTTGGTAACTGTCACATAGCATGTGACATTTCAGTGGGACATTGAAGGATGGGTAAGGATTGGAGAGACAAAGACGAGGAAAAGGCACTCTAAGTGGAAGGAATGAAATGAAAAGAGACTTGGAAGCAGTAATAGGGAGCCTACATGTGAAGAGCAAATACAGTTGACCCTTGAATAACCCAGTTTGAACTGTGGGGTCCATTTATACACAGATTTTTAAAAAATAAATACATACAGACTATAACTGTATTTTCTCTTCCTTATGATTTTCTTAATATTTTTTCTCTAGCTTATTTTATTATAAGAATACAGTATATATAATACATACAACATACAAAATATGTCTTAATCAACTATTTATGTAATTGGTAAGGTCAACAATAAGCTATCAGTAGTTAAGTTTTGGGGGAGTAAAAACTTATACATGAATTTCTGACTATGTGGGAGGCCAGTGCCCCTAACCCCCATGCTGTTCAAGGGACAACTGTAGTTCTGTTTAACAAGAACATAGGGAAGGGGAGTAGAAAAAGAGAAGGCTGGAAAGCCAGGATGGACTTGGCCAGTGGAGGACCTTGAATGTCAGGATTAATAGTAGTTTAGGATTTTTAGAGGAAACCCTGAAGGTTTCTGAGCAGAGGAGTTCATGATTATCATAGCTGTCTCTTTGGAAGATTAATTTGGTAGTTCTGTGGAGGCTAGATTGGAGAAAAAGTAAAAAAGAAAAAAAGTTTGGGTCATCACAGTGGGAAGGATCATTTAGAGGAGGAAACTTCTACAGGAGACTTTTCCACCAAGCTACTTTTGGTCAACTAAGCCAAAAGTGACCTTGGCCTCTGCTTTCATTGGTACTGACTGTTTGGACCTCTCAAGGGAGCAATACAGTGTCACAGTTAGGAGCAGACTTTGAGGTCCACCAAACCTAGGTGTGAATTATAGCTCTGCTACAAACTACCTTCTCAGAGCTTGTTCCATCGTATATAAAATGGGGATAATTATATTCAGATTTTTATAAAGATTAAATGAAATAATGTCTGTGAAAATACTTATTAGCACAGAGGGAAAGGGTAAGCAACTAATAAATGGTTGATATGATAATCAGTATCATATGACTCACATTGTAGATGTGTATAGAGCTAGTCGTCTCTTTTATTAGATTATAAGCTGCTGGAGGGCAGGAAACTAATTTTTGTGTGTGCCCTCAGTGCTTACATAACTTCTTATACTAAGTAGGCAAACAATGAATATACAACATGATAGGTGAGTAACTACAACGTAAGATTTTAATTAAATGTCAGAGAATCTGTCCTCTTGAATGAGGATGGATATTTTCTTGCTTGAAGTACTCTCTGTTCTCAGATGTATAATCACTCTGGCAGATATGGTGAGAAATCCTGAGGGATGCTGGAGGCTGGTAAATTTGGGGATGGGATGAGTCAGTCCTCAAGACAGGACATTTCCAGTTCCAGTCCACGTGTGGGACTCCCTAGTACTGGTAAGCAGTAACCTGAAGTCGCTAAGGCTTCTGGGCTGGTTCTTAAGGTCCATGGTATAAAGGATATTCATATGAAGCCTTCCTAACGACCAGCTGGCTGCCTCCATGGTAACGTGGAGGCCTGGAGAAAGAACTGGGTTCGCAAGGAGGCAGTACACAGCAGTGTTTGGGCCCTGGACTCCTGGTTTCTTTTCCCAAAAAAGTTTGGGGGCATTTCATTGCCCCAGAACTAAGAATCCTTGGACAATCCTTCTCCTCTCTGCTGCAGGGCCTGTTAACCACGGCATCCCTGAGTATTTATTGAGTACTTACGACCTATGTATGCCTCCTACCTACAAGTCAGTGATGTGCTAAGTGCTGCAGGGGCTGTGAGGAAGGATGAGACAGGTGCGGCCTGCAAAGAATTCATTCTACTGGAATAGGAGAGGTGAAACACAGGAACATACAGCACATGGATAAGATATAAACAACGGAGTTAGGCCGCCTGGTTCAAAAACTGGCTTTCTCACTAGCTGACACTGGGAAATATTACCCTGCATCTCGGTTGCCTTATCTGTAAAGTAGGATTCATTGTCTCAGAGGAGAATCACCAAGGGCCAGATAGTTAGTGTAAAGTTCTTAGTACAGTAATGGCACATAGCAAGCACCCCACATTTATATTATTATTTTATTACTGAGTTAAATAATAACCTCAGATCTGAAAAGCAACATAGGGCAATAGGGAATTTTCCAGGCCATCCCCTTAGACTTTAAGTTTCTTGATAGAAGACAGTTCTGTCCTTTACTGTTATAGATTTCCCCAAAACCCACCCCTGGCACCTTGCAATGCAACAGGCACTTGAATATTTTTGGGAAATATAATTAAGTACATTTTAAATTTCCAAATGAATGGACTAGATAACTAGGAAACTTAGGACAGTGAGGCTGGTTGTGTGAGATGGGCAATCAGGGAAAGCTTCATGGAGAAGATGAGATTGAAGGGGATCTTGAAGATTTGGGTAGGATTTGCATGGATAAAGCAAAGAAAGGAGGGTTCTGAGTATAAAAGCCTAGAATGGGCTGGGGGTTCAAGAGAGGCAGGGGCAACTTGGTGGGCACAGCCATAGCACACTAAAGATGGCACCACTGTGCCCAGAGCCTGGGCTCAGAGTGTGGGGTGAGGCCGGGAGGTGGAGCCAGAATCCCCTGGGGCAGATTTGGGGCATGGTGACAGGAGTCCATCAGCTGCTTGAGAGACCCTTGCCAAAATCCCAGTCGGCAAGGTCAACTCCAATCTGTGTTCCGGCTCCTCTTTCACAGCCTGTGCCAGACAGGAGGCCTCGGGTGTGAGGACCAGCCACAGGGACAGGACAATCAGAAGGCAGGGAGCTGCAGCCCCAAGATCAAGGCCAAGCCTGTAGAGGCCTGCAGACTCCCTCCACAGCTCTCTTTGATCCTCAGGCAGAGCTGATAAGCCGCTCCAGGTGGAGAAGCCCACGGGTCCCCAGGCCTCTGTCAGGCCTCGGCTTCGTGCCACTTTCCATAAGGGAAAGCAAGGTGCAGATTTTGTTTCCTTTTTGCATATTCTCTGAGGATCTTGCTGAGGAGTCTCTCCTCCCCTCCCAGAGGGTAAGAGCCTCTGCATTTCCTCAATGTCACAGGTTCTGCACACAATGGACACTCTTCCTCTCCATGGTGCAGAATGATGACTGTAACAGTTAGTAGCGTTTCCTCCTTTTACAGACAATGAAAGAATAAAAGTCCTCAGAGCAATACTTACATAATATACACCAGTCCCTACCTTACCCACTTTGCATGCATTAACTCATTTGATCCTCACCATAATCCTATAAGGCAGGTACAATTATTCAGGAACTTGCCCCAGTTCACACAACAAGCAAGCAGGTCACACCACTAGGAATGTGGAATTAGAACCTAGGTGGTCTGGCTCCATTGGCCACTATGCAGTGCTACCTGGATGGAAATAGCGTTGGTCCGATAAAGGGGGGAGTGGGAACACCACCAGGAATCCTGTCTTCCAGGTCCATTTGTGCAATGACGCTACTCAATACTTTGCTGACTGTCTAGGTGAAGAAACCAAGAATCTTCAGTCCCTGCTGGGGACTCAGAAGCTGAGTTCCCTCACTCAGAGGCTGGTGTGGGCACCTCGCTGCAAGCTCTCTTCTGAGCAGTCCTGCTGTCCCTAATGCCCCACCTCAGCTCCTGTCCTCAGGTAACTCCAAGAGAGCAGAGTAAAATTTTACCAAATTGCCCCCAGGTTCCTTCCTCAGGAGACTGAGAATGCACTGGGGACTGCCTGCCTGCACTGCCACTTTTTTTTTTTTTCCATTTTAAAGAAAATGGTAAACACCTGAAAACCGAGTTCCTGAAAGAAAGTGACTTTCTCGTCATAATTATAGCCAGAGTGAGCCACTGCTTTCTACAAGCAGGAATGCTGCTTCTAAATACAGCCTGCAAACTGCACAACCCCAAGGAGCACAACCCTCCCACCCCAGTGGGTTCCCTCACTCAGAGGCTGCTGTGGGCACCTCGCTGCAAGCTCCCTTCTGAGCAGTCCCAGCTCAGCAGCGTGGCCTGATCCACTGACCGAAGTGAGTGAGGGAGAAGGAAGGAGGTCAACTTTATGCCTAATATTCTGGAGGGGAAGAGCTACTTCTTAAATATGTGCAAGAATCAAGGGCATATTTGAAAACATTTAAAAATGCCTTCACGGGTTGAGTGAGGGTGGGGTGAGGCCCTAGGGCTCTGGGGGGAAGAAGGAGAGGCAAAATGCAGAAGGGTTTGTGGGGAAGGACTCAGCAACAGCCCCTGTCTGACGCTTGGGGCCAGGATCTTGCCAGCTCATTTTCTATTTCTAACCCAATGCCAGGCATTCGAGTGCTGTTGTACTCAACCCAGCAATTTGGAGACGGCAGTGGGTATGTGTATAACAGAACAGGATGGTCTCTGGACAAAAGTTCTGAAAGAAAACCAAAACGGAAGGCTGGCCCCCACGCCCCCACTGGACAGTCTCTAATGACCCTTAGGGAATGTTCCAGACATGCATGGGCATCTGCAAATTCACTCACCTGGAGTTGCCTCTGCCTCCTGAGCCCTGGATCAAAAATGGGAAGTGCAAAGCCTCTCCTTGTGTTGTGTGTGCGTGTTATTTTTAATCACTCTGATTCACAAGCCCTTTTCTTGCTTCTCACCCCATGGAAAAAAACAAAACAAAACCCACTAAAGCACAAAGGTTTCTAGGAAATTTTATCTGAAATTCCTGGAAGGCTGTAATAAGGTATGGATAGGGTAGAACTCCAGCCTTCTGCAACACTGCTAGGGGGCAAGCTTACCATATGCCTTTTAAAATTAGAGGAGATTTTTTTACCACTTCGAAATCATACCAGAAAGGCAGGCAGATGAGAAGATAACAAGATTGTGAGGAAGCCCAAAATATTTGGTAAGGATGCTCAAGTTTGGGGAAGTGCAACTGAAATAGCAATTTGTGGGTGGAATATTAGCTGGGAATTGGCTGCAGAATTACCCATACATTGAAGGGACGGTGGGGGTGAGGGGGTGGATGAAGTGTGGAAAAGGGTTCAGTAAAGCTAGGAGTCCCGTACGTTCATAGTTTAAGGTCCTAACCAGCCCAAGAGTGTCTAAGGCATGACCAGTAAGTAGCATCAGAGATTCCATTCAGCAAAAACAGACAGGAAAACAAATCTCTTTTCTTTGTTTGTCCTGGTTGAAAACCAAACACAGTAGCCACTGAAGAAATTCCAGTGTTGGGAGTGTTCAGGCCGGGAAGGGAGGATGAAAATGCAGCCAGCCCCTGACCACAGGGGAATCAACCTAATGGCTCCTCACATGCCATTGTCCAACACTGCGCTCTGGAATGTTCACAGGGGTCCTTGTATCTCCCCTGGTTCCAGCCCACAGGACACCTCCTGCTTACCCTCTCTTTTCCTGTGACATCCTGCCCCACACCAAATATCAGCTGGCAAGGCTCAGCTGCGACTGAGCAGCCCGAACCACGTGTGTGCATCACAGGTAATTTCCAGCTGCTGTGGGGAAGCACTGAATGGAGAGAAAATACTAGGCTTAGCATCTGGGGTAATGGAGGTGGGAAGGAGTGGGGAGGAGGCTCTAAAGATCAACTGCAATGTTCCCCAGTTTTCATGCTCCTTCTCAACATAGACCAATTCCAGTTGATCCACTAATAGCTTTAGAAAACTCGACCTTTTGCAAAAAGAGGAAACTAAAATTATAGCCCTGTCTGTAGCTTGGAAGTTTTGGAAACATGGCCCCACAGTGAGGCAATCTGGGGAGAATGCCAAAGCAAACCTGAACCAGAAGTGGAAATTTTATGCCATTAACGCAAAAGGTTAGTGGGCCGGGTTGAACTTGGGCAAGATCTCGTAGGATCTTAGATCCACTGAATTTTCTAATAGTGGATTTCAGTAAGAAGGGTTACGAAATACACCTCAGTCTGATATTGTACTCGGGACAAAGATCTACTACTTTTCTTTCCAGGGAAATCTTATGAAAACTGAATCGCTGAATCAATTCTTCTTCTCTAAGAATCTATCTCACACCCCTCTTACACCAACTTACCTAAAGCAATGCCCCATTCGTCTATTTAAAAAAATTAATCATGTTATTTAAGAATTTTTAAGGTGTCCTACTGTCTACTAAATCAAGTGCACATTCCTTTGTGGAGTTATTTAAAAATCCTACGTAATTTACCCCACCCCACATAGACACTAGTGCTCTCCCACACACACCCTCTGATCTGGACACACTGGCCTTCTCACTGTCCCCAGGTAGCTGACGCATTCCTGCCTTTGCATACCAGTATCCTTCACCCTAAACTCTGAATCTGAATTTACTCTTCCTCTTTAACAATCCCCAAAAGGCCCCGCCTTTGGAGATTTTGCCAACTATTTCAATTTTCATCACAACATTAAATTCCTTTGCCTCTAAGACTTTAACTCCTCATTCTCCTTCTCTTTGAGGGAGTGGGTACAAGTATGAGAAAGAGATTGGAAGAAACCATAGACTTAAAATGGAACACAGCAGACATATAGACCAATGGAATACAGAGCCCAGAAACAATTAGCCAGAAATAATTGATTTTTGACAAGGGTGCCAAGGCTAGTCAATGGGGAAAAGGCAGTTTTTTCAACCAATGATGCTGGAAAAGTTGGATATTCCCACTGAAATTGGACCTCTACCTTAAATCACATATAAAAATTAACTCAGAATGGATTAAATATCTAAACTTAAGAGGTAAAACTATAAAACTCTTAGAAGAAAACAGAAGGGAAAATCTTTATGACATTGGATTTGGCAATGATTTCTTGGATATGACACCAACAGGACAGATAACACAAGAAAAAATAGGTAATTTAGACTTCATCAAAATTAAAAACTTTTGTCATTGAAGGACACTATCAAGAGAGTGAAAAGACAACCCACAGAATGGAAAAAAATATTTGCAAATCATACATCTGATAAGGGATTAATATGCATAACATAAAAATAACTCCTATAACTTAAAGAAAAACAACAAAAAAACAAAGAACCCTGTTCAAAAATGGACAAACAATGGGAATAGACATTTCTCCAAAAAAGTTATACAAATGGCCAATAAGCACATCAAAAGATACTCAATATTATTAATCATTAAGGAAATGCGAATGAAAACCACAATGAGATAAGACTTCTTGCCCATTAGGATGACTATTATAAAAAAAAAAAAAAAAGAAGGAATTGGCAAGGATATGGAGAAATTGGAAGCCTCATTAGTATTGAAAGCTGGTGAGAATGTAAAATGACACAGCTGCTGTGGAAAACAGTATGACGGTTCCTCAAAAAGTTAAACATAGAGTTACCATATGATCCCTCAATTCCACTCCTAGAGATCTACCCAAAAGGACTGAAAGCAGGGGCTCAAAGAGCTACTTGTACACTAGTGTTCAGAAGAGTCAAAGTTGGAGACAACCCAAGTGTCCATCAACAAATGAATAAACACAATGTGTTCTATAATACAAGAAAATATTATTCAGCCTTAAAAAGGAAGGACATTCTGACACACACTATAACACAAATGAAACTTGAAAACATTATGCTAAGTGAAATAAAACAAAACAATAAATATTGTATGATTCTACTTATATGAGGTATCTAGAATAGGCAAATTCCACAGAAAGTAGAATGATGGTTGCCAGGAGCTGGGGGTAAGGGAAATGGGGAGTTATTGTTTAATGAATATGGAATTTCTGTTTGTGATGATGGAAACATTCTGGAAATAGTGGTGAGTTCATGGTTGCACAATATTATTAATGTACTTAATGCCACTGAATTATACACTTAAACATGGTTAAATGGTAAAATCTGTGGTACAGATATTTTACCACAATAATTAAAAAAATAAATAGAATCTGAATCCAGTTATGAGGAAACAATTAGACAAATCCAAATTGTGGGTCATTCTCCTGAATGACTGACCTGCACTCTTCAAAAATGAGGAAACAATTAGACAAATCCAAATTGTGGGTCATTCTCTTGAATGACTGACATAAAAAAGGGAGTAGGGTACTATTATAAATTAAAAGAGACTTAAGAGACAGGACATCCAAATGCAGTGAGTAATCCTTGATTATGTTTTAATTTTAAAGAAGGGAGAAAAGCTATAGAGGGCGTTGTTGTGTGCACAATTGGGAAAGGTGAGTATGAACCGTGTATCAGTGCTGAATGTCTTCCAAGTGACTGATACTGACGTTGGGCTGATGGCGGAGAACATACGGTGAAGTATTTAGGGGTGGTGTCTGCGACTTACTATCAAATGGAAGGTAAGAGTGTGTATCTATAGAAAGAAATACAGTAAATATGCAAAATTGATGAATGTAAGTGAAAAGTTCAAGGATATTCTCTGTACTAGTCTTTCTACATTTCTGCATTAGAAAACATAAAGTTAGAGGAAAAAATGGGGTAGTCATTTTGGTTCCCAAGTGACCAGGGAAACACTGATTTTCTGTGACTCTGTGAGCAAAATGTTAATCTATTTGCCACATTGGGTCATCCTGTTTTACTGAACTCTTGTCTCAGAGTTGCCAGAGTACTTGAGAGGTCATTTGGGTGAGACATATCTATGCCACCTACCTTGACCACTTCAGGTTCTACTGTGTTGTGTTCTTGTGTGTAGCAAGGTTTTAAGTCCCCAAGGGTAGGGCCATGTCTCACTTTTCTTATAACCTCCTTCCCCGAGATCCCCAGCCTCATGCTTTGTACAGAGCTAAGTCCATAGTAAGTGTCTAGTAAATATTCTATTTATTGACTATCCCATCAGTATAGAGAGAAAGGCATGTATAGAAGTATAAGTAGTCAAAAATGGGGTCAAAAGGTTTACTGCAGCTAAGGTATTAAAACGCTGCTGGGTAGGGCCTTGCAGAAGGAATGTCAAGTGTGGGCTTTGACACAATCTAATTCTCTGTGGTAACCAGGTGTTACTGACTTAGCAGTGATTAGCGCTTAGGGGTGGAGTAAAAGAAATACAGTCTTGGCAAAAGCTTATGAATACCTGAGCACAGAACATCCTCAGCTTGGCCCTATGGGGCAACTGCTCTCACAACCCTGTGAATCCTTCCCAAGGAAGCAGGACCAAAGGTCTGAGGACCTCCAAAAATGGAGTTCCCGTTCTGGCTCCTTGAGCAGAGTTGCTGGGCCTTGCGGGATCTGCTCTCCTTGGGATTCCAGGAGAACAACAGGCGCCTCCATCAGACGATGGAGGTGAGAACAGTCCCCTGCACTGCGTTAGAAGGAAGGTGCTGCCCACGTGCAGGAGAACACCTAGGCCTGCTGCATTCCACCTCCAGCTGGGGCACCAGCATGCTGCTGTGTTGCAGCTTGTTAAGGGAGTGTGGACTTGTCCTTCTTGTCTTGAGTAATTTTTCAAGAGGCTGGAAGAACTAATGGGTAAATTTCTTCTCTGGCCCAGCCAGGGCTTCTAGAAGGCAGGCCCTCAGCTCCAGTATTATATACAGTGCATTGTTATTTCCTATTAAATTACTAGCATTGACACTTAGTTTTAAATTCAATTTAAAATTTTATTACATACCTTCTTGTACTGGTCTTTGATTATTTCATCTGAGTCCCCATTTCCTCCAGAAAGTTACAAGCTTCTTGTCGAACCATGCTGTATGTTGCTTTGCTATCTATGTTTCCTCCCACATCCTGTACTGTACACAGTAAACATTAGATATACAATAACTATATGGGAATGTGTAAATATTCCTGTGTATACTGTATGCTGTATATTTATATTATGTAATACTTTGTAATAGTCAAAAGGATGAGGTCAATCTATGAATTCTGATATGGAGAGATCCCCAGTTCATATTATGTCAAAAAGGAGCAATCAGGCACAGTATGAAATACTTTATATAGAAGGGACTAGTAGAAGCAACAAGGGCTTGGTCCATATATCTGTATATTTCCTTCCTTGTACATACCTGTCGTGCGGGGCGGCCTGCGGGGCCTCTAGTCCCGCTCCCCACATAAGAACGCAGGGTATGGCTAGGCCAAAAACGAACACCCACAGAGCCATAGATAGGGGAGTGATACCACTATAGTCTCACTGGAGGCTGGATCCACACGACCTGCAACCTGTTGTCCGCTTCTCTGCCTGCCACCCAACTGACCAACTGACCAACCAACGCAGCTGCGGCAGTTATATCAGTGGCTAATTGGCTAACTGGTTACAGCTGACGGCCACCTACTACCCGAGACAGCACTTTTCCATGTGAGGCTGAGAGCCTGGAAACTGCTCTCAGGGACTCTGTCCCCACAATACCCCTAGTCACAGATACCATTATAACCAGTGTAAGAGAATTCAGTAATTTCCTGTATTTTCCTTTTCAAAAAGAATTGTTAATGTTATGTAAATAATATGTGTAAGGCAGTTAGCATAGGAGTTGCCACAATACTAGTCACAGTTATATAGCACTTATAGGGGACAGGCATTGTTCTTAGTGCTTTACATAAATTAATTCATTTCACCCTCATAATAGTCCTCTAAGAAACTGAGGCACAGAGAGGTTAAGCAATTCGCTTTAGCACAGCAAGGAAGTGGAAGACCTAGGATTCAAGCTCAAGCAGTCTAGCTCTAGAGTCTGTATTCTTAACCACTATGCTGATGGTGTTCAGTAAATTGTCCCTATCCCCACCATTTTCCTCCCTTCTCTGTGTTTCTACATCTTTCGTATGTCTCAGTGATGGCACTCAGAACATTGTGTGAGAATTAACTGAAAAGGAAAAAAAAATCCCATTCCCCACCCTAACTTATAGCTTCATCTGTGGATTTGAAGGTTTGAGTTACCCATAAGGAGCTGCTGATGCCTTTTGGAAACTATGGGTTGTCACTGAGCGATCATGACCATTTGCCACAACTATATTTAGTCATGTGATATACATAAATATCCCCGGCAAGTGACGCCTGAGGATGGTTTTTAGCTTCAGCTGCGGATCTTATCAAATAGAACCTCTAAGCTTAATAGACATGGCTGATGATGGTCTGGGTGTAATGAATCCTACGTGATCGAAGGTGGAGGTAGACCTGGTAACTTCCCGAGGATCATAGGCCTAAGGTTTCTAGGACTCTGATTCTTGCCTCCTTGAAGCCTTGAGGCATTAAGTGATGCTGCCTAAACGCAAGTTAGGAGGCTTTCCCCTGGGCTCAGGTCCCCAATACTGTGTTGGAGACTACACCGCATTTCGTGCGGGTTTCAGATTAAATCAGCATGCCTCAAATTTGCCAGACCTACTGTCACAGCAGTATGTATCCCCATTTCACACATGGAATGTTTGCTCTCTGGCAGCCAAGTGCACTTGGAACTGGCAGTGATGATGTCATCAAGCAGGAAAGCTGAGCAGTTAGTCAGATGATTAACACATTATTGGGATGGAGGAGTTGAGCATCACATAATGAAAATATCTGGGCATTGCGGAATCAGGAGTTTCCCAGCTTGGGGGCAGCCTAGGAGCCATCATATCCAAATTCCTTATCTTACAAATGTGGAAACTAGAGCTTTAAAAAAGGGTAAATATCAGGGCTTCTGGCCTGAGGAAAGCTGAAGTGTAGTTCTCCTAATGCAACACACTCCAGAGGTGAGCACTGGTGAGACCTTCAGTGCTCAGCTATGGCCATTAACTCATCCCAGGGGCCTGGAAACTTCTATTGCTGTTCCCCTTTTAGCAGTGTTTTTTTATTTTTAAATGTCCAGTTTGTATTGTGTTTACTCATATGTTAAAGGAGAATCACTCCCACTCCACCCCCGTTTTTGGCTCAAATGCCACAGTAGCAGATGATTGAGGGCTGTAAGTTGGAGATGGGGTAAGAAGTGATCTTCATAAATTGTCATGTACTCTGTGTAGGGATCTGTCATACAGGGTCTCTGGTCCCTCTCCCCACACAAGAACTCAGGATATGGGGAGGCCAAAAAGGAACAACAACAGAGCCATGGATAGGGGAATCATACCACTATATTCTCGATGGCAGCTGGTCGAGACACAAAAGCAGACATCCGCCAACACCCCAACGAGGGGCCTTCCTGCACTGCAGTCTCGCTGGTGGCTGGGCGAGACACAGGAAGTAGGATCAACACGATCCCCAATCCGCAATCCGCTTGCTAACGGCACTTGCTAGCCACAATCCGATGTCTGCTTCTCTGCCAACCCACCAACGCCCCACCGTAGCCACGGCAGTTATATTAGTGGCTAATGGCCAACCGGTAACAGCTGATGGCCACCCAGCCACAGCGGATGGCCAGCACCTTTCCACGTGAGGCCGAGGGCCTGGAAACTGCTCTCAGGGTCTCTGTCCCCACAGAATCTTAAGGTATGGGTCCTCCTGCTGGTTTTCAGGTTTTTCTCTTATGTAATTATGTTCGCAAATTGTTTGACAAATTGCTTGTGCTATTTTTAGATAATAAAAACCAGCCATTGCTTCACTGTTGTCTCATCAAAACAAAACCCATGTATAACACTCTGGTTTTCAGAGTTACCATTTACACCTTCTCAAATATTCCTACCCTCTCACTGAGAAAGGGTTGTTTTGGGATGATATGTCTATTCTTTGGGCAAAGCAGGATAGGATCTGGAAGAATGTGGCCCTTCTCAAGCACGCTGAGCACCTGAAAGCGATTACACTGAGTTGCTCCCCGCTCCGAACTCTCCCTTTCTCTAGATTGATCTTGTTTATGATTGATTTGCAGGTGAGTTCCAATTGGTGAGGCTATGGACAAATAGACTGCCTAGCTCTGAATAGATCCCTGTGCTAAAGAAACATGTTCTAGGGGAAATCTTGTCTCATATTGCCCTAGGGCTAAGTTATTTCCTAGTCTGGCCCCCAAAATGTCTTTGAAATGTTCAAGAGAAAACCACAGGCCGAACCTAGATTTAATATCTGACCTAATTGCAGTTTCAGCCTTCTCCAGGAATGTAATCTTAACCTGTCAGTCTGGTCAGTACCAATGAGGTAATCTGTCACATGCACCCTCTCCATAGCTCCCCCCAAGGAAAGAGAGGCAACCTGCCTGATAAGACAGGCAACCCCTCCCCAAGGGAAGGTAACGAACAAATCCTTTCTTTTCTTTTGCTAATAACTTTCTTATCCCCACACAGTTTCTGTCTAAAAAAAACCTTCCATATTCTAGGCTCCTCCCTACTTGCTAGATTCATGAATCTCTTAATAAAGCCAATTAGATCTTCAAATTTACTCAATTGATTATTTTTGTTGTTGTTCTTGAACAGAAAACAGTGTGGCTTTCCGGTAGAATTTAGCTGACCACCACGTTCTACGACCTAGTCCTGGCATAGGCCTCAGCCAGAGAACGCGGCAGGATAAATGTGCTCAGAGTCAGCCTACCTAGCACGTGAATCGCAGTTAAAACAATCTACTAGGCGGGCATTCAGCAAATTAACTTCTCTGAACTTCGAGTTTTCTCATCTGTAAATTGCCGTTAACGATAGATTCACAGTTTCCCTGAAGTATCAGAAAAAAATATATATGTAAAGTGCTTGCTTGATACAAGAAAAAGGCTCAGAAAGCGGTAGCTATTATTACTAATAACATAAGGGAAGCCCTGGGGAAACTAAGCAGGAAACGAAAGGCTTCTCTGCGAAGAAGCAACCGAAATAGCCCTGACTGGGCTCCACCCACCCGTCAGCAAGTCCGCTCCGGAGGGGGACAGGCAGGAAGAGGCCTCTCTGCCTCCCCCAACCCGAAGCCAGTCGGACTGTCAGTGCAGACCGAGCCAAAGGACGAGCTGAGCTGGGGACAGGAGGGGCTTGTTTTGCTTTAGAAAAGGGTGAGGACGGCGCTCGGCCTTCTCCCGGGGGAAGGAAGAGATAAAGCCACGTTAACAAAAGCTCAAGGCCAAACGCAAGGGAGGCCCCAAGGCCGGATGGAGGAAGTATATCCTAAGGCCCGCTTCCCCTTAGCAGCTTGCCGGGCCGTAGTCAGCTGACTCTGTGTTCGCAGGCCTAGCCCTCCGGGTTCCGGGGCCCCGCACCCCCCTCCGCCCCGCCCCTGGCCTGATCACCCCGCCCCCTGGGCCTGATCGCCGCCCGGGTGGTCCCAGGGGCGGCCTCTTCGCAGCCAATCAGCTGCTGCCTGGCCGCTCCACCTTTTCCGCTTGGTTCTCCCCTGCCTTTTGGGGGGCACTTTGGGCAAGGCGAAGGCCACTCTCCCGAGTATTCCTTCAGAGGACGCAGTCTCCTCTTTATGAAAAGAATATTCACATTTCCATGAAGGCCTCTGCCAGGGAACGCACCACTTCAGGACAAGGCAGGCTGCCCAAGGTTCGCCGTGGCCGCACTGGGCCGGGTCTGTTCTGGAGCTTTCAGAGGATCCATCAAGGGCTGTTTAGTACTTCAGGAAACAGTGCGCTGTTTCTTCCCTCCAAAACCACCCCACCTGTGACCCTAACTGACCCCCTCCCTTCCAGCTTGCTCTCGGACACGATTGCAGCGTATCTCAGCTTCCCAGCCCTGGTTGGGGGAGGGGAAGCGAGGGGAGTACTTGTAAGAAGAAACGTTTGCTGTGTGGAAACTCCAGCCCTCAGGCCTAAATCCACCCAGCTGCTACGGGTGTGCACACTAAGGAAAGGGAGACGAGAAGGGACACTTGATTTCTGTCCCTTCTCTGCCTGGAACTTAACTTTTGTCTTCTCACTCAATCTTCACAAGAATCCTGTAGGGAGGTGTACCGTTATTCTAGTGGTGGAAATGAGAAAACAAAGGCTCTGAGGGACTGGTCTGCAACGAAGCCAATGTTGTCTCTAAGTGGCTGGGTTACGTAGCCAAGACACCAAGTAGTGTCTAGACCCAAACCCCCATGGTTCCCTTTCTAGCTTTGGGAGCAGACAGCAAGGGCAGTAGGTATGTCCTCAAAAAGTTAAAGGCTTTCCCAGGCCGTCTCACACCTGGATGCAGTCAGTCCACTGCTTAAGTACAAACCACTTTGCCACTTTGGGGGGCATCGAGTTACTGAAACATCTTTTGGGCTGTAGAATAGTAGCACTTTCCTTGACCCCAAAAGCCTGGGTTGGCTGCCTCCTACAGCACCTCGATACCTCTTTTTGGTAGCCCTGTCACACTAGGTATTGCAGTTGCCTATTTTCTTATCTGTCTCTCTCTAGATCAGGGGTGTCCAAACTTTATTCAACGGTTTTCACCAAGGGCCGTATGCGGTAAAATACGCAAACAGCCGGGCCACTCACTCGAGGTGAAGTACGTATTGCCTCACCTGGTTTATTTAAGTAAACTAAATATATTTTCGGAATTTGCTGCGGGCCAATAAGAAATGGATTGCGGGCCGCAGTTGGTCCGCGGGCCGCAGCTTGGACACCCCTGCTCTAGATGAAGGGAAGCTGCCTGAGTTGCAGGAAGCCTGTCTTGACTGTAACCTCAGCATTTAACTGAAATGCCATGCTCCAGGTCCCAGGACGCTTGTGTTCCCCAGGAACTCCTTTGCAAACCGCTGCACTAGTTTTCAAATTAAAAGTAGGCGTTAAGGGAAACTGAGCACAATGTTAAAAACCTGACCTTTAACAATATGACATTAATAACAATGGCTGTCATGTATTGAGTGTTTATTATGTTACAGGCGTTGTTCTAAGTGCCTTAGTGCAGTGCTCCTCCAACTTAAATGTATATTTGAATCACCTGTGAATCTTGTGAACCCGCAGATTCTGATTCAGTCTATCTGGGGTGGGGCCTGAGATTCTGCATTTCTTACAAGCTCTCAAGTGATGGTGCATGAAATCATACTTCGTGTAGCAAGGCTTTGCTGTGTTAACTTATTTTTTATCTTCTTCATAACCATATGAACTAGATACCACTATCACGCCCATTTTACACACAAGGAAACAGAGGTTGGGTATCTATGAAGTTAGGTCAAAATAAATAAATTTCTGGGCAATGAGGGAGGAGGGAATGGTGTGAGCGGGGTACAGTTGTAGAAGGAGAAACAAAATTCTTGGCAGAGGAAACAGTATTTACAAAAGCCTGGCGTGCAGGGGTCGTGGACGGGCCACAGAGAGGGCTGTTTCACCCATTAGGCCCCATATGTGAAGTCCTCAGGACTGTGAGCTTTCCAAAGGCCCCACATATCTGAGACTTGAAAAACATTTGTCAGCACCTACATATGACAACTGAACATTCAAATTAATCGTTCCAACGTTCAAATAATTAAAAACCCTTTCAAAATTTTTACATGAAAAAAATTCACATTTGGTGAATGATACGAGTGTATTTTAATACATTTGATAAAAAATGGGAGAGGGGGCTTTCAAGCGTAGGGCCTGGCCTACTAAGGACAGGACAGGCCCTGACCACTTTGGGTTTGGGTATAATCCTGAGGGCAGCTGGGCACCATGGATAGAAGCAGGAAAATGTTCTCTGTGGCTACAGTGAGGAGAGTGGGTTGGATGGAGGCCAGACTGAAGGCCCAGAGGCTAGAGAGACAGGATAGGCGTTTATAGTTGTCCACACTGCAAGGCAATCTATCCTCACTGCCAAGATGAACATAAAATGATGGCATTATACAACCCCAATTATTCTTTGATTTCTTGGTACCCCAATCTGACTCAGCGTTCTAAATTTACTTTAAGCTTTGGGGACAAAGGTATTGCCAACTCCTTTGTCATTAAGGCCAGTCATGTGACAGTCTAGGGGAGGTATTTAAGAGCACACGCCTTGAGTCAGACAGCTGTGAGTGCCAACCTCAGCTCTGCCACTTGCTGGCTCTGTGACTTTGCATAACTGATTAAACTTCTCTGAGCCTTTGATTCCTTATTGGTAAAATGGGTATAATACATTCCTCACAGAATTAAGTGAAATAAACTATATACAGTGGCTCCCACAAAATAGGTATATACTTGTATAAATGGTAGCTATTATGACATGTGCCATTGTTCTTAGATCTAGTTGAGCTTTCTGTAGGAGGAAACAGAGGGTGGGGTAAATCGTTTAATCTTTTCGTCAATCTTCTGAGGTGCAAATTATTATCCCCATTTTGCATATAAGAAAACTGGGCTCAGAGATTAGATAACTCAATTCAGTGAACTAGGGGCAGAAAGCAGGGATCTTGCAAGAAGTGGGATTTTATTTTTCCCTCTGTGCACTCTTTCCTGCAGTCAATATCTGCTCCTTCCACTACTCTTTGATGGGTCCCAAACCTATTCCCCTTAGTCATGGCCTGAATCAGTCCTGACGACCAAGGGCTCACCACTGATCACTCTCCTCGGGGCTCCAAGCTCTACTTCCCTTCTTCCCCAACCTTGCCAAACGTCCCTATTACCTGGCTCCATGATTTTACAGCTTCTGGTTTTCATTTACTGCAGAGCTTGTCTCTTTGAGACTTAGACAGAACCGCCCTGGACTGGGATGCCATCCAAGGTACCTCCCTTTAAAGGGAAAAGATAAGTAGGTCACATTGGAGAGTGGAGGAGGAGGCTGACTTCTTAAGAGAGGAGGAAAAATACTGCAGATCACATGGAGAACGGAAAACAAAATAACAGGGCTCTTTTCTGTCTCGTCCCTTTCTCATAGTCATATTCTCTGTCTGCCTGCCTGCCTATTTGTTATCTATCTATCATCAATCATCTACTATCATCTATCTATCATCTGTCTATCTGTCATCTCACACTGACAACCCCATGCTGGCTGCTATTACTGTGAAAAGTATGCACAGGCAATATTGAACTCTCGGGATTTGGGGACACCAATGGAAATTGTACTGAGCAGAAAATTTGTCTACCCTTTGCTCCCCTCCATCCCACCCTGTCTCCTCTTAAAGCCACCCGCATAACTGCCAGGAGAGGAGAAATCTTAGTAGAGGATTTGGACCTTCTGTCCTGTAGCCTCTCCTTGAGGGCCTGAAAGCAGAGGGTGGCTGGGAAGGCAGTGGCTTTCCAGTGATTGCACGGAGCAGCCCGGGACCTGGGTAACAGAGATGATGTAGTGGCCAATGGGACAAATCACGGGCTTTACGAGATATCTGCTCCTCACCCTCGCCCCTAACCCTCTTGAAAGCAGTTCACAACAAGGGGTGTGGAAGGGCACTAAATTATGTAGATTGATGTGAAAACCAGAGGCAGACAGGGTGTGGCATTAAAGGTCCAACACGGCCAACCCCGCCTGGCCCTGCTATCCCTAGGGAATGAGCCCTGTTTGAATCACAACACTGGGCGGTCACACTTCTAGGAAACTGCAGCTGAAGAGGAAAGGTCCTGACTGTGTGAATGACACCAGCCTGGCTGTGTACAGATTAGCACTGAAAATGTGTATCCGGACAGACGATGGGTCTCTGGACTCTGTACCCGGGGCACAAGGCAAGCACACAAAAACAACAACCAAAGCCTGACCCTCACACCTGGGGGTCAGCAGACCCGGTTCCCTGGATGAGGGCAGTGGAAACAGGGAGTTCACCACTGGAGAGGCCCAGGAGTTTTCCATTCTCTTGGCATGGAACCTGATGAACTTGTAGCTCTCAGGCTCATTTTTTTTAGGACCCTGGTAACCCTTTTGCAGAGATCCTCCAGATTGCAAAATGCAACTCTCTGCCACTGGCTGATGTCTTCGCACTGCCCCGTGCCCTCCTGACTCCTGTCCCCAAGGCCGTGGGCAGACTCTTTGGGAATACTGTGCCCCTCTGCTCTTTCTCCTCCACCTCTGCAGAAAGGGAGTGCCCCTCACCGTGGGTGCCTGCCCAGGTGCCCTGTGGGAAAGTCCCACTCTTGCCTGCAGTTGCTCGCCTTCCTGTCATGAGAGGCAGGGCTGGGTGATGGGAGAGAGACATTCATCTCCACCTGTGCCCTTCGTTATGCTTAGTGTCCATAGTGGGATAGGTCTGTCTAACACTCCTCTTTCCCAGGCTGCAGTAGTGCCAAAGCAGCTCTCATCAGAGTGGGTGTAAATCACCACACAGACGGAGTAGCAGCGAGTATGGTGGTGCCTGCACTGAAACAACAAGTTTGGATCCTTTGTGCTTTCTAAAAGTGACTGGCAGCTCCTCCTTCCTGGCATCTGCTCCAGCCTGGGCCCCTTGTTTTGCCAACATCCCTACCTGATCCTGCGGGCTGCATTACTCAGTCTGGTGCAAATGCCACCTCTTGGTTTATCTAGGAGTAACTGGGAGAAAGGGGACCAGTCTTAGAGGCTCCATACCCCCTTGCATCCATCAGCCAGGTATCTAAGCAGTGGTTCTGAAACATTAGTGTGCATCAGCATCACCAGGGGTCTCTTTAAAACGCTACTGCTGGGCCCTGTTGCCAGGGTTTCTGATTTAGCAGATCTGGAGTAGGGACAGAGAATTTGCATTTCTAATAAGTTTCCACCTTGTGGGCTACTGCTGCTCTAGGGACCACATTTGAAAACCACTGAGCTAGAGTATAGCAAAAAGCAATCTAGGTTTCAGTTCTAGCCCTTCCACTTTTCTGCTCTGTGATCTTGTACTTAACCTCTCTGAATTTTGGTTCCTTATCCATTAAAGGTAGAGTAATGAGCACTGGGTAGTTGGGAGGATTAGATGGTACCGTGTTTGAAAGAGCCTTTCACTGTGCATGGCAAATTGAATATATGAATTTGTCAACAAATACAGTGTTAGTGAGTAGTTTCTCTGCTGTCCATTGGATACTCTGCTCAATGTTGAGGCTGACTTTGGGCAGATCATATGGGATTCAAAGGCCCAAGTAAATATCACACTCTTTGGACCTCAGTGTTCTCCTCTTTCAAACAAGGCCTTTGGTCTACTGGACTGATGGCCCCTCCACGTACCATTTAGAAGTCCAAATCTGGTCAGGGCGTTAGGCTTTGGCAGGCACAGCCACATTCTTGATTACTTAGCCACCCCTTTCCAGGAGCTTCACCTGAGAGCCCAAGTGACCAAGAGCAAAGAGCATCAATCTCTCTATTAACTGCTCAGTTCATCCCGGAGGAGAGTATCTTGGCCCTCAAGGTCTATCACAATCTGCTTCCAACCTACCTTTATAATCATATTTCCCACGGTTTCTCCTCTATTCACCTTATAGTCTAGACAAATTGGACTATTTGTCCTGTCATCTGTCTGTCTGTCTAGCTGGCTATCCGTCCATCCATCCATCCATCCATCCGATACAAGTGCTTTTAATATTTTTCTTTAGGTGGTAGTAGGACATGTTACTGAAGTTGTCAGGTATCAGATCTAAATAAACCAGGGATGCGAAAAGCTCAGCCCCTTCTACTAGTGTCTGATATTGTCCCTCAGAAGGAGCTATATAGAAACTCAGTGGTCTGCAGGTTTGTCCCGATGTCACATTTCTAAAGTCTGTTCTTGGAGCATACTCAGATATTAGAAACAAGAGTTGAGATACTGTGTAAAACTTTTAAAAAGTGGGACAACCACTTAAAAGGAGATGCCTACTTAAAAAAAAGATTAGTCAGCTGTTTATTTTCTATGGTAATCAGAGAATAAACATATATGTGTGTATATATGCCTCTATGGCCCATATTTAGAAATCTACTCATTTGCATGTAGACACATCTGCTTCTCTAATTTTCTTTTTTAAACTACAGGTTTTTTTTCTATTCTAAATATAATATATGGGTTGGTAAAAATGTGTAGAGGAAATAAAAAGTAAAAATAAAAGTAAAAGAAGAAAGTAAGTCATTCGTAATCCAGAAATAACCAGTATTAACATTTTGGTGTATTTCTTGTGAATAGTTTTCCTGCATGTATTTATATGATTTTAAAAGCAAAGTAGAATAAGATGTTTATACATCTACGTATCCTACTTTATAGCCTTAACTGTAATTAGTATTTTGGTATTCCTTTACATATTCTTCCCAAACATTGAAAAAAATTATTTCATGGTATCTGTTTCAGATGTACCAAACTTTATTTAACCATTCCTCTTTTATTGTTGGATGCTCCATTTATTTGCTATAAATAATATTTCAGTGAACATCCTTGCATAACTGAATACATCTCTGATTATTTTCTTAGGCTGATTCTAGAAGTGAGATAACTGGGTCATTTTTAAGTCTCTTGTTACATGCTACCAAATTATTTTCTGGAGTTCCATTTGAAAATATTTCCAGAGTACTTTATCTACAACCCTCCTTTTACTTATAAGTAATTTTTACCTCCACTGCCGTTGCATTCCATTTATTTCTTGCTGTACTTAATCCTTTCTATTATACATTGAATTTGCATTCAGTATGTGCAAGCTTAGTTCCCCTTCTGGGAGATCATCTCTGACCATCTTCATATCTTCCTCAGCATCCAGCGCAGGTAGAAAAAGGGGACAAAGGATTGAATCTATTTAGGTGAATCTGTAAGCAAGAGGAGCTCGATTTTTGGGGGAAGGAACAAGGCAAGTAGCTTGAAGTCCATACTAAGGGGTAGGATTGCAACACTTGTTGAAGAGGGAGCAAGGGATTTTCCTCAACCCTTCGTACATCCAGACTCTGGGAGCTGGGAAAGATGGAAAACTAGTCAAGTCTAGAGCCTGGGAGAGGAGCAGCCTTTGCTCCCTGGCAGGGCAGGAAGAAAGGTGGAAGCTTGAAGACCACAGCCTCAGGCTGTAGGAGAGGGGTAGCTTCAGGCATTCACCTGCTAGAGGCAACTTGTTTTGTGTACTGCGTGTCAATTTTTTACACCCAATTGTACCTCTACTAATGATTCCACTCTCATAGGTTTTGACCTAGGGCAACACCTGCAACATTGATGATAGAGGCTTAAATCAATGTTTTTTAGATTGGAGTTTCCCAAACTTCAGTTGTACCTGTTTCTGATTTCAATGTTTTAATGAAAAGAAAGCAGCAATAGGCTCAGACACATACATCTGTGATTCATGTCATCCAAACCAGTCACACTTCTGAACAGTTAAGACAGATACAATTATTAAAACATTCAGGGTGTGACCAAGTCATTCACAAGGTCTGCATAAGGTGTTAAAACATAGTGTGCCACTTCCTTTAGCCTCATCCTAAACAACAAAATTTTTGAAATCACAGGTTTGATGAATTAGTTATGTTTTCTGTAATACACATTAAAACTATAAAGATTACCGTTACAATAAAAAATTGCCAGCCATTGATAATACTTTTACTACCCATTGGTGATAATTATACCATATTTTTGGGAAACACTACTTTTAACGAAACAGTTTTTTTCCCCCTTCTTCCGCCTCCCCCCACCCCTTCCAGTTCAAGCCGTGGTTTCTCAGTATGGTTGTGTAGGACACAGCTCCCTGGCCCATGCTGGTATTAGGAGGCTTGCGCTCCCCCGGCTGAGGCAGTCGGTCGCCGGTCGTGGGTCGGCTGCTCATAACAACTCTCCCTGGCTGCCGGCTGCTCACGCTGGCCACCGGCCGCTCATGGCAGCTCACGGGAGCCCACCATGGCAGCCCACAGCAGCCCACACCGATCTCCGGCTGCTCATGGCAGCCCAGCTCCAGGGAGAGCCGTTGTTCACAATCTTAGCTGTAGAGGGCGCAGCTCACTGGCCCATGTCGGAATCAAACCAGCGACCTCTGTGTTAGGAGCACGGCGCTCCAACCACCTGAGCCACCTGAGCCACCTGAGCCACCTGGGCCACCTGGGCCACCTGGGCCACCTGGGCCGGCCTCTTTTTTATTTATTTTTTTGATACTATAGTAATTGTCTATATTTCTTCCACTTAATTACGAGCCTTCTAAGGTCAGGTATCATGGTTTATTTGGCACTTAGTACAGTATTAAAGCTCAATAAATATTTGTTATTTGTTTGTTTTGTTTTGGTGATGGGGTAGTGATCAATAGGAGTTAATGATTGTACTTAAATGAAGTCTCCAAGGTCAGGATGATAGAGCTCACTTGGGCAGCACATGTACTAAAATTGGAACAATACAGAGAAGATTAGCATGGCCCCTCCACAAGGGTGACATGCAAATTAGTGAAGCATTCCATATTTTGGGAAGTACAAATTGGTAGTTACAAAATAGTCCCCGGGATGTAAAGTACAGCATAGGCAATATAGTTAATAATATTATAATAACTATGTATAGAGCCAGGTGGGTACTAGATTTATCGGGGGGACCACTTTGTAAGTTATATAAATGTCTAACCCCTATTCCTGAAACTAATATAATATTGAAAATCAACTGTAATTGAAAAATCAAAATTTTTTAAAGATCATGATTATGAAGGGGAGAACAATAATTATATGGTAAAGAAAGATGCCCTGGTTTAAATACTGTACCATCATTATTTAGACTTGGGCTTTAAAGTGTTCAGGATGGAAAACAGCAAATCATTAACATATTTTTCTTCCTGTTCTTTTTGAAATAAATAACACATTTACAAGTTTAAGAACTTCTCTTGCGGCTATAAAACAGATCAACATTATTTAGCTCATGCAGAAATTCAACCCACTATAATGACTTCATGAACTAAGATAATTTTTCCATACCTAGCAAGCATAGAATGAAATATATAGTCATTGGCCAGTAACTATTAGTTGAATGAATAGATGAAATGACTAAGCTAAAGTCAGTAGACCTTTACCACCCCTGGGAAACCATCAAAAACAAAAAACAAAACAAAAACAAAAACAAAAGCTGAGATGGAACTAATATTTATTCAGTACGTAATAATCTAGGGTCTTTATATGTATTTTTTGTCTGGCTTTCAGAGCATCTGCCACATAAGGAGAGGGTAAAACCATGCTACTAGCGAACAGACATCTCCACCTGTCCTTAACAAAAGCTCACCCTCTTCTCAGAAGACCACAGTGACTCTTTTTTCAAAGAAGAGTCAAGACCTATTTTGATCCAACTGTTTTTGTTTTTGTTTTAAAGGGGGGCACAGCTCACAGTGGCCCATGCAGGGATTGAACCAGCAACCTTGGTGTTACCAGCACCACTCTCTAACCAACTGAGCTAACGGGCCACCCCAAGACCTATTTTGACCCAGAACTGGAAGGGAAGTTTTGGAAACTAACTGATAACTTTTGGACCAACCAAATATATAAATGACCAAAGGGAAGTATGAATCAGATACATAATAAAAGAGTATATTAGGAGAGAGAGAATAACTCTAACGGAGAAAGGAACCTCAACAATTTAGCTACATGCTAGAAATAGAGACATTTATCAAGGCCTGGCCAGTGATTTCCTCCTCTTTAGTCCTACCTTCCTCTTTCTTTCTGAACCTTTCTTTCGAATGCAGAGTCCTTAGCCTGTAATTCAGGATCATTTAGTCCATTAGCACATAAGAAACTTGTTCCTCAGAGACTGAAAATGAGCAATACTGTTTCCTTAGCTACTACGGATCCAATGGGAGCAAGAATTAGATGCAGTGAAAAGAGCACACACCCCACCATCAGAAGACCTGGGTTGGAGTCCTGATTCTGTCATGTTCTGGTTGAGTGACCTTATGCCTATGAGTGATCCCTCTAAATCATGGTTTCCTTAACTCATTCATTGAACAAATATTTTCTGAGCAGTTACTGTGTAACAAGCCCTTCCCAGGGCCCTAGAGATACAGCAACGAATACAACAGAGGATATCCTGCTCTAATGGCGGTTATGTTCTAGTGATACTACAATAAGTAATCAATAAACAACGTAAGTTCAAAAAGTGCGCAATGCTGTGGAAGAAATAAAACAAATGATAAGTACAAATTGGGAGGAGGATCTCCCCGACATAGTAATATTTGAGCTAAGACCTGAAGGTACTAGATGGAGCCAGCCAAGGTAAGAGGCCTTCAGGCAGAGGGACCAGCAAGCCCTGAGATGGGCCCTTATTTGGGGCTGGATGAAAATCAAGGAAAATGACACTGGTATGTGGTTGTACACGATCAATGGTTTTGACACAGCACTCTGAGTAATGCTAGAACTTCCCTGGTTGTGTCTCAGGAGCAAAGGACGGAGGCTCTGCCAGGCTCCCACCACTCTGCCCAACACACACACACACACACACACACACACACACACACACACACACAGCAGCTCCTCTTTCATTTGAAGCATATACTGGGCTGCTGCTTAAGATTTTGCTCGAAGAACATATTCTCAAATTCTTGATCTGAAAAGTCCTTCTGCACTCTAATTGTCAGACATTATGAGAATGTATCACACAACCTCTGTGATAGAGGGTCGATTCAACTCTATTCAGTAGACAGAGTCGGGGAGTGTGACTCCCGAGATGCGACTCCCCTGTCACCAGACCCCATTCCCTCCTCTCCGGGGGTGAACCTCTGATGCCCTGAAGTCTACCCCAGGTTCTGCCTCCTCCTGGTAGATTATACTGGCTTTCTTTTCTCACACGGTCCGAATGTCCTACACAGCGCAGCTTTGTGGTGAGAGCCAAGGAATGGCTCCAGATTTTTCCAACCTATAAAATGCAAAGTTGGCCAGCTGCCTTTCTTCCTAACCCCAAAACTCATATCTTTCCTTGTCTCTAGAGACATACCCCACAGCTCTCAAATAAGTCTCTATTGTCCAGGGGTTTTGGGAAAAGCACTGCACAGAATGTGAAATCATTTTCTGGTAACAGAAATCTAATTAGATCTTTGACAAGAGGAAGCAGAGGCCAAAAGAGAGTGAAACAATCCGTTTCTCACATATTTAAAAACAAGTGAAGAACCAGGCAGGGAAACAGCAAGAAAGGGAATAAAGAGGGACAGCCTAGGGAGCATTTGGAGAAGTGGGGTAAGAAAGAAAATGGGAGGGTGGGGACGGGAATATCAAGTGACCAACATATTAATCCTTTCTTCCCTCACCGTCACTTCTCCTCCCCCTCTCCACTCTCCTCAGCCCCAGAGAGAACTTACTTGAAGGTCGATGATTTCTCTTTCTGATTCCATGCTGCTGCCCTTAAGTGCCTTCACACACACCGGGTGCCAGTAACAGACTGCGTGGGCTACTCTAGGCTTTGCTGTCTGAGTCTCTACTGCTTTCTTTGGGTGGGAGAGAGCACACAGCTGGCGGGACAGACCTGCTATTCATCCATCTGATGTGGGATGCCCGTCTTGGCCTCAGCCCCTGGGGGAAGTGTACACATACATACACGTGCAAGAGTGTGTGTGTGTGTGTGTGTGTGTGTTTGCGTGCACGCGCGCTCCAAGGGTGGCATGTGGCACATCCATAGGTGGCCTTTTGAGTTGGTCGTGACACCATCATTTTCTCCAGTGTCCCCAATGCTCCTCTAGTTCCAGAGGAGCCATCTGAGGTCGCCCAGCCTGCTTTGAGCTAGTAGCTTTACTACTGTACAGAAACACTGTGGATTTATCAAGGAACTTGAAAAACAGCCTGAGGATACTGTCTGACTTCACTTTGGTGGAGCTGAGAGCGTTCCCAGTCACCAAGGGTTGGGTGGCTTCCAGCATATACCCAAGACTGAGGCTTAAGGACTTCTGTTGTTCTTTCCTTTGTTCCCTCTATCCCTAACAATTTGTTTAATGGTAGTTTACCTAATAGGCCCCAAAACATAAGCTTTATTCTATAAAGTGATTAAACAACATATTGTTATTGACAGGTTGTTTGATAGCCTCATTTTCTCCCTTGATTCGTCAGGAAGAGAGCAGGAAAAAGTTATACCCTCGAATTTCATTTATGCAAGTAGTTGCAATTTCCCTACTTTCAAAATAAAGCTACCAGGACTGTGTCTTTTTTTGGGGGTTTTCTTTCTGTTGTTTACCTTAGAGTTTAAAACTCTTCTGGCTTGTTCCTGAAGCTGATTTTATTTTATTTTTATTTTATTTTTTAAAGATTTTTATTGGGAAGGGGAACAGGACTTTATTGGGGAACAGTGTGTACTTACAGGACTTTTCTCCAAGTCAAGTTGTTGTCCTTTCAGTCTTAGTTGTGGAGGGTGCAGCTCAGCTCCAGGTCCGTTGCTAGTTGCAGGGGGCGCTGCCCACCATCCCTTGTGGGAGTCAAGGAATCCAACTGACAACCTTGTGGTTGAGAGCCCGCACTCCAACCAACAATTGAGCCATTCGGGAGGCAGCTCAGCTCAAGGTGCCGTGTTCAATCTTAGTTTCAGGGGGCGCTGCCCACCATCCCTTGCGGGACTCCAGGAGTTGAACCGGCAACCTTGTGGCTAAGAGCCCACTGGCCCATGTGGGAATCGAACCGGCAGCCTTCGGAGTTAGGAGCATGGAGCTCCAACCGCCTGAGCCACCGGGCCGGCCACAAGCTGATTTCAGACACCAGTTTTTGTCTGAGTGGGTGTGGATATGTCTGTGAATGCACTAGGGGTGTGGTGTTAAAGAGGAGTAATCTAATTCAGAGTTTAAATGTGGGGGGAATAGCAGAGTCAGAAATTTACCCTCCCCACATTCAAATGTGAAAAATGGGCAATTTCGTCATATCTATTAGATGACCTAATGGCTTCATAAGTCTACACCCTGCTGGACAAGTGGTGAGAGGAGGGGTGGGCAAAGGGATGAGGACTACTTTTCAGACTAACCTGATAAGGGCAGTTGAATTTAACTTAAATGGTGGAAAGTTCAGTTTTGATAGAATGCCCAGTCCTTCAGATTTCCATGCATCTCCCCAAGGACGGCGTGTAGGCATACAGGAGAGGGCTGTGTGCCTGATGCTGGAGGGGCGATGGCTCTGCATGTACTCTGCGGCCTGTCCGCCTCTGCCAGGTTCTGTTATGGAGCTGTTGGACAGGGCTGGGCTGCCCCCTGAATTGGTGAGTGGCCAGCAGAGACTCAGCCTGCTCCTGGGCCTCCTGCTGGCGTTAGTGGCTGATGTCTGTGGCCAGGATGACTCATGATACATTCCCTGTCTGTTCTTAAATATCCAGGGGCTCCCTTGTTAGCTTTGCCCTATCTTGGCTTTCGTGGGATGGGGACCATCCTGAGACCTGCTATGACTCTTACTCGCTCCCATCCCGGTGGTACCAGCTCAGTGGTCCACTCCCCTAAGCTAACCCCCTCTGACCTTTGGTTGAAGCTCCTGTTCTCCCTCGGGTACGTGGGGACTGAGAGCTGCTGACAGTCCTGGAGAAAGAAAAGCTCAGCCCCACTTCTCATAAAGAGTTGGCTTTGATGTGGCTGCTCCAGGTTAGTGCAGGGGCAGACTTTGAGGTGATCTCCTTTCTGACTCCAAAATGGGACAGAGGTGTACAGCCCACTCTTCTCAGAATTCCTTCAAAATCTAGCAGTAATATCCACCACTTCCAGCCCCTGGTACAATACCATGACATGCTAAACCCCATTCTAAGCACTTTAGTACACACTTACTCACTTAATTCTCATGACAACTCTGCAAGGTAGGTAACATTCTTACATCTGCTTTACAGATCAGGAAACAGAAACACAGCTTAACGTTGCTCAAGCAATCCGATTCACAGTCCATGCTCTTATCCACAATTTTGGCTCAAAAAGCAGAGACTGAGACACTTGTCTGAATACCTGCTTTCTATTCCTCAGCTTTCCTTCTTCTCATAGTCCCCACAATCTAGGATCAGAAAAGGTGGGCTTTGTCTTTTTTCTCTTTCTGTTCATTTTGGATGTAGTTTGTATGGAACTCTATGATAATAATTCAAAGAGGAAATGAAGAAATTTAGAATATCTTCATTCTTAACAAAACCTGACTATCAAAAACAATTGTCTTGCTGGAAAATCTTATTTTGGATGTCAGAAGCGAAATATTGGCTATTTCTTTAGATAATATGAATGCATCTGGCAGAATAGAGGGGGAAATCAAAACAAAAAAATGCAAAAGAGAAAAGCGCCTGCATATATATGTATATATATTCCCTATTAATAAGCACATTGGTTTTAAAAGGAAAAAGCTGTAATTGGCTGTAATAATGGTTTTGATTTGGCAAGATCTTTCTGGATTAGACCTTTCCCCATCTCCTAAGCATCATTTGGAAGTAAACAGCAAGCAGGATTTGGTTTATGTACTGTGACTCTGGACCAGGGGTCAGCACAGTTTCTCTGAAAAGGACTAGAGAGTAAATATTTTTCAGCCTTGTGAACCATATGGTTTCTGTCGCAACTACTGTACTCAGCTCTGCTATCCTAGCGTGAAAGCCGCTGTAGACAATACGTAAACAAATGAGTGTGGCTGTGTTCCAACGTAACTTTATTTACCAAAACAGTAGGCCAGCTTTGGCCACACAGGTCATAGTCCACTGATTTTTGTTCTAGAATATAAGCAGAAAGAGAATCTGGAGCTCTAATGATCACAACCATGTCC
This sequence comes from Rhinolophus ferrumequinum, assembly GCF_004115265.2. Classification (NCBI taxonomy): domain Eukaryota; kingdom Metazoa; phylum Chordata; class Mammalia; order Chiroptera; family Rhinolophidae; genus Rhinolophus; species Rhinolophus ferrumequinum. The sequence continues at coordinate 88,678,601 of NC_046293.1, forward strand.
AATCTTCCAGACTATGTCTTTCAAGTCTAATTCCCACTTGAGAGGTTAACAACTGAGCCCCCTACTGCAAGGATAATATGCTAAACACCATGAGGGTATAAAACCACAAAATATATGCACTTGTGCAATACATACATGGAAAGTTAAGCTACAGTGAAGAGTGCTTCTGACATTTGGCTGTGATACTGAAACTATGCCTACGTGGAGGCTCCTCAGCCTCGATGGGAAAGGTTCCTGTTTCTCTTTACCTCTAGAGTGACTTTTGCAGTGAGAAGCCCACTTTTAGGGAAATTGCCAGTCAGAAAGAATTTTTTAGAACATGCTTGAACTTACAGGTAAGTAAACACTTAGAACCACTCAGAAAGTGGTCATGGAATGGGGGTCTGCAAGGAGACCCTAGGGGTGTCTTACTATGTAGGAGGTGCAAAGAGTTGTAGGGTATTAAGAAGCCAGCAATGGGAAGATCTCTGAATGTTGAATAGTGAGAAAACCCTGTGGTAGAAACCAGGCGTCCTCTGTGTGTGCTGAATCACTGTGTGTTCTTAGGCAAGTCACCGAACTTCTCTGGGTCTTATATCCTCCTTTGTTAAAAGTGAAGCTGTCAGGGCAGCCGGATGGCTCAGTTGGTTAGAGCGTGAGCTCTCAACAACAAGTTTGCTGGTTCAGTTCCTTCATGGGATGGTGGGCTGCACCCCCTGCAACTAAGATTGCAACGGCGACTGGACTTGGAGGTGAGCTGTGCCCTCCACAACTAGATTGAAGGACAACGACTTGGAGCTGATGGGCCTTGGAGAAACACACTGTTCCCCAATATTCCCCAATAAGAAATTGTAAAAAAAGTGAAGCTGTCAAAAAAGATGATTCCTAAGATTTCTTGAGCTCTTAAACTCTATTTCTAATGTGTGTTTATATTAAACACTTTCTGTGTAACAGATCCAAGTCTGAATTTTAGTATATAAAAGTTAAGGATCCCTAATGGAGTATTTATGTAATTAGAATCTTTTTAGGAAAAACTACCCCATCTGTTACCTCTGAAGACTAGTGAAGACTGAGCAGGGCAGACACACGACAAACAAGATACTGAAGGAGAATAAAGGCATATTTCAGAACAGAAAATGCTTACGAGCTCATTTATGCTCATTTACACATTCATTCAACCACCTCCAAACGCAGTGCTACAGGCACCCTACAGCCAGGATGGATGGCAAAGGGAAACTTTTGGGGGAGTCTATGGAGGGAGCTACCCGTACATAGCCTGATGAGGGGCCCAGGCTGGCCAAATGGATAATTAAGAATTAGACTGGGTGACTCTAGCACTATCTAATAGAACTTCCTGCAGTGATGAAAATGTTAAAGAAGATTTCCATCTTCACTGTTCAGTATAGCAGCCATTAGCCACATGTGTGTATTTAGCACATGAAATGTGGCTAATGTGACTGAGGATCTGAATTTTAAATATTAGTTAATGGTAACATATTTACATTTAAATCACCAGTAGCTACCATATTGGACAGTGGAGCTCTAGACCAAAATTCAGTGTATTCTAAACATTGCTGAGCTGTGAGTTAAATCACTTATTTAACACTCCCATCCTAGCGGCTCATCTTTTGGTAGATGTTCATTAGGCAAAAGCCTGATTTGATATAAAAAGAAACTCAGGGCACACAGCTCTTGTGGGAATGCCCCCTGAAGCCCAGGGATGCTCTTGATTGTGGTCAGTAAAATTCCCCTAAGGTCTTTTGTGTTCAGGGTCGGGGGATTTTAACTGTGACTCACTGTTCAATGAACGATTCATAACAGAGCCTTCTCTTGTCGATATGGAACACTTCTCACCTCTCACCTCTGTGATGAAGTTAAAAGGCGTCTGGCATTCTCTTGTTGGCTTAAGAGGGTGAGGGAGTAATAGCTAATTTCTTTTTAGTAACAGGAGAAGACTTCGGTGGTTTTCAATCCTTTTAAAGCAAGGGAACCCTGTTCTTAAATGAGATCTTGTAAAGCAGATTAAAGTGAAGCTGCTGGGACACTAGGGTCATAACCACTCCTGTCCCTTCTCAAGCTACACTTTAAGGCAGCTCTTGGGAACCCTTTATAGGGCTGGGCAATCACAAGTCACACAAAACTCTGTGGAGTTTTCAAGTCGTGAAATGACTTTTTTTTTTTTAAAAAAAAAAAAAAGGAGAAGAAGAAGAAGATGGAAAAAGCACCGTCAAAATAGTGGCCACTTATCCCACCAGCAGAAGGGACGCTGACCCACACGGCCTTTTTTTGAGAGTGTTCCTCAGACAGTGAAGGCTGAATGTCACCGTCACACCTTTTCCCACAGAGCACAAAGGACTCAGGGTTGGGATGTGGAGAGGATGAAGGCTGGAAGGTGCCATGCGGAATGGATATAAGGTACCAAGACCACTCACGGCTCTAAGACTGTCGGGAAGGGGTGAGGGCAGGAGGCCCAGACAGCACAGTAGTAGGGTTCTTAGCAGTGTGTCGCCATCAGAGCTCTGACTGAAAAAGCCCCTCAGAGATGGGGGGACCAGGCCAACTACTCCACCTTACAGAACACAGAGGCAGCGTAGTGCTGAAGGTGGAAATAGACTTGGAAGCTAAGTTTCCATCCTTTTAATCATGTGGCTGTGGGTGTGAGTGTGCGTGTGTGTGTGAGAGAGAGAGCTAATATGGGAATAGTTGCTTATGATTTCAAACTACTTTGTATATATTTTATTTTATATAACCCTCACTATGATCCAGTTGAGATTTACAGATGAGGAAACTAAATCGTCACTCAAAGGCCATCGTGTACAAGAGGCAAACTGAATTCGCCTGGTGCTGCACATTCTATGGGTTTTGACTAGCTGGGTTTTTTTTTTTTTTAATAAATAAATATTTTTTTTTTTTTTTTAAGTTTGTATTGGGGAACAGTGTGTTTCTCCAGGGACCATCAGCTCCAAGTCATTGTCCTTCAATCTAGTTGTGGAGGGTGCAGCTCAGCTCCAAGTCCAGTCTCCGTTTTCAATCTTTAGTTGCAGGGGGTGCAGCCCACCCTCCCATGTGGGAATTGAACCGGCAGCCTTGTTGTTGAGAGCATGTACTCTAACCGACTGAGCCATCCGGCCGCCCCTCCGGAAGCTCAGCGGCAGCTCGTTGTCTTCAATCTAGTTGCGGAGGGAGCAGCTCACTGGCCCATGTGGGAATCGAATCGGCAACCCAATCAACTGAGCCATGAGGCCACAGACTAGCTGGGTTTTTGAGCAAGTTACTTCACCTCCTTTCCCCCTGTAAAAATGGGGAATCATAATGCCTAATTTATAAAGATCATTGTGAGGATTAAACTAAATCAGGTCATGGATGTAAAACCAATGACCTGCCTCGCACAGACTAAGAAGAATCAATTAAATGGAGCTAATGTGAATTTTTGTAGGAAGGTCATCAGTGTAAATCTGGCTGTTAAATTTTCTTGTATTTCTCTTGTTCTCTTTTCTCTCAGCCCAGAGCCTCTAGTCTCGTGGAGATAATTCTGCCAGAGTTCTAGAAGGCCATTCAAGATTCACTGTGCAGCTGCGAGGAACTTAAATTGTAAGTTTGGTTCTTGGAGGAGGAAGGGTTAGGGAAGTAGGCATGAAACACACGGGCATTCACAGAACCCTCAAGTGGGCCACGGGACACAAAGGTTCTGATTTGGACTACTTGCCAAGAGAAACAGAAGGGGAAGAGAAAGTGCAGAAGGGAAAAATCAGAGTGTGGGGGTGAGCTGCCACTTGAGCTACTGTGAATATGAAATAAAGAAACTTTCTCAGCGGAAGTTTATCAAAGGAGACCTTTAATACCATAAACTATAGAATAGCCAGATATGCACATGTATATCTGCTTCGCCCTCATACTGCTTACCTTTGGACACATTCACAGAGAGTAACCTGGGGAAATTAAAACTCCAACATCCCTCATTTTGAATTTCTGAACAGTCCCACTGAAAAAATTTTGTGCCAGATGCTGTCGACTGCTCCTCCGACAACTAGTTCTTTCCCCTGCTGCTCTTACAACGTTTAGAGTCTGAACAGCAGTTTAGAGTCTGAAACATCACTGTTTCATATCCAATTAGGTGGTAAGTAAGCCCTTTGAAAGCAGGGATCGTGTGTGGCTTCTACTTCTGAACCTCCCATGGCAGTTGGCCCCTGCAGACAAGCACAGAGTCGGTAATCCGGGGACCCTTCGGCATAGTGTAGTGCTGGGTTTCCCAAACTAAGTCAGAGCCCAAAGAAATTCTTTTTAGAAAAAGTGTGAGTAACTCAGACCCAAGTGAGCGGGGTGCTCTGGAAGTGCAGTTTCCTGAGCACTTATCATAATGTGACATCGATTGTTTTGTGATCTTAGGTGAGTCATTTCCTCTGTTATCTTATTGTACTCATCTGCAAAATGGGGAGAATAATTTTATGAAGGAACTTGTATTCACTTTTTTCCTTATTAAAAAAATGATCTATGTTCATTGTGGATAGCATAGAATATACAGATGAATACGGAATAAAATAAAAATTACCCTTAAAACCACCCAAAGACAAACACTGTTAACATTTTGGTTTATTGCTTTCCAATCCTTTCCTTAGTGTGTGTGTGTGTGTGTGTGTGTGTGTGTGTGTGTGTGTATGTATTCCCAAAACCAGCTACCTAATTGGCAGGGCCCAGTGCAAAATGACAATGTAGAACCCCTTGTTCAAAAACTATTACAAATTTTAAGATGGCAACAGCAGAGCATGAAGCCAAGTACAGAGCCTTTTCACACCTGAGGCCTGGTGCGACTACACAGTCATATGTCCATGAAGCTGGCTCTTTCTAGTCCCTTCTCAAAATAATAAAATTATCAACTGCTTTTTATGAGTCAAGTATTTTACCTAAATTAGCTCTAATTTAATTCAACTTCCTCAAAATAAATGTAAGCCTTTTATTCTTTCCTCCACCCTCTGCATTTTTTCAGGTAAGACAACTGAGGATGAGACAGCTTAAATAACTTGTCCGAGTTTATACAACTAGTAAGAAGCAGAGACCATATTCACACCTGAGTCTTTCTGATGGTAAGTCCATGCTTTCTTCACTTATTGCACACTGCCTTTCATACTAACTTATAAATTAGGAACACATTTTAAATAAAATTGAGATTATACTATACATAAAATATATTGCATTCGCTTCCATTTTATTGCATGCATGTTTTTTCTTCCCTTATGTGTCTTAGCCTGTTCAGGCTGCTGTAACAAAATACTACAGACTAGGTAGCTTATAAATAACAGAAATTTATTGTTCACAGTTCTGGAGGCTGGAAGTCTGAGGTCAAGGTGCCAGCATGGTCAGGTGGGAGCCCTCTTTCAGGTCCTAGACTTCTTATTGTATCCTCACATAGTGGAAGGGGATAGGGAGCTCTGTGGGGTCCCTTTCATAAGGTCATTAATCCCATTCACAAGGGCTCCACCCTCATGAACTAATCACCCCCTTCAGGCCACACCTCCTAGTACCATCCCCTGTGAGGTTAGGATTTCAACACATGAATTTTCGGGGGACACAGCCATTCAGACCACAGAGTATGTCATTAAATATAGGGAAAAAATAGTGGCTATTTGTGAGAAATATTGAAGTTCCAGATAATAAATTATGGAAAATAATTCCATTGCAAGATTATATTCAATACAAAGCACCAATGAGGTAAAACAGGAACATGTGACCAGTGGAAAATTAACCCATGTCCCCCAACTAATAAGTAGAACATAAACATCTCATTCTCCTCACTCTGAATGTCCTCCACATTAAAGAAGGTATATTTACATATCTCAACAGCCAAGAAGAGTTTTGTCAATTTTACTTTCTACAATTTTCCAAATGAAAGCAATAGGTTTTATTTTCCAAGTACAAATAATATGATTATATATGGAATATAATTTTCAACCTCCCCCTTAGACAGTCTCTCTCTCTCTCTCTCTCTCTCTCTCTCTCTCTCTCTCTCTCTCTCTCTCTCAAATATCCCAATAGGGAGAGTGCACACTCCTCTATCCCTTGACAATCACTGAGCTACATGTAAAGGAGCCAGTTTTGAAACTAATAATAGGAACCTTATAATATACCACTCCAGACTTTGGGAAATTAATCACCCTCAGTCCCAGTAGCCATATCTGTCATATGGAGCTCATAAGAGCTATTTCAACAGTGTAGCAAGGAAAGGACTTAATAGGTAGGCCTTTCCCAAAGCTAGGGTCTCTAAGCCAAGGGCCAAGCTGAGGTCACTGAAAATTAGAATTTCTTTGGAGGCCTTAATTCCTCAATGAAAACTGCAACCATGTTTGTGGTGCCTGGGATCAGGAACTGGGAGAGGAGTAAGGCCTATTACTGTACACACTTCCTCCCACATGTCACAGTTATTTGTTTGTTTGTTTATTTATTTGTGGTGTTTAAAAGGAAAACAACGAATGTACAGCTACCTTTTAGTGGAAAGAAAAATCACAAAATGCAACCCACAACCTTAGGGGTGTGTGGGGGAAGAATACTCAGGCAGGTGTTTTGTCCCCGAAGTCAAGTGAGTCTTGGGGAGCTGTGTTAGGGACACCAGCCTGAGGCCAGTTTCCTCTTTAACAAGAGCTGGTGATGTCACCCCTTCATAGAAGATGAGGGGCACTGGGTAGGAAGAACCCCTCGTCATTTGGTACGAAGTTTCCACCTATCAAATGAATCTTTCTAGATGGCATGGTGACCTTTACTGACAAGCACTCTCAACCCAAAGTTGTATGAAGAGATGTAGTAAGAAATGACATTATTAGATTTTAAATACATACAGTGCATGTACAAAGTGCTTTCCCCCAAGTCGCTGTGTCTGAGGATGCCCACCAGGACTGTAATTGCTGGTCAATCGCAATGAATCAGGAAGGAACAGGGATGGTTCCAGTCCATGTGCCGTGTGCACTGGCACTGTTTCCTCTGTCATGGAGCTTTTTCTCCCTCTCTTTGCTCTTCACTCGTGCTCCTCTGGTGTCCTCTTCTCATTAATAATAACTAACTTGAGTTCAGAACTTCAGCATTTACCAAGTACTTTCACAGACATTATTGCTTTTGGGACTGCATGACAACCCTTCATTTCACAGATGAGGTTGAGTGACTTGGCTGTGGTAAAACAACAGTTAACGGCGGAGCCAAGGTTTACACATGAGTCTTTTTACATCAAATCTCCTCTCATTCTTTCCTCTATACCTTGTTGCCTTGTTCAGCCAGGCTTAAACTCCTATTCTGAACCCCCTTAAACTTGGCCGAGCCACCGTTTTCCTTCCTTGTTCCATTCTGTTCCTCTCCCTTCATCACCAGTACTTTTTGTCTACACTTCTCAGTCACAGCATTTTGCCACTTCCTCCCTCATGCTAGGTAAGCCTGCAGTTTTCTAGCACTTTCAAATTTACTTTGAAAAGCTTTCAAATGGGAAAGACCCTTACACTTTTCTACCTTTGATTTCTTTCCCCACTTGAAGTGAACGCCTACTTGAGAAACTGAGAATCCTTGTAATTACAAGTGGGTTACAGTTTGGTTTCAGTTTTCATTATGACTTTTGAATTATTAATATAGTATAAGTCTATCATAGAATATTTGGAGACTACAGAAAAGGGGAAAGAATACCATAAATAACTTCATGATCTTAACACACTCTTGCACATAGTCTATTTTGATAATGATGATGTTTGACTCTTGGAAAAATTTGACTCTCCACTTACTCCTATAATTACCACACTATTTTTGCACTTTGAATGTCTTTTAAGCCAGTGTTCCCTTTTCAAGACATTACTGCCAATTCATGAGCACAGGGCACCATTGATTGCTCTGCCTTAGTCTATGAGAGAGTAACTACAAATCCTGTTTCGTTTAAAGGACTGGTCAGCTTATTTTAAACATTCTTGCCCATTAGGTCAAAGAAGGCCTCTATGAGCAGAGTATTTGGACTTGCTGGTCTGTGTGTAACAATGACGGTGCTTAGCCTAAACACAGCCTTGTCCAGATCTGGCCGTTCAAAAGGTCTTTGTAAGTTAGGCAAATTCAGAATGTCCTCTGTTCAGGGAAGAGGTTACTCAAGGATAGAAAGAATATATAAAATGCATCTATATATTTAGAAGAACTCTTTGTAGCTTGGCTTAAAATTCCCTCGGTTTGAGTGTGTACGCACATGTAGTATCCGTGTATGTATGTCAAGTCATTATGTAGATACATAAAATGTTAGAGACAGAAGTGATTTTAGTGGTCGTGGTGGGTGATGTGTAGGTAAAAGATATACCACAATTACTGGGAGATGGCCGTATGTAATGGAAGAAGCGTTAGATTTAAAATATAAAGAACTACTATAAATCAACAAGAAAAACATAAACAATGCAGTTGGCAGAGGATTTGAACAGGTGATGCACAGAAAAAGAAATTCAATCACTAAATATGAAAAGAGTTCCCCTTTTTTTAAGTTGCAGAGACATGCAACTTGAAATCAAATGAGATACTATTTCAGACCTATGGGATTGGTCAAAAGTAAAATGTCTGAAAATAGCAAGTGTTGGTAAAGATGTAGGAAAAAGAGAACTGTCATACACATCGAATGGAAATTACAAGGTCCATTTTGGAGAATAATTTGGCAATATCTAGAAAAGTTGAAAATGTCCATATTCTAAGACCTTGCAATCCACTTCTGGGTTATACTCCAAGCAGCCTTTCTCAAATGGGATTCTTCACCTGAACCAGAGAACACAGACAATTATTTGAGTGACTATTTTCTCAGATCGCCCAAGGATGGTACAGAGCGAGTCTCATCCTACACACATAGGAAAGAAGTTAATTCATTACACACAGTGATTACATTAATGACGTTAAGATTTGTCCTGTTAAACCCAATTGAGAAAGACTGCCAGGGAATCCCCCAACCATATTTACAATACCACACTACCAGTAATAGTAAAACATTGAAAACAGTTTGTTCATGTGTAAGCAAATAGACAAATCACAGTATATCTATAGTATGGAATTCTATGCAGCAGTTTAAATAAATGAACCAAATCTATATGATTCAGCAAAGATAAATCCTGAAAACAAAATGTTATTTTAAAAATTGTAAGACATTACAAAAGTATGATATCATTAATAAATATTTTATAAAATACACAAACTAACACTATACATTATTTATAAGTGCTTATTTTGTAGCAAAAATGTAAAATAGGGTCTAGCTGTGCCTTGAGTTCATGATAGTTGCTGCCTCTGAGTGGAGAGGATAACAGATCTGGGGAAGGAAGCAAAGGGGACTGTGACAGTCATTGGGTCTGTTCATGAATATTCTGGCTTTTCTTCTAGGCACATCCTTTGAGGTTAGGCATGACCACATGACTTACCTGGGCCAGTAAAATGTGAATGGAAGTGTTACTTCTGGATGGAAGACTTAAGAACCACATGTACAATTTACTATGTTCCTTTTCCTTTTGCTACAGTGACTAGCAGTGTTTCAAATTTCATCATTTCAGGCTACTTCATCAGCTTGGGTCTGGAGTGAGGACAATGCACAACAGAGTTCCCAAATGACCCACAGTGAGCATGTGTCATGATTGAGAAATAGACCTTTCTTGTTTGCAGCCACTAAAATTGTGGGATTGTATGTTTCTCACTGCAGTATAGCCTAGCCCATCGATAAAGACTTTATCTGTAATGTTTTCATTTCTTCTTTTTATTTTCTAGGTCTAAAGAACATATGACTAAATGTTAACATATGTTCATTTTGAATGACGAGTACATGTGTTATATTACTCTCATTATTTTTTTGGTGTTAAAAAAAGTCATCTGGAATGATTTTTCTTAAGACATTTGAAATGCAAATGGTAGGATAATGTAGAAGGCATGTGTATTTTGAATAAATTCCCCAGATGAATTTGATAGGCTTCCCTACCTCTTCTTTGATCTAAAAGGTAATTCCTTCATTTTATAGGAGAGGAAACTGTGGCCCAGAAATAGTAAGTATCTTGCTCTTCATCAAAGACCAATGTAATGCTGTAGCTAGCCACTAGGCCTTGCTATAATAATCATGCTTCCAACCCAAACTTGTTACAGGAAACAGTCCTATGAAGATTTTCTGCATTTATTGTAAAACTGTCTAAAATATTGCTCATTATATTGCACAATAGCCCCTAAATTAAGATCTTATGTGTGAAAAACTTTTTAGAGAATGTAGTCCAGGAAAATCTTTTTCCATTGTGGATAACTGGTAGACATCCACCTTTCTTTACAGCTTGTTTCCGTTTTTGTTATGGTTGCCAGGAAGCTCAGAGACAAAAGTACATTCAGTACCTATGGTACCCTTCTTCGTTTGCTTCTTCTTACAATCCTGATTCTAACTTTATTGTATGCATATCCTTTGTTTAAGCTATCTCAAACCTCATCAGAAAACAAAAGTGAATTAAGGGTGACTCCTCTATCATACTTCCTCGTTTTTAGGCTCTCTCTGTTGACTGTGCTTCATTTCTCCTACATCAAGGGAACTTCAGCTGCAGGAGAGGCCTGCTCATTAATACTTGGCATGGCTACAATGTTAAGTAAAAGCCTGGTATTATCTAAATGATAAACACAGAGTCAAGATAATACAAAGGGTTCAGTAATACACTAAAACCTGTAAATGTAGGTAAAGGAATGACTTCAGTTGTGAAAAATACCCTGTGCCACGGGATAGGATATTTCAGTTCTATTTCTGGGAGGGCTATTGTCTTGCCGTGTGACTTGGCTTCATTCATTAGGATTTGGTTTCATTTCTATACAATGTGACATTTCTTCTAACTTTCGATCAATATTTTATTTTGAAAAAAAATAGAAACAATCACTTTCTTGTATTATTTTAAGTTCTCAAAATTTAAAAACAAAAAAACATACAAATTTTTTGAAGAACCAAAAAAAAAAAACCCACAAATAAATATTACACATTAGCAAGCATGTAATTGACGACAGGCTGTCGGGAAAATCAGTCCCCCTCACCCTCCAGCATATAATGGCTCGTGATACAGGAATGGAATCTTCGTCTCCAGGGTGGGACTAGGGTGATGTGGGGGCAGAATCATTTCAGACATGGTTACTTTTCAGCATTCCAAGACCAGCTTGATCTTATAACAGAAAGGAATCAGGGAGTCGATTCATGACAATCTGATCAACTACGTAAGGTCCTGTTTTCAAACTACCAGTAGTGTTCTGAGGAAAACTGTCTTAAGAATTGCTAAGTAGGTATGCCTAGTGGTCAAATCTGGAAAATTACGTCTTCTCTATCTCTCTGCTAGAGAACCACAATGCATATTAGCACGTTAAAGACTGAGAAGTCACAGAAAGGAAATCTGTTTGAACTTTGTTGAATCCAGTGCTCACACTGTGTTTGAGCACAGAACACTTCTCTCGCTCATGTCTATGGATGCCATCCACGTTCATCTTCCCTCTGAGTCAGGAGTCTGGGACTTTGCTGTGTGGTTCTGCTACAGTGTTCTGAGAAACTAGCCTGTTGAGGTCTTGAGCCCCCACCTGAAAATTGAGGCAGATAACACTTGTCCTTACTTAATAGGGATGAGTTAGAGAATGTCTGCAAGGGCTTTGAACACCTTGGTAACTGGGTTCTATAGAAACAATGTTATTATCTCAGTCACATCAGCACAATAGGATGATGTCACATCATTAATACAAGAAATCTGAACCTAGCAGATGCTCCACACTCAGCTGTCTATCCGGTCTTGGACAGGATTTATATAAATTTCATAGACTTCAGGAAGCAAACCCACTTCATGCTGGTGACTGTTTCAAACATAGATTGAGAAGACAAGAAAGGAAATAAAGAGGAATAGACAAAGGGCAGGACTAAAGGGTACAGTAGTAAACATCTGTTGAGTATTTACTATGTGCTGGGCACTGTGCTAAGCAGTTGAAACACACTATATTTAAACTTATCGCATTTACTCCTCACCAAAATCTGGAGGAAGACATGCTAAATGAAGTTTAAAGGGATTAAGTGCGTTGCCCAATGTCATTCCGGTATGAAGTGGCACAGCGAGAACCTGAATGAAGCCTGTGTGACTCCAACGCCCACTAATATTTCCTAAAGTGGTGCACGTGAGCTGATCTTAGGTGGTGAAAAAAATATTTTTATTGTAATAGTTTTACAACATTTTTATGTATATTAGAAAAATAGTATAAGCACAGCAAACCCACGATTTCATTAAACAATATTATAGATGAGGGTAAGCAAAAAAATTTTAAGTATTTTTTAAAATATTAAGAAAACTACAGAGGATGCCAAAAAGTGTATATATATTTTAAGAAAGGAAAAAAAACTGTATTAAAATTGTAATATAATGAATGACACTGGCGTTCATTTGATTAACGTCATGTTTTGAGCAAATGTCATACTACATACACATTGCTACCGTAATTCAATTCAACTTTGAAAAGTAATACATAGATAACATCTCTTAAAATGTGTACCTTATTTTTTGGCACCCCCAGTCTAGTACAGATGGTAGGCAGAAATGTCAAAAATCATAAAGGTGGTGTGCTAGTGACTGAATTTGGAGAATCTCTACAACGTACCCTTCTACCTCCCAACAGGGAGACTAGAGGCAAAAAAAGCGAAATACCCTTTGGATTGACTTTAACAAGGCTTTGAGCTTGTTTCTGTCTCTAACCAAACAAAAGGGTCCTCTAGGTTCTTCAGAAGGAAGTACATGAGAGGACATGAAGTTCTGTGGAGACTGAAGGCTGGCCACAGTTTCTGTGTTTACCTGGATGGGGGTGGGGGGTGGGGCAGAAGAAAATATCTATGATTGTGAGATCTGATTCACAGAAAATCACAGACTGAAAAGCACTACCTCCTACAGAGAAGGAAACAATGCCTTTGAGTCCCTGCCAACCCACTCTTGACCTCCCCACCATGTACAGGAGCCTGGTTCATCTTTCAGCTCTGTGAAGAAGGTCATATTTAACAGTTCTTGATTGCAAAAGAAATCTACTCAACTGGTTCAAGCCAAGGGGCGGGGAAAAGAAGAAACAGAGGTAGAGAGGTTTCTTACAGATCACCAAGGGGCAGAACCAGGAGTGGAAATCAGGACCCAAGATTGCTGCTTCTTTCAGTGTCTGATCTCTGCTTCTCTGAGGTTCTGTTTCATTCTTTCTTTTTCACGGCTTCATCACGCATGACTATCTGGGTCCTAGCTCTACATCTCTTCACAATTCTAGCCAGGTACCAGTGTTTCTAGGCCTCAATTCTAAATGTCCATAAGAGAGTCAGACTGGCCCAGCTTGAGTCAGTTCAGTGCTGTCCAGTGCATTACAGCTATGATATAACGCGCTCTTCCGAAATCCAGCGTCTTCACACTAGCTGGTATTGGGTCCTGTGAATTCTAATAGACAAGACTTGGATCAACCTCCATGAAATTATGTTCCCTGTGGTCCTCATCTTTCCTGTTCTTTCACTTTAGCACGTTGTACTTTGAAATTTAGTATTCCAGATAAAAGAGTGGCTTTCCTGCATCAGTAGCAACGCTTCTTTCATTGTACCAACTCTGGTCTGCTTGAGGCTTAAGGGTGATAGACACTCATAGGGTGATAAAACTGGAATCAACTGGTGATAAGGGAAAAGAATTAAGGATCTGGGCATCAGGAAGGGTTATAGAGTGCACCCTGGCACCTGTGAAGTGCTCTGGGGACAGCTGAGGAATGACATGGATTATGATGAGAGTAATGGTAACAAAGAAATTAGAAAAATGGGGGTCATGAGAAGACAGGAGACTATGGATAGAGCAAAGAAGCACAAATAGTTATTTCTATGTAGTAGAAAGAAATCTTGAACTAAGGACTTGAGTTCTAGCCTTCGCTTTGTGATCGCAGACTAATGACTTAGCTAGTTGGGGTCCTTTTCTGTAAAAATTGGTGTGATCCTCTAAGTCAGAAATTTCTATGACCCTACAGTCTATAATTCTAAGCCTGGGTGAGAGAAAGAATCTTATAGTAAATGAGGTGATCAAAGCCACATGAGGATCAGAAAGGTCTGGTTTCTCAGAGGAGATGAATTTTCAAGAATGATTTGAAAGGTCTGAGGACAGGCTTTGGTTTTGGTAGAAAGGAGAAAGCAAGGATGGAGTAATAGGGAAAGCCTAACACAATTGCTTAGGAGTGGGAATGAGAAGTATGACGCTAGAGAAAGAGCCCCAGACCAAAATATGATCTAGATAAATCCTTTACCTTTTCAGGGTCTAGCCTTCTCCAGTTCTGTTTTTCAGAGAAGAAAATTGCATAGGGAAGGAAATGGCAGTCAGGTTTATCTAACTGAAGCAGAGTCTGAGTTGAAGTACAAGATAACAAAAATTAAGGTGGGTTGGAGTGAGGAAGGCTGGTGAGGTATCTTGAAACCTGTATTAAGGAATTTCCCTGGCTTAGAACAGGGCAATTGGTTTTTACCATTAAATTCCCTTCGGTTTTTACCATCGTAATCCCAAGATTACAAGCCCCTCTTTCTTCCTCATTGTAAATCACGGTTAACCTATTGAACATTACCAACGCTCAGGGGAAAGGAATCACGATTGGGACAAACTATTTTATACATTGGTAGCAATAGCAGTTCTACAAGATGGCTGCAAAAGAATTTAAGTGTAGGAAGACAGTGTCCTTGCTGGGAGCCAAAGAACAGGAACTACAATCCTATGGAGGACCAAAAAAGGCAACTGTAAAGAAAAAATCCTTTCAGTGTGTAGAATTACAATCTCTGAACACAACTTGCTTGGCTCTATTTTGGTCTTAGTGACTGCATGACTCAAGATGAAGGGCTGGCAAGTTGCGACCTGAGCTTTCCCTCAGCTATATCTGGGGGGAATTGGAGGGGTGTTTGGCAGTAGCCTGTACTCACCCATTTTTCTAATAATCTTCAAGGAAACTGAAGGGAATTCTTAGTTCCTTAGGCTAAAAGAAGAGCAGAATGAGTTGCTAGGAGGAGGTAGAAGATAGAAGGGAAATAGAAAGAATGTCATGAGTCCAGAGGACTTACTTTTAAACTGTGCGTTAAGGTAAAGGAACTCAGTTGAAATAGTCTGAGTTCTCTCTGAAGACCTTTGGTGTGTTTTTCCCCCTATAGCTACACTGAGACCAGAGTACCAGCTTACCAGCTTTCCTTACAGAGCAAGAACAGAGAGAGAGAGAGAGAGAGAGAGAGAGAGAGAGAGAGAGAGAGAGAGAGAGAGAGAGAGAGAGAGAATGATGAAAATAATAATTCTTTTCTCTGAGATAAAACCCCCAATCTGTATTCTATTCTAAAGAAAGAAAACTGTCTCTGTCTCTGGGATTTTTTTTTTTTCTTTACCCTTCATGTCTTATTCAGGAATGAATAACGAAAGGGAGGGAAATAAAAGAATGCTAACATTTACTGAAGGCCTTTTGTGTGCTAAACATTTTCTCATCTACTATTTCTTTTAATCTCTACATCTTTACAGATGAGGAATCTGAGGGGTCAGAGTATTTAAGTAACTTAAGGTCTCCCCATTATAAAAGGCACGCATGGGATTCCCCCCCAGTTCTTCTATGGAAACCAGGCTCTTTCCACAGGAGAGGACATGAATCAGGCCTGCTGTAGGCCAGCAGCCACCAGGGGGACCAGGTGAGTTGCGTGGCTTAGAGCAGTGCCCTCAGATTTGAGGGTACAGCAGAACCTCCTGGAGAGGTTTTAAAGCCCAGGTTACTGGACTTCCTTCCGAGATTCTGATCCTATAGACCTTGAATGAAACCCGAGAACTGGCATCTCTACCAAGTTCCTAGGTGGTGCTGATACTGCCAGACCTTCCAGGCCCATACTTTAAGAATCACTGATATAGAGCTAATACATATTCAATAATGGATAATCATCTCCCAGGAGAGTTAGGGAATGTGGCAGTGTCACTTTGGTATATGATGGTTAGCCCATTCCAAAGTCCTTAAAATAGAATTCTCCATGTTCTGAAAGCGGATAGAACTGTGTTTTCATAATTTCTGGTTTCATGGCAAGATTTCACCAATAAAACATTCTTATTTGCTAATGTGTACAATTATAAGGTTCTGTATTTGTGAATTTGTCTACTAGTTAAAATTTATTTGTAATTCACAAATCAATCCTGATGGTGCTTTTGTAGTCACACACAGACATGTGCAGAGCTGTGAAAATTTGAGCTGCCCAAAGCACATGCACGTTCTCAGCTGAGGTTGAACAAGGTGACACTCTGCCTTCTTGTTTCAGCAGTCAGTCTGTAATGGAGGTTCAAATTGAGATCCATGTCATGCCACGTTTTTCACAGTTTTGTACTTTTTTCAGGCGATATTGCTGTTTAAAAAGGCCTCCAAGCGTAGTGCTGAAATGCTGTTTGTTGTTAAGTGCAACAAGGCTGTGATGTGCCGGACTGAGGAAACAAAAGGTGTTGTTAGATCAGCCTTGTTCAGGCAGAAGTTATAGTGCTGTTGGCTGTAAGTTCAGCAACAAAGATCAAATAAGATGTCTTTATACAGCAACACACATAAATGATCAGTTGATGAAAATGTTGTGATGACAGAGTTGTGGGAACCTAAACCAGTATTTCCCCTAGGAGCACTTTCAGTACGCACTAATCCAGTGTTCACAGTGACATCACAGGACATAACAACTGTGAAAAGTGAGAATTGACTCTACATTGTAAGGAATCTGAGGGGGGAGGGTACAGGAAAGGACCACAAAAATCAAGATAAGGAGAAAAACTTGAAAATTGACTCAGACTGCATAAGGCTTGGCAAATGCAAATGTGTGCGTGTGTGTTCATATATATACATGTGTATAAACTGTACGCAAAACTGTATTGTTTCTCTTATTATTTCATATGTAGAACATACGAAAATATTAGTGATAATAGTTATTGGACAATCTCAGCCTTCTCCTACAGTTTCCTTGCAGATAATACTTCATGTGTAAAGAGTGACTTTTATGCCCCCATCTTCATCAACTCTGTCTTTTGAGAACTGTCAGAACCCTCTGTTCTAATGCAAGGCTTCTCACATTCAGTACCTAAGCCCCAGAGGAGCAAGGGCAGGGGCCTCACAGCTGCTGTTTATCTCGCTCCTGTTGTAACCAGAGAACAATGGGTCCTGCTGATGAAGGGATAAGAATAATACTTCTATTGTTGGCATAGTGGCTTAAGACGGGGCTCTGAACTTGGGGATCACTTCCTGCTCCTCTCCTTTGATTCTGAGTTTTCTCAGGAGCTTCGCCACTTTTCAAAGATGTTCTGTAATGCTGGGAA
Organism: Rhinolophus ferrumequinum; assembly: GCF_004115265.2. NCBI lineage: Eukaryota > Metazoa > Chordata > Mammalia > Chiroptera > Rhinolophidae > Rhinolophus > Rhinolophus ferrumequinum. Next base: position 88,695,892 of record NC_046293.1, read on the forward strand.
GCCAGAAGAGAAATCTAGTGACCAACACAATGCAGAACCACCCACACACTAAGAACATAAATACCGCATAGAACTCAGACCATACTTGACAAAGAGAACTCCCTTGGTAGGGTTAGCGCTACGGAACCCTACAGTCCTCAGCATAAGCATAGTAGGACTAACATGTTTGGGGAGTCCAGCTCACATGCGTGGGGCAGTGGCAGGCGTCCCACAGGGTCAGAACAATTTAAGATCATTGTCAATTACATACACGGTCGAACAATTAAGTTTGCGAACTCATCCTAGAAAAAGTGCTACACACCTCATTGCTGAATATCACTACGGTCACCTTCGAAGTCCTCCCCTTGGGAAGCTATGCACCGACACCAGTGCCTAGTCCACCCTTCAAGCAATTTTGGAACTCTTTTTCTGGAATGGCCATCAGCACTGTCATCATACTACCCTTGATGTCCTGAATGTCATCAAACTGTCTTCCTTTCAATATTTCCTTTATCTTCGGGTAAAGAAAGAAGTCATTGGGGGCCAGATCAGGTGAGTAGGGCGGGTGTTCCAATACAGTGATTTGTTTACTGGCTAAAAACTCCCTCACAGACAGTGCCATGTGAGCTGGTGCATTGTCGTGATACAAGAGCCATGAATTGTTGGCGAAAAGTTGAGGTCATCTAACTTTTTCATGCAGCCTTTTCAACACTACCAAATAATAAACTTGGTTAACTTTCGTCCAGTCGGTAGAGATTCATAATGAATAATCCCTCTGATACCAATAAAAAGTTAGCAACATCGTTGCAACAAGTTCTCGAACTTCATTGTCGGGCCCTGTATATAGAGGCATTTTCATTTTGTTCGTTGTTTGTTTTTATGTTCTAACTGGAAAACTTTGTGATTTTTATACACATTGTCACTGTCTTCAGTCTCTCACAGAATCAAGATGGATTCTGTGTGCTATTGACAGTTCTATTCCACTCCTACCACTCAGTTTCCCCCTTGGGACACTTGATGGCCCAGCACGAAAGGGGCTGGGAGTGCCTGTCTCCTTAACGTTATGCTCATGCGTTTAAACTCTGGCGTTTCCTCTGACAGCACGCTGGCTTTGTCTTTAGCCACCGCTCGGTGGAATGATGTGCTTATACTCATCTTTTGTGTATCGATCATCTTGCCTCATCTTTTGCTTGACCTGCTTCTTGGCAGCATTCACTTTCTATTAATAGAGTGCACTATGTTTCCATTTGAACCTGGCTTTCAATGAGTTCCTAGTAATTGGTCAGTAGGGGGTTGGGACTTGAAAAGTGAGTAGCAGGAGGTGAAATATAGTGGGATGACTGGAATGAGGAAGGAGTGGGAATCAGAAGCAGTTTCGCTACAAGTAAGATTCTTAAATATTCAGAAAACCAACTCCCTGGTCATGTTTTCAATTTGTTGCCTTTTGATTTTAATGTTCAGTTGGACACTTTTTTCCCAGTCATTTTTAATATTTTCTCTGTGTAGTTCATTTCTCACCCTCTAGTGCTTCCATGCTCACTTTCACTGTTCATTTTGCACCTACCTCTCTATCTTCATTCAAAGCCTTCATAAAACTGTATATCTGCAATAATAGTTCCACATAGAGTGCTTGTTAGTGTGAGCATGACACTGTATTAAGCACTTTATACACATTACTTATTTAATTCTAATAACACCCCTATCAGATAGATTCTACTAAAGCCCTAGTCACAGAAGGAAACTGACACACAGAGAGGTCAAGTAACCTGACCAAGGTTACCCAGCTGGGAAGTGCAAAACCAATGATTTAAACCCATGTAGAGTCTGTGCTCTGAACATGGAGACCCCGTAATGACTGTGAATGACACACCTGTGCTAGCCCTGCCAAATTCTCATGGGTGCCCGTGTCCCATGATCTTCTGTGCTCCCAAAGCTTCCCTCAGCAGTCTTTCACAAAAACTACATAGGTGGACAAGGTGATATGCCACTCACCCTCCCCTTCAAGGATAGACCTGTGGCGCCAGCAGCTGGGAACGTGGTGGACAGCTGCAGGCTTCAGAACTTCTCTCAGCTGCAGTGAGCCCCTTAGCTCAAGGTCATGTCCTTTCTGAGGCAGCCCATATTCAATATCCAAGGAGGGTACAAAGACGTAGGATTACTTGATGACCCATTTTAGTTCCAGAGCTCCCCGTGGGGTTGGATGAGGCTGTCATCAGGACTGCATGGTCGCTCAACTTCTCCTTCTGCTCAATTCTGCTTCCTTCCCCTTTCTTCCTCGGGTGTTGATCCGAAAGTCACTGTCTAAGAAACCGAGACTATTACCATAAGCCTTGAGCACTTAAAAAGAGTAGTCTTTACTCTGTAGCTAAAATGAAAGGAAAAAGATGGGTGTATAAAAAAGTCAAGAACAAAGAAAACATTGATGATAAATTTTAAAGATGCCAGATTTATTATCTTACATCACTTAAAAAAATTTTTTTAAATAACGTTTTCCTTATTTATTCTTGAAAATTATAAAAACATTAAAAAAAGGGCAAATGTTACAATAACAGATCTCAAGGTTTTGCTTGCAGTGTAAGACATCCTAGACACCCCAAGAGGTAAGTTAAAAGCCTATTCAGAGGGCAGGAACCCAGGGAGGATGAAATATATTACAGTGTCTTCTACTGATTAGGCATTTCTTTTTTTTAATTTAAAAAATATCAATTACAGTTCATATTCAATATTATATTCATTTCAGATGTACATTTATGTAACTTACAAAGTGATTTCCCCATTAAGTCTAGTACCCACCTGAAACCATACGTAATTATTACAATATTATTGACTATATTCTCTATGCTGTACTTTACATCCCCATGATTATTTTGTAACTGCCAATTTGTACTATTTAATCCCTTCATCTTTTTCACCCAGCCTCCCAACACACCTCCCATCTGGCAACCATTAGTTTGTTCTCTGTATCTATTAAGTTTATTTCTGTTTTATTTATTTATTTTGTTTTTTAAATTCCACATATAAGTAAAATTATATGATATTTGTCTTTCTGTGTCTAACTTATTTAACTTAGCATAATTCCCTCTAGGTCCATCCATGTTGTCACAAATGGTAAGATTCCATTACTTTTTATGGTTGAGTAATATTCCATTGTATAAATGTACCATATCTTTTTTATCCAGTTGTCTGTCGTGGACATTTAGGTTCTTTCCATATTCTGGGTATTGTAAATAATGCTGCAGTGAACATAGGGCTGCACATATTTTTTTGAATTAGTGTTTTGGATTTCTTTCAATAAATACCCAGATGTGGGATTGCTGGGTCATATGGTAGTTCTATTTTTACCTATGTATTTTTTAACTTTTATTTATTTAAGTGTGTTTTTCCAGGCCCCATCAACACCAAGTCAAGTAGTTGTTTCAATCTAGTTGTGGAGGGCACAGCTCACCGTGGTGCACATGGGGATGGAACCAGTAACCTTGTCGTTAAGAGTACTGCAGTCTAACTGAGCTAACCGACCGCCCCCCTATTTTCACTTTTTTGAGGAAACTCCATACTGATTTCCATAGTGGCTGCAACAATTTGCAATCCCACCAACAGTGCATGAGTGTTTCCTTTTTTCCACATCCATGCCAACTTATTGTTTGTTGATTTATTGATGATGGTGATTCTGACAGGAGTGAGGTGTTATCTCATTGCGATTTTGATATGCATTTCTCTGATGATTAGTAAGGTTGAACATCTTTTTATATGTCTATTGGCCATGTGTAGTTCTTCTCTGGAGAAATGTCTGTTTAGGTCCTCTGCCCATTTTTAAAAACTAGATCTTTTGTCTTTTTTGTGTTACTCTGTATGAGTTCCTTATATATTTTGGATATTAACCCCTTATTCGTGTGTCATTGGTGAATATCTTCTCCCAGTCAGAAGGTTGTCTTTTGTTTTGTTGATGGTTTCCTTTGCTGTGCAAAAACTTTTTAGTTTGATGTAGTCCCATCTGCTTATTTTTTCTTTTGTTTCCCTTGTCCAAAGAGCCATATCCAAAAAATATTACTAAGAGCAGCGTCAGAGTGTTTATTACCTAAGTTTTCTTATATAAGTTTTATGATTTTGGGTCTTACATTTAAGTCTTTAATGCATTTTGAATTTATTCTTGTACTTGTACTTATATATGGTATAACAAATTCTGCAAAGATATTTCATATTTTTGCATGTATCTGTCCAGTTTTCCCAACACCATTTATTGAAGAGACTATCTTAACTCAATGGTATATTCTTGCCTCCTTTGTCTTAGATTAATTGACCATATAGGCGTGGTTTTATTTCTGGCTCTCTACTTTGTTCCATTGATCTATGTGCATGTTTTTATGCCAGTACCAAGCTGTTTTGATTGCTATAACCTTGTAGTATAGTTTGATATCAGGCAGTGTGATATCTCCAACTTTGTTCTACTGTCTCAAGATTGCTGTGGCTATTCAGGGTCTTTTGTGGTTCCATATAAATTTTAGAATTATTTGTTCTAGTTCTTGGAAGAATGCCATTTGTATTTTGATAGGGATTGTATTGCATCTATAGATTGTTTTGGGCAGTATGGTCATTTTTAACAATATTAATCCTTCTAGTCCATGAGCATGGTACATGCTTCCATTTATTTGTATCTTCTTCAATTTATAGCTTCAATATTTATTTTCGAATACACGTCTTTTACCTCCTTGGTTAAATTTATTCCTAAGTATTTTATTTTTTTTGATGCAATTGCAAATGGAATTGTTTTCTTAATTTCTCTGATAGTTCTTTATTTGTATATAAAAATGCAACTGATTTTTAAAAATTTATTGGGGTGACAATTGTTAGTAAAATTACATAGATTTCAGGTGTACAATTCTGTGTCACATCATTTATAAATTACATTGTGTGTTCACCACCCAGAGTCAGTTCTCCTTCCATCACCATATATTTGATCCCCCTTACCCTCATCTCCCAAGCAACTGATTTTTGAATATTAATTTTGTACCCTGCCACTTTACTGAATCATTTATCAGTTCTAATATTTTTTGGTGGAATCTTTAGAGTTATCTCTATATAGTCAATCATCTGCAAATAATGACAGTTTTATTTCTTCCTTTCCAATTTGGATGACTTTTATTTGTTTTTCTTGTCTGATAGATATGTCTAGGACTTCCAATACTATGTTGAATAGACATGGTGAAAATGGACATCCTTGTCTTGTTCCTAATCTTAAGAAAAAATACTTTTAACTTTTCACTGTTGAGTACGATGTTAGTTGTGGGCTAATCATATATGGCCTTTATCATGTTGAGGTTTGTTCTCTCTATTCCCACTTTGCTGAGAGATTTTATCGTAAATGGCTGATGGATTTTGTCAAATGCTTTTACTGCATCTATTGATTTGATCATATTATTTTTATCCTTCATTTTGTTTATGTAGTGTGCCACACTAGATTTTTTTGTGGATATCGAACCAACCTTGCATCTTGAGAATAAATCCCACTTAATCATAATGTATGATTTTTTTTTAATGTATTGCTAAATTCAGTTTGCTAATATTTTGTTCAGGATTTTTGCATCTATGTTCATCAGGGTATTGGCCTATAATTTTCTTTTTTTTGTAATGTCTTTGTCTAATTTTGGAATCAGGGTAATTCTGGCCTTGTAAAATGAGCATGAAGACTTCCCTCTTCAATTTTTTGGAGTAGTTTGAGAAAGATAAGTTTTATTTTTTCATTGTATGTTTGGTAAAATTCACCTGTGAAGCCATCTGGTCCAGGATTTTTGTTGGGAGGTTTTTGATTGCTGCTTCAATTTTTGTTGATTTTTTTGTAATGTTTTTTTAGACTCTATTTTGTTTATTTCCACTCTGATCTTTATTATTTCCTTCCTTCTACTCAATTTGGGCTTTGTTTGTTCTTTTTTTTTCTAGTTCTTTTAGGTGTAAGTTTAGATTGTTTATTTGAGATTTTTCTTGTTTCTTGAGGTAGGCCTGTATTACTATGAATATCCCTCTTAGAACTGCTTTGGCTGTGTCCCTTAGATTTTGGGTCATTGTGTTTTTATTATCATTTGTCTCGAGGTATTGTTTGATTTCTTCCTTGATTTCATTGTTTACTAGCAGGTTATTTAGCCTCTCTGTGTTTGTGTTTTTAGTTTTCTTCTTGTGATTGATTCCTGGTTTCATACCATTGTGATCAAAGAAGATCTTGATATGATCTCAGATTCCTTAAATTTATTAAGACTTGTTTTGTGGCTTAACATATGTTAAGTCTGTCCTGGAAAATGTGCCATGTGTGCTTGAGAAGAATGCATAGTCTGCTGCTTTGGGGTGAAATGTTTAAAATCTCATTAAATCCATCTGGTCTAACATGTCATTGAAGGCCACTGTTTCGTTGTTGATTTTCTGTCTGGATGATCTACCCATTGATATCAATGGGGTGTTAAAGTCCCCTACTATGATTTTATTACTGTCGATCTCTTCCTTTACGTCTGTCAATATTTGCTTTATATATTTCTGTGTTCCTACTTTGTGTTTCCAAGGATTATATCCTCTTGTTGGATTGATCCCCCTATCATTATAGAATGTCCTTCTTTGTCTCTTGTTATAGCCTTTGTTTTAAAGTTTGTTTTGTGTGATGTAAATATTGCTCTCCCAGCTTTTTTTTGCATTTCCATTTGTATGAAATATCTTTTTCCATCCTTTTTCTTTTGATCTGAATGGGTCTCTTTTAGGCAGCATGTGTGGGTCTTGTTTTCTTATTCATTCAGCCATACTTCGTCTTTTGATTGGAGCATTTAACACATTTACATTTTTTAAAAACTAGGTTCAGTCCTTTTTTTTTATTATTAGTTTCAGGTTTACAAAACAACATAGTGATTAGACATTTATATACCTCACAAAGTGACAACCCCAATAAGTCTACTATACACCTGACACTGGGCATAGTTATCACAATATTATTGATTATGTTCCCTATGCTGTACTTTATATCCCTGTGACTATATATTTTTATAGTTGACATTCAAATAAAGAACAAAATAAATGAACAACCAAAACAGAAACAGACTCATAGATACAGAGAACAAACTGATGGTTACTAGATGGGAGGGGGTTGGGGGACTGGGTAAGAAAGGTAAAGGGATTAAGAAGTACAAACTGATAGTTACAAAATAGTCATGGGGATGTAAAGTACAGTATGGGGAATATAGTCAATAATATTGTAAAAACTATGTATAGTGTCAAATGGATACTAGACTCATGAAGGGAATCACTTCGTTCATAAATTATATAAATGTCTAACCAATATGCTGTACACATGAAACTAATTCATTTACATTTAAAATATTATTGATAGGTATGTAGTTATTGCAATTTTATTATTCATATTACTTCTTCTTCTTCTCCCCTCCCTTTCTTCCACCTCCCCCGTCCCATTCCAGTTCAAGCCGTTGTTTCTTAGTCTAGTTGTGTAGGACACAGCTCCCTGGCCCATGCTGGTATTATGAGCCTTGCGTTCCACCTGGCTGAGGCAATCGGTCACCAGTCATCGGTCAACTGCTCACAGCAGCTTACGGCTGACAGCTCCTCACAACAGCCACCGACCGCTTATGGCAGCCTAGCTCCAGGGAGAGCCATTGTTCACAATCTTAGCTGTAGAGGGTGCAGCTCACTGGCCCATGTGGGAATCGAACCGGCCACCTGGGCGTTAGGAGAACAGCGCTCCAACCACCTGAGCCACTGGACTGGCCCTTTCTCCTTCTCCTCCTCCTCCTCCTCCTTCTCCTCCTCTTCCTCCTTATTCTTATTCATCTTAAAGAAGTCCCTTTAATATTTCTTATAATATTAGTTTTGTGGTGATGAACTCTTTTAACTTTTTCTTCTCTGAGGAGATCTTTATCTCTCCTTTGATTCTAAATGATAGCTTTGCTGGGTATTATTTTGTGCTAATCCCTCTGTTGAGAAATGGCTGACAGTTTTATGGTAGCTCTCTTGTAGGTAACTAACTGCTTTTCTTTTGAGGCTTTTGAGAGTCTCTCTTTGTCTTTAACCTTTGGCATTTTAATTATGATGTGTCTTGGTGTGGGCCTCTTTGGATTCATCTTGTTTGAGACTCTGTGCTTCTGGACTTGTATGTCTATTTTCTTAGCAAGATTAGGAAAGTTTTCCGTCACTATTTCTTCAAATAGGTTGTCCATCCCTTGCTCTCTCTCTTCTCCTTCTGGTAGCCCTATGATGCGAATGTTATTACACTTGATGTTGTCCCAGAGATCCCTTAAACGATCCACATTGCTTTGGATTCTTTTTTTTTTGCTGTTCTGTTCGGGCATTTTCCACTACCTTGTCTTCCAAATTGCTGATTTAGTCCTCTACTTCATCTAATCTGCTGTTGATTCCATTTAATGTATTCTTTTTAAAATTTTTTTTAAGATCTATTTATTTATTTATATTAGCTTTAGGTGCACAAAACCAAGTAATAGTTAGACGTTTATCATTTATATCCCTCATACTGTGTCAAACCCCCTCCCCCCATCCACTATCCCTCTGACATCACACACAACCAATACATTTCCACTGTCTCTATTCCTAATGCTGTACTCCGCTTCTTGTAAATATATATATATATATATATATATATATATATATATATATATCTATCTATCTATCTATCTATCTATCTATCTATCTATCTATCTGTATATAAACTTGTAGTTGACATTCATTATTGTTCAGCTTCAGCTTCAGGTGTATAGTGCAGTGATCAGGCATCTACATCTTCCCTGAGGTGGTCTCCCTAACGAGACAAGTGTCCATCGGATACCCTACAAAATCTTTACAACATTATTGATTACATTCCCCAAATTAACTTTGGTAACCCCGTGGCAATCTTGTGGTTACTGACTGCTTTCTAAACCCCTCACCTTCCCCTTTATCCCCACCCCCCCTCCCATCTAGCAACCCTCAGTTTTTCCTCTATGTCTCCGAAACTGTTTCTGATTAGTTCATTCACTTATTCTTTTCTTTAGATTCCACATATTAGTGAGATCATATGGTATTTGTCTTTCTCTGTCTGACATTTCACTTAACATAAAGTTCTCTAGGTCCATCCATGTTGTTGCAAATGGTAAGGTTTCTTTCTTCTTTATGGGTGTAATACTCTATTGTATAAATGTACCACCATTTAAAGTATTCTTCATTTCAGTTTTATTTTTTATTTTTTTTAATTGGGGAATGTTGGGAAACAGTGTGTTTTTCCAGCTCCCATCAGCTCCAAGTCAAATCATTGTCCTTCAGTCTAGTTGTGGATGGTGCGGTTCAGCATCAAGTCCAGTCTCTGTTTTCAATCTTTAGTTGCAGGAGGTGTAACCCACCATTCCATGCATTGTTGTTGAGAGCTCACACTCTAACCAACTGAGACATCTGGCTGCCCCTCCGGCAGCTCACCGGCTGCTCATTGTTTTCAATCTAGTTGTGAAGGGCACAGCTCACTGGCCCATGTGGGAATCGAACCAGCAACCCCTTTGTTAAGAGCTCATGCTCTAAACAACTGAGCCATCCGGCCATCCCTCTTCATTTCAGTTTTTGTATTCCTCATTTCTGAGTGCTTCTTTTTATGTTTTTTTATCTCTGTGTGTAAGTTCCCACTGAGTTAATTTGTTCTTCCCCTAAGTTCATTGGGCATCCTTATAATCAGTGTTTTGAATTCTGTATCTGGTAGATTGCTTGCCTCCATTTTGTTTAGTTCCTGTTCTGAAGTTTTGTCCCTATTCTTTCATTTGGGATATTGTGGGGACAGAGTCAGGAGTGCAGTTTCCAGACCTCACGTGGAAAAGTGCTGGCTCAGGTAGTAAATGGCCATCAACTGTGATTGGATGGACATCAGCTGTGGCTACTTGGCCATCAGCTGTACCCAGTGAGTCATTGGCCACTAATGTAACTGCCATCACTACGCTAGCAGAAAATGGGTGCTAGCAAAAAGATGGTGGCTGAGCTAGCAAGAGTGGATTGCAGTTAGCACGTGAGGTTGGTTGACAGAGAAGTGGACGGCAGGTTGCAGATAGTGTGGCTCCTGCTTCCTGTGTCTCCAACCCAGCCGCCAGCAGGAATATAGTGGTATAACTCCCCTATCCATGGCTCCGTGGGTGTTCCTTTTGGCCTCACCATGTCCTGCTTTTTATGTGGGGAGCGGGACCAGAGACCCCGTGTGACACTCCACATGACAGATATTTTTTGTTGTTGTTGTTTGTTTGTTTTTGTCTCTTCATTTTGTCTGTCTTTCTTGTTTGTTTCTACATATTAGGTGGATCTGCTGTATTTCCAAGTCTTTACCAGGTGGCCTCATATAGTAGGTGTCCTGTGGGACCCAATGCTCCAAAGGTATCTTTTATGTGGGTTCTGTATGCCCTACTGTCATGCGGGAGACCCCGCTCGCTGTGCCATGTGTCATGTGGGGCAGCCTGCGGGGTCTCTGGTCCCACTCCCCACATAAGAACGCAGGATGTGGCTAGGCCAAAAAGGAACACCCACAGAGCCATAGGTATGGGAGTCATACCACTATATTCTCACTAGAGGCTGGGTTGGAGACACAGGAAGCAGGAGCCACACTGTCCACAACCCGCCATCCTAACTGCAATCCGCACTTGCCAGCCACCATCTTCTTGCTAGCCCCCATTTTGCTGTTAGCGTAGCCACGGCAGTTATATTAGTGGCCAATGGCTCACTGGTTATAGCTGACAGCCAACTCGCCACAGCTGATGGCCATCCAGTCACAGTTGATGGCCATTTACTACCTGAGCCAGCACCTTTCCACGTGAGGCCGAGAGCCTGGAAATTGTACTACTGGCTCTGTCCCCACACCTACTGTTGTAGTTGAACCTTAAATGCTGTTGGCACATCAGTGGGTGAGACTGACAGTCAGGCTGATCAGCTGTGAGTACTGGCCACGACTATAGTGGAGGAGCTGTTGTGCAGGGGCTGACCCTATAGAGTGGGATTTGCCTTAGTGTGGCTCTGGTGCCTGCTGAGTCCACCCTTTGGGTGTGTCATTTGTGGAGCTAGCTGGATAGTGCTGTGGCATGATCTAAAACTGGCACTGGGTGTGTTCATTTTAGGACCTCTTGGGAAGGGTTCCAGTGTAGGCCAAGATCAGCTGCTGCCAATGCCCAGCCTGGGGTCACCAGGTAGGAGCTACAAGGTGAAGCCCTGCTAGGTGCTTGAGAGAGGTTATGCTGTGAACTGAGGCTGACTGCCACTATTCTTGGTCTTGGGGCTGATTAGCAAGAGGTACAGGGCACGCTGAAGCCAGCTGCTGCTTGTTTGGGGTTTGTGGACCTTTGAGAGATTTTAGAAAAGTCTACAGTGTGGGCTGAGGCCAGCCCCTTGTGAGGAACAGGAAAGAGGTTCAGGCCTGTGTGCAAGTTGGATGGGGTGGGGTGGGGAGTCAGGGAATCATCAGAGCAGGGGAAACCGTGTTAGATAGTTTTATGAAGACTCATAATTGGCATCTGACTGTGCCTGCAGGCTAAATGGGGGAAAGGACCAGCAAAGAATGGCACCCGCCAGCACTCCTGTCCTGGCCAGAGCTGCCCCTCCAGCCCTCACCCTGAAGCCAGACAATTCAGTTGCTCCTCATATGTCCCTGGTACTTTTCAAGCTGCTGTCACAGTGCTGGGGCTCAGAACAAGTGAGTCTGTCAGCAAGTAAGTCCATGCATTGTCCCTTTAAGAGGAATCCCTGGCATTTCAGCAGCCCGCCATCTCACCCACACAGAATTTTTGGATTTTCACAGCTGAATGATGTGAGGCCTTTTCTTCTGGGCACTGGTGGTCTGGGTTGGAGAGCCTGTGGTGGGACTGAGACTCCTTGCTCCTCAGAGAGGGAGGACCTTCACAGCTGAGATATCCCTCCCATTTCTTAACCGCCACATATGGGTGTAGGACCAGCCAATTTGACGTCTCTGCTCCTCCTACCAGACTCCACGTAGCTTCTTCTTTCTATCCTTAGTTACAGGAATTTTGTTCAGCTAGTCTTCAGGTGGTTCTAAAGGGTAGTTGTTCTATAATTAGTTGTTATTTTGATATGGTTGTGGGAGGAGGTGAGCACTGCATTTACCTACTCTGTCATATTGAGTGGAAGTCCCATCTTGTATCACTTTAATCCAGTTTCTTCTATTAATCAATTCTGTATGATTTTGTTATCTTTAAAAGTTTTATGGAACAGTGTGACTGTTCCTCAAAAAAAATCAAAAGTAGAATTACCATATGATCTAGCAATCCCACTTCTGAGTATATAGCCAAAGCAAGTGAAAACAAGGTCTCAATTAGATGTTTATATACCAATGTTCATAGCAGCATTATTCACAATAGCCAAAACATGGAAGCAATCCAAATGTCCATGGATGGAGAATAGATAAGCAAAATGTGGTATATATTCACAATGGAATATATTTTCAGCTTTAAATGGAAAGGAAATTCTTACACATGCTACAACATGGATGAACCTTGGAAGTATTATATAAAAGAAATAAACCAGTCACAAGAAGATAAATATTGTATAAGTGCACTTAAATGAGGTACCTAAAGGAGTCAAATTCATAGAGACTGAAAGTAGAATAGTGGCTGCCAAGTTCTTGGGGGAGGAGGTAAGGGGACTTGCTGTCTAGTGGGTATCAAGTTTCAGTTTTACAAGAAAAGAGTTCTGGAGATGGGTTGCATAACACTGTGAATGTACTCAGCACTACCGAACTATGTACTTAAAAATGATTTAAATAGTAAATTTTATGCGTGCTGTATTTTACCACAATTTAAAAAATATTTTATGTGGTAAGATTTCAGAATTAAAGCATTTAAGAGAACATTTCTCAAACTTTTTCTGTGTACACAATTCTCTGAAAATTGTTGTAGATCTGAGATCCTGCCCAGTGTAAGCCTTTGAAGGAGAGACGTAAGTCTCTTCCCACAAGATACAACCAGAGAAAGACAAAGCCTTGAAGAGCCATGGAAAAGAACAAGTAGGAACTTTTCAGGGGAAACTGTGCCAAATGCGGGAGTGCTCACCACAAGCCTTGCCATGTGCTGGCTGTGGGGACAGGCACTTCTTGTGTCCTACAAAAATAATCTGAAGACAGAATGAGGAAGAAAGTGGAGAGAGTGCATGGGTTCATAGCTGCAAACTAGCTGGAACTGGTTGTATGCAACAGGCAAAGAAAACTGGAAGGAAAAACTGTGTTGTGAATCTGAGAGGGCAATCACAATAGCAGGTGCTAAACAGGAAGAACCAGAAAAACAGTTCTTGAAGCCCTCATTCAGCAACTCGGGAGAAAAATGACTAGGAAGGCTCACAGACTGACATTTTACAAAGCAAAGATGACATAGCAGGACCATTAGTCAGGTATCAGACTGAGGATTCCAGCAGCCAGAGGCAGAAGCTGAAGAGACACTGTGAAAGTACATCAAAATCTCTCTTGAATCCTTGGGTGCCAGGTGGTGGTCTAGCCTTGGCCTTGGCTCATGACAATGAAAGAGGAGTCAAACAAACAAGTCAGAGGAAAGCTAATCCTTGTAGGGGTTCGATTTCAGAGTAACCCTAGCCAATCGCCCAATCTGAAACTATTTTTTTTCAAAGCGTTGTCACCACCAGGCGCTGAAGGTATAGATGCCCCATATGACACACGGGTGTGAATTACCTGTCCTGCTCCTAAGTTCACAGTATAGCCTTTTCCACAGGCCCCTAAAAATTGCTTTATTAATTTAAAATTGTTTGCCCTGGATATTGCTGAAGGGATCCCTTTGAAGAATTTTGTCATTTTTTTTTTCTTTTCTTTCTTTTGGTACTTTTTTTTTTATTGTGGTAAAATATACATAACATAAAATTTACCATTTAAAAATTTTTAAGTATATAATTCAGTGACATTAATTACACTCACAATGTTGTGCAAACATCATCAATATCTATTTCTAAAACTTTTTACAACCCCACACGGAAACTCTGTACCCATCAAACAATAACTCCACATTATTGGTAACCTCTGATCTGCTTTCTGTCTCTATGAACTTGCCTATTCTGAGTACCTCATGTAAGTAGTATCATATAATATTTATCCTTTTGTGTCTGGCTTAGTTCACATGGTATAATGTCTTCTAGGTTCATCCATTCTGTAGCATGTGTCAGAATTTTTTTCCTTTTTAAGGCTGAATAATATTTCGTTGCACATATGTATTACATTTTGTTTGTTTATCCATTCATCTGTAGAACACATGGTTGTTTCTATCTTTTGGCTATTGTGAGTAATTCTGCTATGAACACGGGTGTATAATATCATGTATATCTGTTTGAGTTCCTGCTTTCAATTCCTTTAGGTGTGTACCCAGAAGTGGAATTACTAAATCACATGGTAATTTTATGTTTAGCTTTTGAGGAACCACCAAACTATTTTCTTTTTCTTTCTTTTTTTAAATTTTTTTTAAAGATTTTATTAGGGAAGGGGAACAGGACTTTATTGGGAAACAGTGTGTATTTCCAGGACTTTATTAGGGAACAGTGTGTTTTTCCCAGGACCCATCAGCTCCAAGTCATCAGTCCAAGTTGTGGAGGGTGTAGCTCAGCTCCAAGTCCAGCTGTCATTGTCCAGTCTGAGTTGCAGAGGGTGCAGGCCCACCATCCCTTGCGGGAGTCGAACTGGCAACCTTGTGGTTGAGAGCATGCACTCCAACCAGCTGAGCCATCCGGCTGCTGGGAGCTCAGTGGCAGCTCAGTGGCAGCTCGTTGCCTTGACTCCAGCTGCAGAGGAGACAGATCACTGGCCCATGCTGGAATCGAACTGGCAACCCTGTTGCCCAGAGCTCACCCGCCAACCAACTGAGCCACCCGTCAGCCCCCAAACTGCTTTCCATAGTGTCTGTGCTATTTTACATTCTCAGCAGCAATGTACAAGTGTTATAATTTCTCCACATCCTTACCAACATTTGTTAGTTTTAAGTGTGTTTTTTTTTAAAACTATAGTAGCCTTCTTAATAGGCGTGAGGTGGTATCTCATGTGGTTTTGATTTGTAATTCCCTAATGACTAGTGATATTGATTATCTTTTCATGTGCTTATTGGCCATTTGTATATCTGCTTTATCTGTATATAAACTTTGGAGAAATATCTATTCAATTTTTGCCCTTTTTTGTGTTTTTTGTTGTTGAATTTTAGGAGTTCTTTATACGTTCTGGATACAAATCCCTTGTCAGATATATGATTTGCAAATATTTTCTCCCACTCTTTTGGCTGTCTTTTTATTCCCTCAATAGTGTTATTTGATGCACAAATGTTTCTAATTTTGATTAAGTCCAATTTATTTACTTTGTCTTTTGTTGCCTGTGCTTTTGGTGTCAGATGCAAGAAATCATTGCCAAATCCAATGTCATGAAAATTTCCTCTATGTTTTCTTCTAAGAGCTTTATAGTTTTAGCACTTTATAGTTTAGCACATGTTTAGGTCTTTCATCCATTTTGAGTTAGTTTTTCTATATCACCATATAAGATAAGCGTCCAACTTTATTCTTTTGCATGTGCATGTCTAGTTTTTCGTGCACCATTTGTTGAAAAGACCGTCCTTGTCCAGTCGTATTTTTTTTTTATATTTACATGGTTTTAGGCTCTCTGTTATGGTAAGAAAAGTGGGAATTACTTAAACTATAAGCAATATGTAAGTAAAATATGTTAAGTAAATATGGTAACTAAACCAGGTAACTAATATATAGTGCTATGTTAATATTATAAATCTAAGTTTTGTCTCTTTCATGATGCCCTACCTTCTCAGCCTGAAATGATTTCTTCTTACATTGATCTCTTAGCATTCATCATCTACAGTTTTTTATTTTGCATGAATTTTTAAAATTGAAATATATTTGACATTAACGTATAAATTTAAGGTATGATTTTTTTTTATTAGTTTAAGGTATAATATTTTTTAAATTATTAATCGGCCCACCTTTTACTCCAGCCAAAAAAAAAAAGGTTTTTTTTAGCTTGCAAACCACAGAAATTTGTTTCACAGTCCTGGAGGTTTGGAAATCCAAAATCATGGTGCTGGCATATTCAATGTTTGCTGAGACTCCATTTCTTAGACTGCACCTTCTCCATAGCTGGCAAAATGGTGCTGGCTATTCACAGGAAGCCTCAGCTCTTCTCCATAGTGTCTTCTTTACAGGGCTGCTTGTGTGCCTTCAAAGCATGGTAGCCAACTGTCCTCAGAAGGAACAATCTAAGAGACTAAGGAGGAGGCTCCTATGATCTCTCTAGCTGGATAGCTCATTTACTATTCTCATAACTTCCTGTTAAGGATTCACGTTAGCATGATCTTATATGCATTCAACGTCCTCTGATACAATGTCTTCAAAGGGAGTATATCATTATAGAACCTGAGATGTCTCACAATCTGCCAGCCATGAGTGGAGGCCCAGGAAAGTTGGTGGTAAAGTTCCAGTTCAAATTCAAAGGTCTGAGAACAAGGGGAGCCAGTGCTGTAAGTCCCATGGAGAAGCAACCAGCTTGGGCATAATTCTTGTATTCTGCCCCAGAACCCAGTAACTGAAGTGAAGAACACCTGCAAAATCCTCTCAGCACTCACGCATACACAACCTAGAAATGCAGGGGAGTGAATGCCCCTTGGGGCAGACCTTGACCAATGGGATCAAGAACCAATTGTTCCTGCTCTAAGGTGGATAATTTTGAGGGCATTCAACATGGCTCCTCAAAGGTCCTTAAGACTCTCATTTTCCTACAGAACCTCTCGAGAATAGGCCTTTGTGTTGGTTTTCCCTCCTTTCCAGTTTTACTCTCCCTAGTGCCAATGGGATTACTGAAACCTCACCTGACTCCAATACTTTCACTCAAGCCTTGGTCTCCCTTTTTAAAAATTTATTTAAGTGTATTTTTCCAGGACCCATCAGTCAAAGTCAAGTAGTTGTTTCAGTCTAGTTGTGGAGGGCGCAGCTCACAGAGGCCCATGTGGGGATCGAACCGGCAACCTTGTTGTTAAGAGCACCGCGCTCTAACCAACTGAGCTATCCAGTCGCCCCTCAAGACTTGGTCTCAATCCTTGAATTCCAGGAAGAACACTGGCTAATACAGCAACCTTAGTCTTTTGATATTGCTTGTATTTTTTTTTTTTTGTTTTTTTTTTTAGTCAAAAGTAACAAATGATTTCTTACAACCAATGATATAAGGCTGGGAGGAAAGTAAATATTGGGAATCAGCAAGGATTTGGCTATGTGATTAAGATAGGAATACTTGGTTTCTATATTAGGCTAAGCAAAGGCAATAGGCTGAAAATACCCACTATTATGGAATCAGCTATTTTGAAGTCACTGTCAGTTGACTAGAAGCTATAATTTCTTCTGTTTATCATTATTGTGCCTCCTTCACAACGCATTGCTCTATGCAGGAAGAGCTGGTGTGATAACTTCTCGTATATAACTGTGCCACACTCCTTCCCTTTGCTTTTTTTAAATAAAAAGTTTATTTATTTGTTTTTAAAAGGTACAATTCAGTGGTTTTCAATATATTCACAAAGTTGTGCAAGCATCACTATCAAATTCCCAAACATTTTCATCACTCCAAACAGAAACCCACATTCGTTAACAGTCACTCCCACTTCCCCCCCCTCCAAGCCCCTGGCAACCACTAATCTACTCTCTGTCTCTATAACTGGCCTATTCTGGACATTTAGTAGTCATGGAATAAGACAATACATGGCCTTTTGTGTCTGCATTCTGTCACTAAGCATAATGTTTTCAAGGTTCATCCATGCTGGAATGTGTGTCAGTGCTTCTGAAGTTCTGTCTTCCTGACATGGACCAATTCTTTGCCAACCAGCTACAATTCAATTCTGCCAATAACTCCTGGAGTTGGGGTCAGACCCCACATGTTAGAGGCTCAGTCCCACAAGACTGCCCCCATTTCAGACAACAGTTACAAATGGAGTGCCCAGGATACCCACAATTCAGTCCAGCCAACTACAAATTCAGGGGTTTCTGTGATCCTCCTCTTAGGTTTGACAATTCACTAGAATGGCTCCGACTCACTGAGCTCAGGAAAACACTTTGCTTACTGTTACTAGCTTATTATAAAGGATATAACTCAGGAACCGCCAAATGGAAGACATGTATGGGACAAGATATGATGAGAGGAGGCAGAGAGCTTCCATGCCCTCTCAGGGCACACCACCCTCCCAGCACTTTGATGCGTTCACTAACTTGGAAGCTCTCTGAACCCCATTTTTTAGGGGGTATTTATTGAGGTTTCATTACCTTGGCACGATTGATAGCCATTGGTGATTGAATCAATTTCCTGCCCTTCTTCCCTCCCTAGAAGTTGGGGATAGGGCTGAAAGTTTCAACTCTCTAATCATGGCTTGGTCTTCCTTATAACCAGCTCCCCTCCTAAAGCTATCTAGGGGCCCCCCAAGAGTCAACTCATTAGCATAAACTCATGTATGGTTGTTATGAATAACAACAGACTCTCCTATCACTTAGAAAATTCTAAGTGTTTTAGAAGCTCTGTGCCAGGAACCAGGGACAAAGACCAAATATTTATTATTGTACCATAATACTTCATTCCTTTATATGGCAGAATAATATTCCGTTGTAGATATACCATATTTTTTTTAGCCATTCCTCAGTTGATGGACATTTGGGTTGTTTCTACTTTTTGGCTATTGTGAATAGTACTGCTGTGAAATTCGTGTACAATTTTTGTGTGGACATATGCTTTCTTTTTTCTTGGGTAAATACCTAGCAGTGAAATTGCTGAATCAAATGGTAACTCCATGTTTAACTTTTTTAGGAACTGCCAAATTGTTTTCCAAACGCTTGTATTTTAACTTTCTATATACATTATTTAGGTTTTACCTCCCAATTAACTTTATAAATTTCTTGAAGGAAGGACCAACATTTTCTACTTCCCTGCATCTGTCACAGTATTTATCCTAATGCTTTACACCTAGTATGAACTCACTAAGTATTTGTGTGTGATCATGTAATTACGACAATATGCCTTTTTCCTGGGAGTGAGTAACAAAAACAGTCTTATTGTCTGCTGGTTGGTGGACATATATATGGCTTTCTTTGTTTTTCTTACTTGCCATACTGGAATTCAGGCAACTGTTGGTGTGTGTTTGTTGTGGGGAAAGGACAGAGTGTGATGATGGTAGTTGGCAGGTGGCAGTGTAAGAGGGAGAGGGATTGGAAGGAATGGCTTAGCTCATCCTTCTGATCAAGTGCTTATATAGATTTGAGGAGCTGTTTATCAGTTCTTATTCAAAGTGTGGTATCCCATTTATACCATACTCACAGACTGGTGATGATTTGAAGACTCTTCCCTGGACTATTCAACTCAACTCAACTCTCTGATCATGTATATGGAGCCTTACTCCAGGGGTTAATCAGGACTTTTTCATTTGCAAGTGACAGAAAACCAACTTAAACTAATCCATGAAAAAAAAATGTGGAGAAAGAATTTATTGGCTTTTAAGTGTTAAGAGTTTCTAACCTTTTGGCAAGACTGAGTCAATGGTCATCGGACTGTTTGCTCATACTCTGTCTCCCTCAGTCTATTATTGGCTCTGTTGTATCCTGTCTCGACTTTATTCTCAGAAATGTTCTTTCCACCTGGCAGTATGGTGTCCCCCGGCAGCTCCCTTTGCTTCTCGTGATCTCTTTGACACTGCTACTAGAAAGCAAGGCAACTATCAGGAGGTTGGCTAAATTCTGTCCACCATCTTGCTGGTGACAATGGTAGCCTCACATCAGGCTACCATTTTTGCTAGGGTGGCGACTCTGGAGATACCCTCAGAGTCTAGACACCCATCCATCACAGTAACGTTCACAACTTCCTCTGGAAATTCTTGGCTAACCAACCTGTGCCTCGTGTTCAGAAAGCAAGCATCTAATCCTGTTCTTACAAAGAGAGGTTGATATCACCTGCAGAATGATCAGAAAATATAGTGTCTCAGGACCCATTCTGCAAAACTTCCTGCCATGCATTTCCTTCTCTACTTGCACCTTTGGTCTTGTCAAGCCCACTTAAATGGGCCCAGTACTGCTGGGCAGCCATTCCTGGGAGAGGACATCAACAGGCAGGTGAGGTTGAACTCGGCAGTGTGCAGGGCTTAGGCTAAAGCACACAACCTGAGCCCTTCCTTCAGCTGATCTCAGCATTCCTGCATCTTTTCCAATAGTGAGAAATGAATCCCTATAATAATAAAAACTAGGATGCGCTCACAAACCTGGCTCAGCTCAAGGGTAAGATTTGGAAGTTCTCTATCCCTTTGCCTTTGGTCCCTCTGTGCCTACTGCTCTATCATCCCCTCTAACTTTTTGAGCCAGGAATGGGGATAGACGTGGAGAAGACAGGAGGCTGGCTCTCCTTCACACTATTATGTTCCAGGGAGAACGCCAAGGAGTCCAGACATTCTAAATGTAAACCTATCCACCATTATGAAAATACATTTGCCAAAGTAGAAGGGTATAAGGTTTTAGCGTAAATTATAAATTGTTTCTTTTCTGTATTTGAGCCTTGGACCCTGCAAATATTAGAAACAGACCTGCCTCTCTTTTTCCCTTTTTTTGCTTACTCTGTTGAGCTGTTATTTTAGGCACCCTCATAGGAAGGGGACTGAAAGCACTAATTTGCCAAATCGATTGTTGAATTTGCATCTGCTATGCCTTCTACACACGAAAGTCACTGATGGACCCAAACCCTACCGAGCGAGACAGCTGGGGAAAGAGGATGATGTGATGAATGTATTTAAGCCCCATTTGGAAAAGGAAGAAAAAATCGTATCGGGATGGGTTTAGAATACAAAGCCTCAGCTGCAAGAAACCCAGGCATGCTAAGTACGCAAAACAAGTATGAGAGCTCGAATAATGGGAAGAAGCTCTCCTAATTTGGAGGCGCTCACGGAACTTTGCATTCATTTTCATACCACTTACCTAAAAGGTGAGATTTATTATTATGGTTATGTGAAGATGAGGAAATGGAGGCACAAATAAGTGAACTATTTATGGTATGTGAATTATAACTCAATTAAAAAAAAAAGTCAAGTGTAACACTTGACCAGAACCAGTTATGTAATTTGCAGGGTCCAGTATAAGCTGAAAATGTGGGACCCTTGTTCAAATATTACGAGAGATTTCGAGGCAGGGACAGCAGAGCGCAAAAGCAAGCACGGGCCTTCCTAAGCACGGGGTCCTGTGTGACTGCGCAGGAGGCACAGCCGTGAAGCCAGCCCTGAATCTGGAGCAGGTGAAGCCAGACACAGAGCTCAGGCCTGGTTCCCGTCAGGTATGTGAATGTCTCGAGCAGATCAAGTGATCCTCACACTGGGGAGACACAAATTCCTGGGGTTCCTCTTGTAGAGTTTTGGGGGTCTTGAGACTATTTTCATTGTTTTGCTTTACTGTCATCACTCAAGTTTGATAAATACAGAGCCATTTCCTTTCCTATCCCTCCAAGCCAAGGCAAGTCCCTCCATGCCAGTCAGTCCCTCTATGCCAGGGCAAAGCTAGGTTTGGTGGGAGCCTGAAGCCTATATAACTTGGGGGCTCTCTGTAAGAAAAAGAATACGAAATTACAAATAAAAGCTAGATCTTGAAAGGGGCTCGGCCAGCGAGGAGCCCTGAGGTGTCAGCTTCACTAGCTTTGGGGTAAATCCTTCCCTTCTTGTACCTGCGTCCCAGATCTCATCTCCTGGTGACAACTAAGGACTTTGCTCCTTTAGTTGTCCCTTCCCCGTCCTGTGTTATTACATTAATCTCACTCCATCTGTTGGCCTTCCTCCACTCTGTCCCCCTTTGAGTCCTC
This sequence comes from Rhinolophus ferrumequinum, assembly GCF_004115265.2. Classification (NCBI taxonomy): domain Eukaryota; kingdom Metazoa; phylum Chordata; class Mammalia; order Chiroptera; family Rhinolophidae; genus Rhinolophus; species Rhinolophus ferrumequinum. The sequence goes on from NC_046293.1 coordinate 88,717,718, forward strand.
ATCTCCCTCCAGGTGCCCTTCTTGTCTCTGAGCTCTTCAGAGCCAAACATCTGTAAGAGTGAAGTTTTCACGTGTTCCTGCTGCACCTCCGACCCACTGCTTCACTGAAAAGATGGCTCTGCCGTGCTTACTAACGGTATGTGGCTTGCTTGGAGCTTACCTCTGAATACTTCTGTGCTCCATGTGATCTCTCAGCAGCATTTGTCATAGCTGAAACCCTCTTTCTTTAAGCTCCTCCCTGGGTTCCATGACACCACAATCTCCTGTTTTCTGCTGAGGTCTCTGTTTCTTTTGCTTTCCTTTGCAGCCTCCTTGTCTTCTCCCCATACGCTGAGCCTGTACAGTATGTGTGACTAACACCCACACAGGGCTCCGTCACCGGCGCTCTTCTCTTCTCTGTCTACACAATCTTCCTAGCCCCATGTAACTATGTATTGAGAACTCAAAATTTTCTCTGTAGCCTAGTGCAGCCTCTCCTGAGCCCCAGGCTCACATCACTGTCTGCCAGCTTGGCATCTTCACAGGGGTGTCTCATAGGTATCTCAAACTTGATATGTCCTAAACGAGGCTTGGGTTTCCCTTACCACCCCAAAGCCAGCTCTTCCCGCGTTAAAGTCATTTCAGTACACAGCGCCATCACATAACCAGTGGCTCAAGTCAGAAATGTGGGAACAGGCTTGATTCATCAGTAAGTTCTATAGAAAAACAAAGCAAAAACCATTTCTCAAATGCATTTTCTTCTCTCCATTCCCCAGGATTACACCCTATCCCAACTAGCCCATCATTTCTAAATTCCGGTAACAGTCACATCATTGGTCTTACTTCCTCCGCGGCTTCTTCTCAAATCTGTTTTTCATAAACAGACAGAGCAGTACTGTCCCATAGAAATATAATGTGACCACATATGTAATTTTAATTTTTCTAGTAGCTGCATTAAACTAAAAAGAAATAGGTAAATTAATTTTAATAATATACAGAGGGTGCCAAAAAATGTATACACATGTTAAGAAAGGAAATAGCTGTATTAAAATTGTAATACTCAATATAGTCTGATAACAAAAGACGAATACAAGTCATGTGTATACATTTTTTTGGCACCCCCGGTATTAACGTAATATATTCAAAATATTATCATGTCAACATGTAATCATATAAAAATTAATAATGAGATTTTACATTTTTAATGTGCAATTTAAATATACCAAATCATGTGTATTTTACACTTAGAGTGCATCCCAGTTGAGACTTGCCATATTTCAGGTGCTCAATAGCCGCATGGAGCTAGTGGCCGCCATACTCTGAGGAGCCAGAGTCATCTTTTTAAAAAGTAAGCTGGGTTAAGTCCTCACCTGCCTAATAACTCCTCAGTGGCTTCATGGGGCACTTAGACAAAACCAAAACTCCTCACCAACGTGTACAAGGGGCTCCATGATCCAGCCTTACTTTGTCCACATGTTCAACATGTGTATTGGGCCCTTTTCCTTGTTGTTCTCTTTGCTCCCATCACCTCGGCCTCCTTTCAGTTCTGAGAACACCAAGTCTCTGTCTCTGTCTCTGTCTCTGTCTCTGTGTCTGTCTTGGAAGGTCCTTCTTACCCTCCAATTTCAGCTTACATATTTATTATCTCTCCAGACAGGCCTTCCCTGCCTATATTTAAGACGGTCCATTTATGTTATTATCTATCATAGTACTCTGTTACCTTCATAGCTCTTTTTTTTCTGTTTGTAATTATATGCTTATTAATCAGTTTATTGTCTGTCACCTTTATTAGGCTGTATGTAATACTGTGTACTGATCTTGGCTCTAGTTGGCACTCAATAAGTATTTGTTAAATAAATAAATATCTGATCATCCTCCCCTCATCATGAAGGAAATTAAGAAACAAATTTATTTCAGTAGTGTTACGTATCAAATTACAAGAAATGCACGATAAATAAATATGTCATGGCTAGGAGAGATTCTTTCTCATTAACCAAGGAAAGGTTTCAATCTAGGCAAAGCTAGATTTGGTTTGTTATCTTTCTTTTCAAAGAGCTCATAATTATTTTCTCTGCAGATAAGGCCATTTCCTTGAAAAATGTTCTACTAAGGGGAACAGTATCTCTGGGAGTCCCCAAATCTTAATATAATGACTCCCTGAAAGTTAAACTCTTACTCTATGAGACAGAACTGGAGACTCCAAAGCCTCTGGCTTTGGGGAAAGGTAGCTAGAAGATGAATGGATGTCCTTGATGCCAACCTGAAATGATTACTAATTTGTTCACTTATTCATCAGTGTTTGTGACTGACTTTAGAGCAGGCACTGTTCTAGGCTCTGGGGATACAACAGTGAACCAAACAGACAAAAATCCCTGCCCTCTCTGAGCTTACATCCTAGTAAGAGGAGCTAGATAAATAAGAAACTAAATATACAGTATGTTAGATGGTGGTACGCTCTAGGAAGAAAAAGAAAGCCAGGAATAGATGTAGGGAGTGTAGCGCTCACGATTTTAGTTGAGGTGACCAAAAAGGCCTCACTGAGATTGTGACATTTGTATAAAGAACTGAAGGAAGTAAGGGAGTGAGCCATGTGGCTATCTGAGGTAAGAGAGTTCCAGGCACTAGGAGAGCTCCAGAGAGCAAGAGGGCCGGAGTGGCAGTAGAGTGAATGATAGGGAGAGAAGTTGGAGATGAGCTCACAGATATTGGGGGTTGGTGAATAGATCATATAGAGCCAGAAGGGGGACACTATAAGGCCTTGGGTTTTCACTATGGGTGAGGTGAAAGGTCAACGGAGGGCTGTGAGCCGAGGAGTGACATGGTTCTGACCTTCCATTTCAGATGATCACTCTTCACGTATGTGCTCGATGTGAATGAATAAATGAAACAAATAACAAATAAACAAATCAATAAATCAGGGGAAATAAACTAGCTGGGTTGTACTTAACTTGAGAACCAAGAAAGAAACAGTAAAAATGACCTCTTAAAAAGAAGTGGAACCCCGATTCACTTTCTCTCTGCAGTAAAGACAAAGACCCAGTTAAGGTGCTTGCACTGTTTGCTGTGGATCTCTTGCATCTCTTCAGGAGGGGCACAGAAGACACTTGAGCTCGTGAGAGAAAAGCAGCTGGTTGCTGGTGAGACTGGAGGAGGACCTGAAGCAGCTCCTTTGTCACTAGAAATCTGACCCTTTTCGGTTTAGTCAGACAATGACAGCCTTGGCCGGGAAATGATAGGGAAACCTGCCAAGTTTACAGTCTGCTTCTCTCAGCCTAGACAACCTTTGAGAGAGAAGTGTATCTTTTGAATTTGCAGAAATGAGACAGAGCAGAGGGGAGAACTAACATTTCTCATTAGTATAACATGCAGACTATGTCAAAATGTGTTGCTGAATCTATTTTGTTCTAACCGTGAGAAAGCAAGACATCCGTAAACAGAAGGGAAGACATAATTGTGGGCTTTAAAATTTAAGGAGCCCCAAAATGTCTCCTTCAGATAAATTTATCTCTGTTAATCATTGTTTATCCCTGCTGTATTCTTTTAATTTTTTTTTTAGAATGGAAATGAATTTCTTAGTCATAATAATATATGTACACGGTTAAAAATTCAAGCAGTAAAAAAGGGCAAAAAATGCTAAGAAATAATATAGATATGTATAGTTTCAATAATATAAGCATGTAAAGTCTTACCAAATTCATCTATATATTTGACCCTCTCCCAATAAAAATGTTATTAGAATATTTTTAGAACTAGATAAGAAAATGCTAAAGGAAATGCTGAAAAGTAAATGTGCAAAACTGGTGATGGAAATTGTGAAAAAGAAAAATAACAAGGCAAGATAAGCCCTAGAAGATTAAAATATATTATAAAATTACCATAATTAAAAGTTTGATAGTGGCATGGGACTAGACAGGTTAGTGGTATAAATGAATAAAAAAATAGACCCAAATATGCATGGGAATTGAGTATAAGATAAAGATTGAATTCAAGGTTTGGGGAGAAAAGATTATTAATAAATGGTGTTGGAACATCTAATTTACTATTGAGAAAAAAAAAATCAGATCCCTACCTCATTTCTTACACCAAAACAAATTCCAGATGGGTCAAATGTTTAGAGGTTGAAAATAAAAGTATTGGAAGAAGACATGAGAGAATTTCAAAAATAATCTTGGGTGATGTTATGGCTGACTTGTGTTCCCTCAAAATTCATATGTTGAAGTCATAGCCTCCAGCATCAGAATGTGACTGTTTTTGGAGACAGAGTCTTTAAAAAGATAAGGTTAAAATGAGGTCATTGCAGTGGGCCTTAATCCAATATGACTGGTGTCCTTATAAGAGATGAGATTAGGACACAGACACACACACAGACAAGACCATGTGAGGACACAGAGAGAAGGCGGCCATTCACAAGCCAAGGACAGAGGCCTCAGGAGAAACCAGCCCTGCCCACACTTTGATCTTGGACTTCTAGGCTCCAGGACTGAGAGGAAATAAATTTCTGTTGTTTAAGCCACCTAGCTGGTGGTAATGTGTTATGGCCACCCTAGCAAACTAATACAAGTGACTAAAATCTTTCTAATCAACATATGAAATTCAGAAGCCATAAAAGAAATGATTGATAAATTTGACTACGAAACAATTAAAAATTTCTGCACAGAAATAAAAACAAATAGTAATAAAAAGGCCCCCACCCCCCAAAAAAAAAGTTTAAGGATGAATAACAAACTGGGAAAAAATATGACACCCAAATAGCTAATTTCCTTAGTGAAAAAAAAAAGAGCCCAGAATTTCCAGATCTTCCTCCTTCCCTCCCTCCCTCTTCTTTCCTTTCTCTCTCTCTCTCTCTCTCTCTCTCTCTCTCTCTCTCTCTCTCTTTTTTTCTATAGAAGCTATATACCTAAAATTTTATGTGCTATCTACTAATGGTTTCACGTTGAATACTAATTTACAATTTAAACACTATAAAGACCAACGCTGTATGGGGCTCCTAGTTTAGGATCTTTGGTCTAGACTACCACCACAGGGGGCCTTCCCTTCAGCAGATCAGTCCAAAGTGGGCTGTTTTTTTTAAAGATCTCACTGCCATTGAGAGATGCAGAATGAGTGCTTCTTAGAAGCATACACACGCACACAAGCACACATGCACGCACATACACAAAGGCAACTCCAACTAATGTTAACTCTTAAATACAGTACAGTTTGGAACTACATTATGGAGGAAAACCATTTCTCAACATGCAATATAATATTTACTGACCCTTCTCTGCCCAGATGGGAACAGTTTTACATTTCTCGTGCAGAGCTGTCAGTCACTTCCTTTTCCCCTTACATTATAATACGTTGTAATACAAAGCCAAGAGGCCTACCTGCATGAGAAACAGGAGCCTTTACAGAGCTGTCTGCTGATTGATGGCTACACTGAGAAACTGAAGTAGCTTAAAAAAAACCACTCAAACAACCCTTCTCTGTACTTTAAGCCAAATCGCATTCCCAGGCAGACTGCTCCAGAAGGAAAAGAGGAAATGGGCGAATTTATGACCCACTTGCACAAATCTCCTCCTATGAGTAAGTGTGAGGTGAGGGAGGGGTAGTCTGCCTGTCTTTGCAGGCGGTTGGGGTGGGGGTGGAGGTATAAAAATTTATAATTAAAAATTTTACCTATGGTTAATCTTGGGTAGTGAGATTTGGGATGATTTTGCTTTCCTTCTAATAATTTTCTGTAATTTCTGCAGTGAACTTACATTGCTTTTATAAATAGGAGAAAGAATAAATATTATAAAAATCATTTTGTATGTTACTCTTATCTTCCTAACTAGACTATACAAACTTTCTGAGGGGTCACATCTTTTCTTTCCCTCTTTCTTCCTTCCTTCCTTTCTTCCTTGTCGTTCCTTCCTTCCTTCCTTCCTTCCTTCCTTCCTTCCTTCCTTCCTTCCTTCCTTCCTTCCTTCCTCCCTTCCTCCCTTCCTCCCTTCCTCCCTCCCTTCCTTCCTTCCTTCCTTTCTTCTTTCCTCTCTCTCTCTTTTTTCTTCTGTATCCTTTCTCACATCTATAGTTTAGGGCTCATGCTAGACACTTAATATACTCTTGCTGATAGTCATTAACTTCGAGTCTTTTCCACAGCTAGTCCTGATCAAAGTCCCCTAGGCAGAAGAAGAGTTGCCTGGGTCAGAATGACCGTTGCGGAACTAACTGGAAGCAGAATCTGTGGGATGGATGTGTATTACCTGTCCCGATCTCATAGGCACATCACCACGCCAGTATTCCATCATAACACCATATTCCAGGAATCTGCACCAGGAATCTATTTGGTATTATTTTAAACTTTGTATGGTACTTACTAGTAAGTTTACAAAAAGGTTGCCACTCACAAATTTAATACTGGATAGTGTGCATATCATCCATCAATTGAATGTTATTTTATCCAAGAAGCATTCTCTGATTTCTTTACCTAGAAGTAATTGGTCCTTCCTCTGAATTTCATTACACATGATTTCTTCTTCCATATTATGCATCACTTTCTAAGTTTGTGTTACAGTTATTTGTGCACACATCTTTTTTAAAATGGAAAACAGTATTTAATATTTAGCTTTCAGAAGACAGAAATATCTCAGAGAAACTGTGACACCAGTGTATGTATATTTGAGATAATTGTATAATTAGTAATTCTCACAGCAATGGGAAACACTTTTTGGATATGTTGTACATTAACTCTCTGAGTCAAGAATTCCACATTGTTGTAAAATAATTTTTGTTCAGTGCTGTAACAATTATGCAAATAGATGTAAACTCCATTACTAGATGAACTTTAAAAAGGTAGGATGCTTACTAATTATGTGTTATTAACACAAATGTCAACAAAAATAGTCCAACAGGTGCAGAAACACAGTAGCAAATACATAATTATCAATACAGTTGTCTTATGAGAGTAAACCATAGTATCATCAGGCTTAAAAAAAAAAACACTGAGGTCATTGTTTTTATTTTTTTGCTCTTTCTGACTCTTCCCTATAAATATAGTGGCAATTCTGATCGTTCATTTTTATTTAATCTCCCTACAAACAAATTTGTTGATACTGGATACTGGATTCATATATGTAATCATTATCATCATCTGATTCAATTAGATTATTATTAGTGGAAACTCATCAAAACTTTTAAGGCTACTAATGGTTTTATGTAATTTAAAAATCTAATTTTGGAAGTACCTGGCTAATGAATTTTTGCTTCTATTGGTAAATAGCCACCACACATCAGCATTACTATCAGTATCTAAATAAGGTGTTTAACATGCTTATATTTTACTTAAGAGCTGGAATACAGATTTTATAATATGTGTGAAACATCATCAAGTATTGTAATAATGCTATTATGATAACAGCTTATGTGTGGCATTAAAAAAATATTGGCCAATCATAGTACATTTTTCTGACCTGAATTTTAAATTTTCCAGAGTCTAATGTAACAAATTTATCATCTTGACATAGCGGCTCACAATCTTCTTTCACACGGTGCGGAGGCCTTTCTCGTTGCCTTTTCTCGAATGATCCTGATCCTGATCTTTTGAGTGTTCTTGTAGAAGTCCTTCCGATTCTCGTGAAAGTCACTGTCACCACACCATGTTGTGCCTTAGAAATGAATGGCATGTGAAATCTTTTTGAATGCAGTTTTCAGTTTTTCCTGGTTTTCAGTTTTTCCTGGTCTTCTGCTTTTTATTTTCTGCTTCCAAAATGTGTTCCTCTTCCTGGTGATAGCTTTTCAAGAGCCTTTTTTATTTTTTTATTTTTCATGAATTTTTTTGGCAGCCATGGTTAGTATTTTCTGCTTGAGTTTAAATATTCTTTTGCCAGCTGAGTAATAAGGGTAAGCAGACATCACAACACTAGCCAAAAAAATCATGAAAATCCAGAAATATAAAGATTTCTTTGAGACCTAAAATGTTTCATCTGTAGTATATTCATGGGCAGGCACTAGGTCTGCTGGATGAACTCTTTCCAATAGCAGGAGTAGAGGAATATTTCCTTACTTCTCTCACAGCATCTAGAAACAAAAATCAATAGGCCTATAATCGTAAGAAAGCCTTGTTCCAGAAAGTTGCAATTTTACTCCAGACGTTAAATGAAAAAAATCTTCTGCCATCTCTAAGAAGGAATAAAAGGTAGGAGATTAAAACGAATCCTATTTCAGCGTAAGGAAAGGTTGCAACTGCGCCTATTGGAGTGTCATTTTTTTTCTCTTCACACTTTTCTGCCAGCTTCTCGGCACAGCTGCCTGATGCCAGCTTCCTTTAACGTCCAGGCCTAGGAACCCTCTGCCTCCAGGAGGCCCTTGACCGACGCGTGGGGGCAGGGCCAGCTTCGCGAGGCCCAGCTGCGGACAGCAGTGCGACCCCGTGCGTGTGCACGTATCTTATCTCCCCTCCTAGACGACGTGTTTCCTTTCAGTCACTTTGTTTCTCCTAAAAGAGAACAGCTACCATTGATCAAGCAGTTGTATGTATGCCAAGCTCTTTACACGGACCATCCTATTTAAATCTCGCAACCACCCCGCGTTAAGTAAGTGTTCTTTATTTCTGCTTTACAAGGGAAAAACCTGGGGACCTAAAAGATTAATATCTAGTAAGTATAGCAGATCTCTGGTAGGTCACCAAGGGATGGAACCTGTATTCAAACTTAAGTAATACCACCTCAGTCTATGCTCTTTATTACCGGGCCAGAAGCACCCTCCAGTAATGTTTCCTGCATATTGTTGGCAGTAAAGATGCAGTAAATACTTTTAAGTTAGTTCATTAGTCAGTTAATCAGTGATACAACAAGAATGTTGGTCAGCTATTAGGAGACCCAGTTTCATATACCGTGTTTCCCCGAAAATAAGACCTAGCTGGAGCAAAAATTAATATAAGACTTGGTCTTTTCTACTATAATATAAGACCAGGTCTTATCTAACATAATATAAGACCAGGCCTTATATTAATTTTTGCTTCAAAAGATGCATTAGGGCTGATGGTCCGGCTAGGTCTTATTTTGGGGAAACACGGTATCTCCTCTGACCTGTGGCATTGGGACAGCTTAAGACTGTAAAGGGTATAGCAGCAATATCAGGGAGATATTCAAGGATTAGATCTGCCTCCAGACCACCAAGTTCTACCAATACTGACATTAGTTACATTAGAATTAATCTAGGATACTGCTTCCCAATCCTATGCAAACTTAGCTAAAGAGGAGGTTGCATACTTTCTAAAGAGGAGAGGTCACACATCTCATAGAATGAAAGAACATAACTGTGAACCTTGGTGGTGTGTGTGTCAGGGGCAGAGGACAGATATTTCTGTATATCTTGTAGGGTTACTGTGAGCTTTATATTGAGATAATGTGAATGAAGTATCCAGTATAGTACTAGGCACATAGTAGGAACTCCATGCACATAAGCATTACCCTCTACTCTAGTCTCATTTCCACTTTGCAGTTAAGCTGAAAGAAGGCACAAGGCCAAAGGAGAGATGAATGGATGACAGCTGGCAATAGAAGAGATGTCAGGCAAATTCCACAGGACTGAGTGGTGGTGAATCAGAAGTGCTAAAGTCCACTCCCAAGATTCCAAAAAGCAGCTTTTAATCTTACAAAAGAAGTTAGTTGGGAGACGAATAAGTGAGAGGCTTACTGGAAGATAGAGGATGTCGTTATTCCCAGCAGAGGGTGAAATTGGTTCTTGGGATTCCTTCACTATAATAACTATTTTGTGCGCCAGGATTGGATTAGCCCAAGGCTATGCAGACATCCCACTATCTCACTGCGTTTTACTGAGGAATAGGAAGATTAATTGCAGGCACCTGCCAGGCTGGCCATCACATTTAATGTAACCAACACTGGAAAGTTCCTCTCCCATTCCAGAAACTGCTCAGTTTCCTGCCTCTTTGAAGTTCACCCATCGGTCTGGAAAAAAAGTAGTTCATGCCACATTTTCCCCAAGCAATAGAAAAAGCCAATCTCAATAAAGCTAGAAGTTTGTCCTACGAATCTGGAAGGGTACTTAAGAGATTTCAACAACCTGTGTCTTTGGTAAGGCTTCCCTGAAACAGACTCCTAGATGCAGACGTGCATGCAAGGTGTTGTGGGCTTTTTTGCTTTTAGTTTTTGCGGTGAGGAGTATTTTTAGGAACACCTCTACAGGAGTAAGGGAAGCAGCATTGGGCAGAGGGAAGTTGCACTCCAATGTCATTGCAACAGAGGCTTCAGCTAAGCCTGTAGAGTGCTGGATAACAGTGCAAAGTTGTCCCAAGTAAAACAAGGTGTGGGCCTTTGTATCCCCTATTGAACAGTCATTTGATACAACTAGCTGCCCCAGAGAGGGGGTGCAACCTTGTGCCAGGCAGTTCCCTTGCCAAGGGCCATTCTGAAGGGGACTCATCTGTAAACCACCAATAGCTAACACCTGCAGCTGTGGGAATCAGGGGACCCACTATAACCTGCTGTGCAGCTAGGAGTTATATTTAAAGTTCAAAATCTAGGGGAAATTTTGAACTGTCATGATTTTCAGAGAGTAGTAATGAAGGAAAAAATAAGGGGAACCTCATCAAGGAGTTGAGATTTGGAAAGGGGAGAGAAAAAGACATATCGTAATTGGCAACTTTCTGCAGTAGAGATGGGCAGAGCAAGGGCTGGAGACCCTCAGGATACAGTCCTACTGTGTCTGAGGCTGATGGAGAAATCTGTACATTTCTTTCTTGACTGTAGAAATTAGGGAAGTAGAATAAACAGGTTGCTACGCTGATAACTAACCCAGTAGCCTGGAATCATAGACGTTACACAGAGTAAGTACTCAATCCAGGAATTTTTGAATTGAACTGCATTTCCTTGGTTTGGGGTTCCTGACTCAGATCCATTGGCTCTCTGCAGAAAGTGGGAGATTTGTTCTTGGAATATACAAGCACAGGTATGCCCACCTTGATTTAATCCTACAAAAGTCCAAAGTCTTATTTGTATAATGTGTCAAGCCCTAGGAAGAAAAGGTAAGATTGAAAGTTTATTAGACCTTGGCAAAACAAACCAACAAAAAATCCCAAACAACATCATACACCCAGTCATTCCCTCTGTATACTGATATTGACTCCTTTAAATTGGGTTCATGTAGCTAATTTCACTGTTTGGGGGAGTTCTTCCCACACCAACAAACAATTCTCAGACACCAGCACGGTGTCGGAAAATTCAACTCAATTCTGGCACGCTCTACCCAGAGGTAGCATCAGATTCCACAGGTTAAGGGTTCAGTCCTACTAGACTGCCCCTCCTCCACACACACTGGGTCTGTTGCCAAACCCAGGCTCTCTGAGCTTCTGACCAACTGGCTACAAATTAGAAGTTCTCACAATTCCCTCCTCGGGTTCGATTAATTTGCTAGAATGGATCACAGAACTCAGAGAAACATGTTACTTACTAGATCACTGATTCTAGAGCTTCCATGCCCTCTCCAAGGGTGCACCACTCTCCCCACATCTCCAAGTGCTCACCAACTCAGAAGCTCTCCGAATCTCCATCCTCTTGTTTTTTATGGAGGTGCCCTCACTTAGTCACGAGTGACTAAGGTATTGGCCACAGGCAACTCATTCAACAGCCAGCCTTTCTCCCTTCCCCGGAGGGCAGGCCGTGGATGGGACTGGAAGTTCCAACTGATTCAACATGATCGGTTCTCCTGGCAACCAGCCCCCATTCTAAGGTTACCTGAGTGCTTTCCAAAAGTCACTTCATTAACATAAAAAAAGACACCTTTTTACACTCTCAACACTCAGGATCCCAATTCTAAGAGTTCCAGGAGCTGTGAGCCAGAAATTGGGGACAAAGACCAAATAAATATACAAATGAGAAATATATTTTTAGTCATCTGAATGGCCAAATATGTGTTTCTTATAAATCACAATATCTCACCTTATATTCCCATAGCATTTTCCTTATATATATCACTTAGCATATGTGTCACATTAAAGGGCTTTTGTTTTCTTTTGTTTGTTCTTCAAGTTGGTGTCGGGTTTTCTACTAGGTTGTAAATTCCCGGAGAAGAGGGTCTCAAGACATCCCCCCTTGTTCTTGTCACAGTCAAGGATGATTTTCAAGATAATTAATACCTAGAATGGCACAGGGACCAATCAATTCAAATGGACACTGACCTTCGGTGATTTGTATGGCCATACTGGTGTATATAGCTGAATACTTGTCCTGCACACAGAAGGCATCTAATAAACAACTGTTGCTTTGAATTTCCTTGGTTTGGTAGTCCTGGCCCTGGCATCTAATAGCCTCCTTTCAGCAGTCAGGCTACTTTTTCTTGCCAAAAATGATCATAACCACTTTTCCTCTTTGTTTTAATCCTATAGGAGTCTTTGAATAATTTTGAAAACTTCGCAAAAAACAGGACACTCCATCCATACCTGCATTGTCCAATATGGTGGCCACTAGGCACTCATATAAGGTAGTAGATAAAATATAAAACACCCAGTTAAATTTGAATGTCAGATAAATAAAAAATAATTTTGTGGTGTGTGTCCCATGCAATATTTGGGATATACTTAAACTACAAAATTACCTGTTGCTTATCTGAAGTTAATAATTAACTGGAATATATCTATATCTATATCATCTATCTATATCTATATCATCTATCTATATCTATATCATCTATCTATATCTATATTTCTCCCCTAAATCTGATAACCATACACACGTGGCTATCTAAATTTAAATTAAAATTTAATTAAAAAGTTTAAAATTTAGTTTATCAGTCTCACTAGTTGTATTTCAAGAGCTCAATGGCCACACATGGGGCAAATGGTTACCATTTTTTACAGTACAGATATTGAACATTTCCATCATTGCAGAAACTTATGTTGAACACCACTTTTGCCAAGCAAAAGACAGACGGAAAGTTTTGTGCATTTTACAGGTAATAAAGAAATTATATTTGAGGCTGGCAAACTCTAGGAGACCCCTTTTAACATAACCAGGAAGCACAATCTTCACGTTCCATTCTGTTACTATTACTGAATATACAGAATATTTGATTAAAAGGTAATGAACCTATAAGAGAGAAGCAGCTCTTATACATCTACATTTGTAGATGTAGTTGTTCTGCTTTTCTCCTGGGACTACCAGGAAATAAGTTAGCTATTAGATCAAAGCAAACCAAAAATTAAAGGTCCTAAATAAAAAAAATGAATGTATTGTTACTTAAATTATTAGTATCACTATTCATAGATTTTCTTAACTTAATCATCAGAGAACATCATCAACTATAACATCTGTTTATAAGCCAAGTCTGTGATGAAGTTGGTAAACACAGAAGTACTCCCTCTTATAATTAGCCTTTTGGGAGAAACCATGTTTTGAATTGCTGCCTGCAGCCTTGGGTGTCTTTTAAGAAGCAGGAATAGACTAAACTTGAGAAAAGATATGTGCCAAAAGTTGATTTTTACATATGACCTGATGAATCTACACAGAAACTGGCTAATATGCCAAATGTGACCAGCTGAAAAGTGAGACCATCAACATCAAAGGCAGGAATCATAAAGGATTTGGCACAAACGTATTAAAAGGTTGTACGTCATCAAATTATAAAAAACAAAATTAAAGACAGAGGACTTAAATTTTAAAATATTGCTACATACATGACAGAGTTGATATCATTAGTATATAAGAAATCCTTCAGATTGATAAGAAAAAGACAAATGCCTCAATAGAAAAATGACTAAAGGATAAGCAAGTCACAAAACAAACACATATAAAAGGTTGATAAACATTTAGTGTCTAGAATAGTGCCTGTCACATATAGTTGGCACTCAGTGAATACCCACTGTATGAATGAATGTCTATGAAAAAATGTTTTATTTCAGAACTAATCAAATAAAATAGCAGTGAAATATTATTTTCCTCTGTCAGCTTTGCAACAATGAAAGAAAGAATACCCAGTGTTGGTAAAGATGATGTGAAATTCGCCATATTATCCACTGGAGATGGGAGGGTAACGTGGTATATAAACTTTTTGGTGGGAAAGTTGACAATATAAAAAAACAGTTTTCTCTAAAACCTGTGACACAGCAATTTCTAGGGAGTTATTCCAAGAAAACACAAATGCCCAAACCTATGTTTACAATGGTAAGTTAGATGACATGTATTTTTAATTGTTATTTGTTGGGTCAATCTTGATAATGTACCCTCCAGGGTTTAGTGGTTGGTACACAGACATAGTCAGGCCATTCCTTCTATCAAATTATCCAAGTTGGAGGTGGCAAAGGAGTCCTCACTTTGGCATGCTGGCTAACAGGGTGGGCTCTAGAGCTGACAGTGGCCATGTCCTCCACTAGAATGTGGCCAGCATATAGAAGTAGAAATGAGATAGAAAGACAGGGATAGAGAAAGAGAAAGCGTTCTGGTGTAATTCGAGTCAATAGATCCAGTCAACCCTAAAGCCAGTATGCTTTCTTTCTTTCTGTGGTTGGGTTGTGTGAGCTAATTAATTCTACCTTTCTGCTAAACTTAGCCTGAGCTGGACTTCCACTTCCTATCAAGATGGAATAATAGGGACCAAATTTACCCTCCTGCCTGAAACAACTATAATAGAAACCTAGACTTCATACATACACACACACACACACACACACACACACACACACACACACACATATATGTATATATATATATATATGTATATATTTTTTATTTTTATTGGGGAATATTGGGGAACAGTATGTTTTTCCAGGACCCATCAGTTACATGTCAAGTCGTTGTTTTCAATCTAGTTGTAGAGAGTGCAGCTCACTGGCCCATGTTGGACTCGAACCGGCAACCTTGGTGTTATGAGCACTGCGCTCCAACCACTGAGCAAACTGGCCGCCCACAAAACAGTTTTTTAAATAAACATTTTCAAGACATTGGACATCATCAGACCATGAACAATGACCCCTGAGACATGGGAAACAAATCAGGTAAGCCCTATGATTGCCCAGCTTACCACCTTGAGAGAATTTCCAGATGGTGGCGCAGAAAGGTGGAATCTAGGCAGAGCCTGGCAGATTCTCTGAAATGCGGAGATGGAGCTGAAACTCTAGGGAGATCAAGACAGCTAGAGTTTGCAACGTAGAACACCAGATAGGAGAGAGCCACACACAGAGAGAAAATAACTAGCAACGACAGCAAAAATCTAGAGATCTTCAAAGGGTCCCCTTCAAATATTCAGCAGAATATTCACCAGCACATGAATGTGAGGAAATTGTTCAAGGTCAGGGAAAGAACCACCTGAAAATATTGTGAAAACAGTAACTAGAACTCATACAGGGCTGGAATGGTGCCGGTGTCCTTCAGTCAGATGGGAGCTCTCATAATTTACAGGGAGATACAGAAAGCACTCAGCAGCATCTTTTGTGGACCAAGATTGACCCTTGACCAAAGGCTGCTTTGGTTCTGCCTAACAAATTTTAAAAGCAAGACGTGAAAGGATAAAGCTGTTTCCAAATAACTGTGCCCCAGAACCAATTAAAAAATATTTATGGGACAACAAAAATATTCAGCACTTAACAAGGTACATGGCATTACATGGCATGTACACAATACATGGCATTAATAAAAAATTAATGGTCATACAAAGAAGCAGGAAAATATAACTCATAATGAGGAAAGTAATTAATCAAACTGACCCAGAACTGATGCAAATATTAGAATTGTGTTATAACTTTATTCCATAGGTACAAAGGCTAGAGGGAAGATTAAGTATATTAAGTAGAGATACAGGAGATATTTTGAAAGACCCAAATTGAACTTTTAGAAGTGAAAACTGTATTTGAGATGATGACTGTACTGGATAGGATTAATGGCAGATTATCCACAATGTTTTCGAAGTTCATCTATGTAGTAGCATGTATTAGTACCTCATTCTTTTTTAGGCTTGAATAATATTCCATTGTGTGGATAGACCACTTCCATTTATCTGTTCATTCTTTGATGGTGACATTTGATTTGTTCCTACTTTGGGGTTACTATGAATTATGCTGCTATGAACATTCATGTTCAAGCTTTTGTGTGAACAGAACTTTTATTTCTCTTGGGGATACACCTTGGAGTGGGATTTTCCTAAGCATCTTTATCCTCTTATCTCCATTTATCAATTATATAACTAGCCGAATTCCAACTGGAATTGCTAGAATTGCATAGTGTCTGTGTTTAACCTTTTAAGAAAGTGTCAGACTGTTTTCCAAAGCAGCTACAACACTTTACATTTCTATCAATGAAGTCAAATATATCCATTTTTGTTGTTGCTTGTGCTTTTGGTGTCATAGCTAAGAAACCATTGCCTAATTAAAGGTCCCAAAGATTCACTCCTATGTTTTCTTCTAAGTATGATATAAGTTTAGCTCTTACATTGGGCTCTATGATCTATTTTGAGTTAATTTTTGTGTGTGGCGTGAAGTATTCAATTTTATTCCTTTGCCCGTGGCTATTCAGTTGTTCCAGCATCATTTGTTGAAAAGACTATTCTTCCCGTTGAGTGGTCTTGCATTCTTGTTAAAAAGCAACTGATCATAAATGTAAGGGATTATTTCTGGACTCTTAATTCTATTACATTGATGTATATCTTTATCCATATGTCAATACCACTCTATCTTGATTACTATAGCTTTGTAGTATATTTTTTAAATCAGGAAGTACGAGCACTTTAACTTTGCTCTTCTTTTTCAAGATTGTGTTTGTTATTCCCTTGGAATTTCATACAAATTTTGGGATCAGCTTGTCAATTTTTGCAAAGACAGCTGGGACTTTGATAGGGATTATGGTAATCTATAGTTTAATTGGAGAGTATTGTCATCTTAACAATATTAAGTCTTCCAATCACTAAAAATAGGCTGTTTTTCTATTTATTTAGGTCTTTCTTAATTTATTTTTATAACGTTTTGTAATTTTTAGAGTATAAGTTTTACACTTTTTGCTAAATTTATTCATAATTATTGTATGCTTTTGGATGCTATTATAAATGTAATTGTTTTCTGAATTTCATTTTTGGTTTGTTCATTGCTAATGTATAGAAATACAATCAAATTTTGTATATTGATTTTGTATCCTGTAAACTTGCTGAACTTGATATTAGTTCTAATAGTTTTTTAGTAGATTTAGGATTTTCTATATACAAGATCATGTCATCTGCAAATAGACATAATTTTACTTCTTTCTTTTCAATTTATTATTGTTTAGTTGCCCTGGCTTGAACAGACCTGGCAGAAGCAGATATTTTTGTCTTGTTCCAGATCTTAAGAGGAAAGCATTTAATCTCTCACCATTAAGTGTGATTTTAGTTGTAGGTTTGCATTATGTTCATTTTTTAATTAGGCATTTTGATAAATTCCTCCTGGTCCTTCACCAATATTTTACACATAGTTTTGAAATGCACTAATCTCTCAATCCACTATTTAGAGTATTTAGAACAAACAGAGAGAGTTTTATCCTCTGAATGTGATATACAAATACCTGGGCCCAACCGCAGGTTTGCTTCTATTTCTGCTGGCAGTAACAAAGCAAATAGATATTTTGACCATAACATCAACCTTCCTCAAGAGTATATTAAGCTTAATGCAAATTTGGTGGAGGCATAGCATAGTTTTTATTTAATGGCTATTTGGACGATCACAATTCCTTGAAAACAGCAGGTTCTCAATAAACATGTGATGTATTGTTGTGGATTAACTGATAATGGAAGAAGGGATAACATGTAAAAATAAAACCCCAAATTCAAATTTTAGCCAGTAATTTTTATCTCAGCATTCCACCCCTCATATCCCCCCTAAACTTCTTTATCCTTTTGTCTTCTTTATCAAATATATAAGTAGCTTAAAAGATAGGCAGGCTGAGGAGAGAGGAAAAAGGTATAAAAAAATCCACAAACAGTCTAATTTGAACTTGAATTATGAAAAGGAGTTGATATACAATAATGTGATCTTATAACAAATCCTTACCATTAAGAGAATTAATTCCCCGTTGGGACTGGAAGTCTTTTTTACTACAAACATTTGTCAGCTTAAAAAAAGTAATATTGTAGATTTAACATACCTGGCTAGTAGAAGAATGTCAGAATCTTGGGGCAAATTGTTTCGTTTCCTTAGGTCAAAGTGTCTTTACCCATTTTTAAAGGGCGGGGATTGACTGGGGAATAGGACTAGATTATCTCGAAGGATTCTTCAAGGTTCTTCTAAGACCCTGTTTTATGATTCTGTTTAAATCAATTTTTTTATTCTCTAGGAAGGTTCAGTTTTATATGCTCTGTTAAATGTAACCAAAAAAAACACAAGGTAGGTAAAAATACTTTTCATTCTTATTTGGGGATGGAGGAAGGGGCGGTGGTGGTGCTAAGGAATCTGCCTGACATTGACAAGGATCAGGCAATGAAAGAATCTTAGAGTTGACCTTGGTGGTGGTCATCCAGACCAAGCTACTATCCAATGTGAAAATTCCCTTCAGTAGCACTGACTGAAGATCAGTCATTCATCCAGCTTCTGCCTGAACATTTCCTGGAACAAGGAGCTCACTGGCTCACAAGGACAGTTGCTTCCAATTTAGGGCAGCTTGAATCATTAGCAAAATCTTGTTGACATTAAGATGAAATCGTCTCTTTGTAACTTCTACCTTTCTGTCCTTTGGAGCACACAGAATAAATCAAATCCATTTTACACACACAAGTCCTTCAGATATTTGAAAAATGTTATGTCCCCAAGCATAAATTCTCTTATCTATGCTATTTTTCCCAGGTTTTCACGGGACATGATTTCCAAGCCTTTTGCCATCCTGGACTCTATTAACTGGTATTTGCTGTTTTCAATTTCTTCTTTAAAAATAGTGCTCAGAACTGACCACCATAGGATAGATTAGTGGTTTGGAAACTGTTTTTCTTTGACAGGGGAGGAGTCAAAGATACCTTTGGGAGTCAAGTGAAAACCATGCACCTTCTCCCCTAAGAGAAAGTAGACACAAAATTATTTGTTTACACAGGCCATTCAGGGAGTTTGAGAATTGTCTAAAGCCTATCCATAGACCCCAGTTAGTAAATGGTATTTATGTAGCATAATAGGTCGATCGCCTTCCTTAACTGAATATTTGATAAAGTCTAAGGTTTCTTTTATCTAAGGTTTGCTCGTTTGAGTATTTATCTTGATCATTTTGGCAAATAATGGCCTTTCTTCTTCCTTCCTCCCTCCTTTCCTCATTCTTTCCTTCCTTCCTTCCCTCCCTGCTTCCTTCCTACCTTCCTTCCATCTTTCCTTGTTGCTAATGAAATATCTCCAAAGCTTACTTGTGCAGATGATTATTTAAATGTAAGTTTAGAACTTTTATATTTATCTCTGTAAAATTTTAATTTGATCATTTTGGCTCATTATCTCAGCCTGTTAATATCTTTTAAAACCTTGGTTTGATACTCATAGTATTAATCAGCAGTCCTTCTAGAGAATTTGGTGTTTCTTTTAATGTTTGGTGAAGACATTGATTAAATTGCTGAATACTGCAGGTAAAGGATAGAGTTTTGTGGCATGTGCCTGACAACCTCCCTCCAATATAACAGCTATGTTCTTTTCAAGTCTTTCAGCTCACATTTCTTCATCTTATCTGTAAAATAACCTAAGGGACTTGGTAATAAGCTTTGATAAAAATAAAAAAAACACTATATCTTATGGCATTTCCTTGATTTACCAGGTTAGTACTCATATCAGAAAAGGAAATGAGGATTATTATAAGGAGTTAGTTTTAGGGTTTTATGCAACAGTTGCATTCCTAAGAAGATTTGTGCAAATAATATCATATTAATTATGAGTACTTCTATAGATAGAGCTTACGAACAGTCAAAGACTGCTCTAAATTTTTCATTCCACTTACTTGTTTAATCTGACAACCCTATGAGTTAGGAATAAGGCCAAGGAAGGTTAAGGTACTTTCAGGAGTTAAATGGTTAAGTGACAGTCAGGGTTTAAACCCAGATAGTTTGTCTAGAGAATTCATGTGCTTATACAGCCTTGTTTTTTAAAAATTCCAGATTCAGTAAGGAAAACTCGTGGATAATTATCTGCAAGTTTAGTTTCCTCTTTCAAGATTTCTATCCTCGTTTCACATAACATGTAAGCCAAAGAGAATTTGCTATTTGCCCAGAAAATTATGTCTTAAGATAGGCAAATGTCTTTCTAACTGGTAAATATGCGGGGAGGGTGCGGGGCATGGGGAAATCCTAAGATTCACTAAGATCCAATGTCTTGGTTTAGATGGAGGTTATAATTTGGACATTAGAGAACCTAGTCACATTTAGTCACTGGCTGGGTGACTAGGGCCAAACTCCTCCCCTTTCTGTGTCACAGTTTACTCATTTGTTTTATCCCATTCTCCTCCCTTCCTTAGAGTTATTGTGGGGAAAATGAAAATAAGAGTATGACTATGTGAAGAACTTTGAGTTTGAAAGATACTAGGAAAATACAAGATGCTGTTAGAATTGATCTGTCCTGAGCAATAGCCCATTAAAGATGAATTAACACACTTTAAGATTAAAACTACGGTAAAATAACCAGTTTGAGTATGCCATTGCATCACCTTTTAAAAACACGAACATGCAAACCCAGCTAGAAAACTATTTAATCCTAAATTAAATGTGAGGATTAGGACTGCTGGTTTCATTTAAATTAGAAGTCACATAAATTTCCAGCTGCAAGTTAGGGGACTATTGTTGATGAGGGATTGTAACTGTGAAGTGAACTCTTGTCAAGATTAGGCAGGTAAGACTTTATTTAACAACACCGACTGTCCCTGATGCCTTTATTGTCCCTGTACCCGAAAAAAAAATGCATACACTGACTGGGAAGACCTTTAAAAAACCTCAATTAACAATAAATCCTAAAAGCTAATAGTGTGTTAGAAGCTGACAAGGTATCGTACTATCTAAATGGACTTGTTGACCTTTAGAATGGAGCTTGGCTCTCATGTTTATTTGTCACAATTTCCTACTTATTTCCTTCCCCACCTTTTCCCCATTGTCAACTTTTGTTATTCTCAGTGATCATGGAAAAAAAAATATATTAGTTTGAGGGCCTTAATGTGACCAAAACAACACAGCCTGGCAGGTCATCTCTCTTCCTGAACTATTTCTTTCTTTCTTTTTTTAAAATTGTACAACATCAGGATTCGATGATTGTATATATTGTGAAATGACCATCATAATATGTCTAGTTAATATCCGTTTACTGAACTATTTCTAATTGGGCTCATTACCAAGTCTCTAACAGTTAGAATAAAAGCCTTTTAAACACCAAGCTTGTACCAACAAACAGAATCTCATTCAGAAGTTCATTTTGGTCTTACCCCCAACTTCTCGTGAGAATGTTCTAGTGATAGCATCCAGTCCAATTATACATTTTCTACATGCAATGAAAATGTAACAGGATTATCAGATTGCATAAACTTTGAAGTGTTCCTTTTATGAAGTAAATTGTCATTAGTAATATGAAGAGAGAAACCAATTTTAAAGATGAGTTAGAGCAAATTGAATTACTAAATACTTATACAATATTTAAGTATTTAGTATTTAAATAATAATAATTTTTAAAATCTTTCTGAAAGGAGGTCTGTGAATGTGCAAGGCCTGGGAGAGAGGAAGGAGGTCCCTGTGACAGTGGAGTCAGTTCGCATTTCTACCCTATCTTCATTCCCCGTTGCACATAACTTCCACTTAGAGACCTGGGAATATAGACAGCTCATAAAAGCATCTTATTTTTAACAGTGAAATATTAGTAATAACTTAAAAATCCACAATTGAGGTAGTGTTTAAATAAGTTGTGGTTCAACCATGTGATGAAAGCCTATGCTGTCATTTAAAACGATATTGTAAATTTTTAAAAATTAGCAATAATTTTATGAGAATATTGTTAGGTAAAAAAAATATAAAACAACATGAACTGTATAAAAAAAGAAGAAACATACACCCAACACATAAAAACATAGAAAAAATATTGGTAGAAAATATATCAAAATGTTAATGTGGTTATCTCTGTGATAGATTCATGAGTGGTTTTTACTTTTTTTTGCTTATCTTTATTTTCTAAATTTTCTAAAAAGAACATTTATAATGCTGGAATGAGAAAAAAGTGGAAGTTAGTTTTTGAAAGGGTGCAATAAATAAATAAGAATATCCTCTGGCCTTCAATGTGAAAAATTATGTAATTTTTAAAGTTATGGCCTTCAATGTGAAAAATTATGTAATTTTTAAAGTTACTGTTATGATGAACAGAATTTATTAAAAACCTAGTTTGTTGTGTGTGAATATATGTGTGTGGGGTGGTCTTGGGTACACAAGAATAAATTCAGCATTTTAAGTTAATCATATAGTTAATATCTGCTATGACCTGGGCCCCCTCATAGAGGACAGTTCATTCTGAGGCACAGAACTTGTTCCTAGCAGGTTTACATCTGATTGTGGAAATAAGGTTTAAACATGTGGAGAATTCAATAATAATCCCCATGGTTAGCTGGTGTGTTTTTCCACAGGTCATTACATGATGTTTCATGCATGTAACTTGATGACCAGAAGATGTTTTGTGATAGGACTGCACACCTGAAAACATCTTAGTCAATCTTTTTTGGAGTGTTATCTGACTTTAGGTAATAGCCTAGACATAGGAGTCTGAAGAGGGAAGGCATTTTTTTCTATCCAAAGAATTGAATCAAAATTGATTTGGCAATAAGATAGGGACTAAGTCTTTACAAGGGTTTTAATTTCTCTTTGGGCCAGTGTTCAGCCTTTTGGGCTCCCTTCTAATTATTACCCGTGACTTTATGTTTTCTAGTCAAGGCCTAGAATTTGTGTGCTAATTCTTTTTGGTAGCTAATCCAACACTGTCCTGGTTTGGTATAGGCAGAGACAAGTGATAAGATTCCTCAATCTTATTCTGTCAAAACTTAATACCTTTGACAAAGCTCGATGTTAAGAGCTGTAAAGATGTAGGGACAGCCTGGCAGTTTGAAAGGATCTCCTTTGAAAAGCTACTCCCAACATGTACTATGACACAAGGCAACATTATCTTATCTTTCTCTAGGAACCCCGCGCCCCCACATTCAAAATTTAGATTCCACATGCCTATCCCTAAACTGGCCCCTATTATCATCATGACTATCATTATTGCTTAGCACCCTATTGAAGAATTAAAATTAGACAGCATACAAAATGTGAAATTAGACACACTTCATCTGCAGTAGGAACCTAATCTAGAGTGCACACAAAAGAAATTTAGAAGTGTCTTAGGAGAGGATGAGGGAAGGAAAGCAGTGGAAGGAGGAAGAAATAATCATTTTAGAATTTTCTTAGAGAAAATATAAAGAAATTTCACAGGAAGTCCTAAAGGGAGTAGGTTGAGGGGACTTGCCACTCTGAAAATGGAATACTAACTTATTAATCCAATTCAATGAAGCGTCCAAATCTGAGAAAGCAAATTTGCTAAGGTCTCATGCATTACTGACCTGAATGGCCTGAGTTCCTTTTTTTTTAATCTTTCTCCCCAATTGTTACCTTATATTGTGTATAGTTTTATGAGCTTTTGTGATTAAGTTGGAGAAAAATGAGACTACTATTTAAGGACTAGCATTACTGTCTTAAAAGATTATATACTTTTGTCCACTGTAGAGCATTACCCAACGTAGAACTTGGAGCTCTTTCACTAATTCTCAGCCATTCTAAGAGAGCAAATTTACAGTATCTTTAATTGGTCCAAACACATACAAACATTTGGAGTATTGTAGTATTATTGCTGTTGTTACTGAATTTCCTAAGTTCTCTTTCTAGTTGCAGAGTAAACCTGATTGCTGAGGTTAAGCAACGTATGTCCAGTAAAATCATTCTCTTAAGAGTCAGAAAGTTATCATTCAATATTAAGTTATGAATATTGGAATAGTACATAGAATTTTCCTTGATCATGAAAGACTAAATAATGGAAGCAAACTCTTAAGAGAAATCATAAGGAGTTGGAAAGCTCATTTTTTATTTATTGGTAAGAAGGTACTTAGAATGTGAGCAGTGATAATGTTCATAATTCTTATCAATATTTTCCTTCACAGTTATCCCTTTTTCTCCAAACCTTTAAAATTTATGAAAATAACCACTGCTCAGGGGTTTATCTAACTGAACTAGTAATTTCATTTTTACCCATAAAGTTAATATAGACTTTTTAGGTATTATGTTTTATATCTCTTGGGTATTAAGACAAATAGTCATCTTTCTCTGTCAGACTTACTCCATTCAGCAAATACCATATGATTTTGCTTATATGTAGGATCTAAAGAACAAAATAAAGGAACAAACAAAACAGAAACAGACTCATAGATACAGAAAATATTTTGATGGTTGCAGGATGGGAGGGGGTGGGGGGAATGAGTGAAAAAGGTGGAGGGATTAAGAAGTACAATTTGGTAGTTAAAAAATGGTCATGCGGATGTAAAATACAACATAAGGAATATAATCAATAATACTGTAATAAGTATGTATGGTGTCAGATGGGTACTAGATTTATCGGGATGATCATTCCTAACTTATATAAATGTCTAATCGGTCTATTGTACACCTAAAACTAATATAATATTATATGTCAATTGTAATTTTAAAATATTAAAAAAGACAATTAGTTGTAAACAGATTAGGATACTTTATAGACTATGTTTCAATAATTTTGGCAGAATTATATGCTAATTTTTAAATCTGCTTTATTGAGGTATAACGTATGTACAATAATAATCTCCCATTTAAAGTGTAATGTTCAATGAGTTTTGAATAAATACATTCGTGTTACCACCACCAAAATCAAGATAGTAAACATTTCCATCACTCAAAAATCTCCCTTGTATTCCTTTGCAGTCAATTCCCTTCCTTCACTCCCTGACCCTAGAACTGATCTGTTACTATAGTTTTGCTTTTTCTAGATTGAAGTAAAAATGAAATCAGTAGTCTTTTGTGTCCGACTTCTCTCACTTAGCATAATGCTTTTGTGATTCATCCATATTATTGTATATATCAGTAGCTTGTTTCTTTATATTGCTGAATAGAGTTCCATTATATGGAAATATCACGATTTACTTACCCATTTACCTGTTGATAGATATTTCGTTTGTTTCCAGTTTGGGCTATCATGAATAAAATTACTATGAAATTTTCCATGTGAGTCTTTGTGTGGATATTTGTTTCCTTTTCTATTGGGTAAAATACCCAGTAGTGGATTTGCTGGATCATATGGTAAGTGTATGTTCAACTTCATTAGAAAGTCAGACTATTTTCCGAACTGGCTGTACCATTGTATTCCCACCAGCAATGTATGAGAAAACCAGGTGCTCTACACCCTTAGCAACGCTTCGTTTTCTCTATCTTTTAATTTTAGTCATCCTAGTGAGTAAGTGGTAATGTTTCATCGTGTTTTAATTTTCACTTACTTAATGAGTAATAATGTTGTACATCTTTTCATATGCTTATTTGTCATTCATTTATCTTTGTTAACGTATCTGTTCAAATCTTTTGCATGCTTTTTTATTGCATAGTTTATCTTAATGTTGAATTGTAAAATGTTCTCTACATATTTTGTTTACAAATATTTTTCTGGATATTTGTTTTGCAATATTGATTCCCAGTCTGTGGCTTTTTCATTTTTGTAACATTTCTTTCAAAGAAGAAATTTTAAAATTTTTTGATGAAGTCCAGTTTAGCACTTTTTTTTTTCATGGTTTGTGCTTTTTGTGTCCTAAAAGTTCTTTTCCTAACCCAAGGTCTCAACGATTTTTCTCCTATGCTTTCTTCTGGAAGTTTTATAGTTTTAACTCATATTTCAGTGTTTGATCCTTCTTGAATTAATTTTTGTGTATAGTATGAGGAAAGGATCAAGGTTCTTTTTTTATTTTCCCATATGGCCATCCAAATGTTCCAGCATTATTTGTAAAATTTACCCTTTCCTCATTGAATTACCTTGGCACCTTTGTCTATTGGTGCGTTGGCACTCTCTGTTTTGTTCCACTGATCATTTGTCAGTTTTTATGTCAGTACCACAGTGTTTTGATGACTACAGCTTTATAGTAAATCTTCAAATAGATAGTGTAAGTCTTTCAACTTTGTTCTTTTGGAAAATTCTTTTGGCTATACCAGGTTCCTTGTATTTTGATATAAATTTAGAATCAGTTTGTCAATTTCCATTTTTTAAAAGTCTGCCGGGATTTTGATTGAGATTGCATCGAATCTACAGATTAATTTGGGGAGAACTGACATCTTAACAATATTAATTGTTTTGATCCATAATAGAGCATATCTCTCTATTTATTTAGGTCTTTAATTTCTCTCAACAACATTTTGTAGCTTTTAGCTTATAAATCTTATACATAGTTTGTTACATTTATTCCTAATTATATTTTTTTGACACTATTTTAAATGGTGTTTAATTTTTTATTTATATTTTTAAAAATAAAAATTGTATATAGTTAAGGTGTACAACATGATGATTGGATATCCATATCCATAGTGAAATGATTATTAGTACAGTCAAGCTAATTAACATAGCACCTTCTCACATAATTACCATTTTTTGTGTGTGGTGAGTGTGCCCGAAATGTACTCTTTTAGCATATTTCCAATGTTCAATATCACATTATTAAATACAGTCATCATGCCTATACATTAAATCTCTATGCTTACTCATTGCATGTAACTGCGATTTTGTACCCTTTGACCAACATCTTATTTCCCCCACTGCCACTTCTCCCCCATAGTCTCTGGTAACCACCATTCTACTCTCTGCTTCTATGAGTTCCACTTTTTCCTTTTTTTTCAGGTTCCATAGGTGACATCAAACAGTATTTGTCTTTTTCTGTCTGGCTTCTTTCACTTAACATAATGTTTTCAAGGTTCATCCATACTGTCACAAATGACAGGGTTTCCTTCTATCTCATGGCTGAATCATAATCCATTTTGTATATATACTGCATTTTCTTTATCCATTCATTTGTAATTGAACACTTAGGTTATTTCCATATCTTGGCTCTTATGAATGATGCTGCAACGAACATGGGGCTGCAGCCATCTCTTCGAGATCCTGTTTTTCATTTCCTTCGAGTATATACCCAGAAGTGGGATTGGTGGATCATATGGTAGTTCTTTTTGAAATTTTTTGAGAAATTTCCATATTATTTTTTCCATAATGGCTGTACCGATTTATATTATCACCAACAGTGCACATCCTCACCAGCACTTGTTATGTCTTGTCTTTTTGATAATAGTCATTCTAATAGGTGTGAGTGTTATCCCTTTGAGGTTTTGATTTATGTTCCCTTGAAAATGAGTGATGTTGAACACCTTTTCATATACCTGTTGACCATTTCGATGTCTTCTTTTGAAAATTATCTATTCAGGTCCTTTGTCCATTTTTAAATCAGGTTATTTGTTTTTTTGCTATTGAGTTGTATTGAGTTCATTACATATTTTGGATATTTAACCTCTTATCAGCCATATGGTTTGCAAATGTTTTCTCCCTCTTTGTAGGTTATCTTTTCATTTTCTTGATTGTTTCCTTTGCCATGCAGAAGCTTTTTAGTTTCATGTAGTCCCACTTGTTTATATTTGCTTTTGTTGCTTGTACTTTTGGCACCATATCCAGGAAATTGCTAAGTTCGTTTAGTGGTCTCTTTGTGTTTTCTTATAGTTCACTGCATTTCTTTAAGAGGATTATTTTCATTTTTTTTGTCAGATAATTCATAGGTCTTCATTTTCTTCATGTCAGTTATTGGAGCTTATTAGTTTACTTTGGTGATACCATGTTTCCTTGATTATTTATGATCCTTATGAACTTGTGTTGGTGTATGTGCATTTGAAGAAGTAGGCACCTCTTCCAATCTTTACAGACTGATTTTGGCAGGGAAAGCCCTTCAACAGTTAGCTCATCTGGAGATTCTGGGTGGGTCATCTGGTGGTGTTGTGGGTGTTCTGGTGCCTAGGTCAGCAGGTGGAAAGGCCTGGTGCTTGGGTTTAAAGGAGCTAGCCTGGTGCCTGATTCCATGGGGATTAAGCCTGGAGCCTTGGTCCCCTGGGTTAAACCTGGCACTTGGATCCCCAGGGCAGGTCTGGTGGTAAGTTAAGTCCACAGTGGTAGGTAGGCCTTAGACCTGAGTCCACAGAGGCAGGCCTGCTGTCTAGGTCTGTGGTGTTGGGCCTGGAGCCTGTGCAGAGGTCTACTGGCAAGACAAAGGAATATGGGAAATGAGACAAAGGACAAAAAAAGAGAAATGCTCTCAAGATGGTATTTTCTCCCCTACACTTCAAGAAGCTACCCTATGAATTATGTCACATATGAAACAAGGTAGATTTTATGTGTTCAGCCACTTCTAAATCAAAGCTGGCTCTGGCTCTCATTGCTAGCTAGTTACCAATGGCAGAGACCAGATAAATATAAAATGTGAATGAATGGAAAATAGAGACATGAATAATGTGAGAAAATAAACAAGGAATAAGGTGAATAAAGAACATGGTGAGAGAAAAGAAAATACTTATACTCTTTTTATGGACCCACCTGTCAGGAAATAAAATCTCTGAGCTTAGTGCATCCATTGTATCCTGGGTTCTTTCGGCTACCTCTACTTATATCACTTGATGTTTTAAATACAGGGGTCAGTTCTTTATTTGATAATTGAA
This sequence comes from Rhinolophus ferrumequinum, assembly GCF_004115265.2. Lineage (NCBI taxonomy): Eukaryota > Metazoa > Chordata > Mammalia > Chiroptera > Rhinolophidae > Rhinolophus > Rhinolophus ferrumequinum. The sequence continues at coordinate 88,746,401 of NC_046293.1, forward strand.
ATGACAGAGAAAGCAAAAGTAACTATTAGGGATAGCATAGGAATGAGTAACAGAAACTATCATGTCAATTGAAAGTTGGTAAGCATTAAGAAGGGAACTGAGCAAATAAGTGTCTGTAGTAAAATATTCACATTAAACAGTTTAACCTTTAAATCTAACCATGTACACAGTACGATTATACTCACCTTAAAGTTGTACCTGTTTTCATAGTAATGCTAATGTTAACACAAGTAGGAAAAGCTGTCATGTGGGCAAGCATGGCTTTAAATCAACAGTTATTTACAATGAATTTAATTGTTCCTGGTTGAAATAACATGTTGATAGGACATGGTAATTAGCAAGGGACTTATGTCCAATTCAGTGTGGCCTAAGCTTTAGTGCCTAATAAACAGGGCTAGGCAATAATAAATGGCTACTAAGAGTGCCCCAAAAATATGTATACATATGACTTGTATTCTTTTTTTGTTATCAGTATATATTGAGTATTACAATTTGAATATCGTTTTTTTCTTTCTAAAATGTATACCATTTTTTTGGCACACTCTGTATTCACACAGAAATAGCCTCAATTTTTTTTTAAACTTTATTTAAGTGTGTTTTTCCAGGACCCATCAGCTTCAAGTCAAGTAGCTGTTTCAATCTAGATGTGGAGGGCACAGCTCACAGTGGTCCATGTGGGGATCAAACCCGGAATCTTGTTGTTAAGAGCCCTGTGCTCTAACCAACTGAGCTAAGCCCCCAAGCCTCAATTTTTATGGTGTCAAAATGTGAACACTGTGATTTACTGATCTTTTAACTCACCAATTTATAATTAGTTGCCTTATATTTTAAATAAAGGCCATTTTTCTTAGTAAAGCAATAATTGAGCAAGTTCTAAGAATTTACCACAAGAAGTACAATAAAAATGTACTTTAAGGTCATTTTCCCCTTGCTTTACATTAAGTTTAAGGTTGGAGACAAACTACTAATTTTATATACCATAATGAGATTTACCATTACCCTAGCAAACGAACGAAGGATATAGTTTCTAAAACAATGGAATGCTAATATTTTAGTACTCTAGTTGCCCCTACTGAGTTTGTATTTTAAAATGTTCATTATCTGCTGGCTTCATGAAACCTAAAACCATTGGTTTTAAAACAAACTTTTTTGTATACCTGGAAGAGTAGCTTTTGATAAAGAAAAAACTGAAAACTAGTGTAACTATTTTACATACCAGATGGATAAATATGAATTGTATAGCAAAACTTCTCTGAGTGGATCTCATCTGGGTAAGTTGTAGGCATTTCCTAGGAAAATAGTGCTAACGAATGAATCTTCAGTTGCTTCCAAACTACTCATAGTCAGCGTGGTCCTCGGCTCGGGTGTGTGCTTCTGATCTCGTTCCACAGCGGGCGCTGATGAGAGGCAGGAACGTCTGGACGCTCTGATGCGGTTGCGTACGTTTAAGAGCTTCCCGCTCTTACCGGTTGGGTTTAGACTTTTAACTGCCATCTGGCTCCCTGGTTTGGCTTCCTACTCTGTCTGGTGCCCCCTAGTGCTCATCACCTGTACAATCTTGAGTAGTTGAGAGAAGCGAAGGGGTCCAGGGAACCCAAGGATGCTTTCAAGAAAAGCATTCCATTACTGTGAACTGTATGGATCCAGATTTCCTCTCTATCCAAAGCCATGGTATAAATTACATGTGTATTTTCATGTACCTGTATGGAAAGAGAGGGTGTTGTTTTACTAAGCCACAAAAGCAAAAGAAAGGTGGAAATTAAATTTCAACCAACTGCAGGATGCAAGCTCTCTGGAGTTTGTGGTAAAAGACGCAAAGTATGTAGACCTTATTTTTTCTTGAATCCACCTCCTCCTCCCCCGCAACATTCTTTTTTTTTTTTCTGGCAAAGAGTTCGCTAAGATCCTTGATTTCATCAGGGCAGTCCATCTTCGAGAGCCAGAATATCTGTCTTGGGGCTAGGGTTGAGAATGTGGCCTTAATTGCTATGAAAGGGAGGCGAACAGAAGATATTTCTCCCTGTCTCCTTCCCTAACCCATTTCATCAATATTAATCTATGCGCAATCTTCACAAGGTTTCTTTTACCCCATAGAAGTAGTCTGTAGCTCTTCTGGCTCTTTGAGCTCAGCCTCTGGTTTTCTTGCTTTGCCTTTCCTCTCCACCCCCACACCCCTACAGTCACTTAACACTACTGCAGCTCTCTCCATTAAAGATGAACAACAGATCATTTTTCATTGCATGGCAACCCTAAGAGCTCCCTCTCGCTTCAGCAGAGCATGATGGGAGTCTCTCCTGTCGTCCCGCCTCCCTCTTCTTTTATTTTCTTCCTGCCCCTTTTCCACAATTAATCCTTAAATAATGGTTTTCCCAGCTAGCGCTGACTTAAGGATAGGGTTTAGCGACCCACGGTGACACTCCCATCAGCCTTCCAGAAGGGACGATTTCCAAAAGAAAACTACAACTCCCATGAGGCATCAAAGTTAAAGCAACCGCAGGACATCACGGGAGTTGTAGGCGCCCTATTCCTGAGTCCCTTTCAGTCCTCAAATGCGTAAACTACAAGTCCCAGGAGCGTCGGTACTGGTACGCCTGCGCGAGAGCCCCAAGAAGAGGTGGGGGTGGGGCTGCCCCGGGCGGTGGGGGGCGGGGTCCGAGCGGGCTGTGTGGAGGCTTCAGACTCCCGGCGCCATTTAGCGCGGAGAGTTTCCCCGGCGGACGCGGCTCTTCTCACTCGGCCACTCTGCACCCGCGTCTTCGGTGACAGAAGGCGTCTGGTGGGGGTGACTACTCTTTTCTCTCCCTATCCCCCTTCGCCCAGTCCTCTCAGTCTCCTCTGCTCTCGGCCCAGAGAAGCAGCGGAGCTCGGGCCCCGCGGTGAGCGGCCCTCCCCTCCCCACCGTTCCCTCCCTCCGTCAGCCCCCGGCACCGGCCCGGGAGGAGACGGGGGTTTGCCAGGCCCGGGGCGGGCGGGGAGGCTTCGGGGAAGGGGGGGCCCGCTTCTCAGTCACCGAGGCTTGGAGGCTTCGGCCTTTCCCGTCCGGGCGATGGGCGCCTTGTGAGACTGGTCCCCCTCGCTGGGGGCGCGTGTGGGAGGCGGCGACCTACTGACTGACTGTCCGGGAGCCCTCGGGCCCGGCCCTCCCTCGCCTTCCTCGGCCCCTCCCACTCTCTTTGGCCCTGGAGCTGCCACCGTTCGGGAGTCCGTGCGAGTCCCTGCCTCGCGTTGCCGCCGCCCTCGGGGCCTAGCCCGCCCAGCCCGCGAAGCGGCAGCGGCGGGGACCCGGAGCTGCCGCCGCATCCGCCGCATCCGTTTCGACTCGGTGCCGGCTCTTTGCCCTGCCCCTCATGACTGCGGCGCCTCTGCTGCTACAGCCTTCCCGGCCGCCGCTCGCCGCAGGATGGATGCGGACCGCGAGGCGCTAATCCCGGTGGCTCAGCTTCTGGATCGCCCGCCGACGAGCCCGCCTTGTGAGCCGCAGGAGCCGCCGCAGCTGGGCCCCGTGTCCCGCCTCGTTTTCGGGGTGACTTGTCAGTGCTGAGTGAGGAGTAGTCGGGGTCAATCCGAACCCGCCGGGGAGCAGGAGCCGTCGTAGCGGAGCCTGCCGACCTTCACCTCCCCTCAGGGTCCGCCCCTCGCCCTCTGTTCATTCACAAATTCGGGCACGCTCGCCTTGCTCCTGTGGACCGACCATGTCTGGCGGCGCCGCGGAGAAGCAGAGCAGCACCCCGAGCTCTCTGTTCCTCTCGCCGCCCGCGCCTTCCCCCAAGAATGGCTCCAGCTCCGATTCCTCAGTGGGGGAGAAACTGGCCACCGCGGGGACTGACGCTGGAACTGGCAGGACTGAGGAGTACCGGCGTCGCCGCCACACTATGGACAAGGACAGCCGTGGGGCAGCCGCGACCACCACCACGGAGCACCGCTTCTTCCGCCGCAGCGTCATCTGCGACTCCAACGCCACTGCGTTGGAACTGCCCGGCCTCCCGCTTTCTCTCCCCCCGCCCAGCGCTACCGCGGGGGTTTCGCAGAGTACCCCACCAGAGCCCCACCGCGAGGAGACCTTGATCGCTGCCGCCGCTGTGCAGGTAGCCCAGCAGCCTCCCGCCGCTGCTGCCGCTGTCCCCGAGGAACCTGCCGCCGCGGGCCCTGCCGCCACGACTGCCCCCAGCAGTACCAGCAGCAAAGACCGCCAAGTTTCCCAGCCCAACCATGTGGGGAGCAAAGAGGAGTCTCCTCCTGCGAGAAGCGGCAGCGGCGGCGGCAGCGCCAAGGAACAGCAAGAGGAACGGAGCCAGCAACAGGATGACATCGAAGAGCTGGAGACCAAGGCCGTGGGAATGTCCAATGATGGCCGCTTTCTCAAGTTTGACATCGAAATTGGCAGAGGCTCCTTTAAGACCGTCTACAAAGGTCTGGACACTGAAACCACTGTGGAGGTCGCCTGGTGTGAACTGCAGGTATAGCCCCGCCTACTCCTTTATTTTACGGTGGTTTGGATCCCAAATGTGGCTCGGTGAAGCCAGTTTATCGAATTCATCCTTTATTTTATTTGTCATTCCCTAACTGTTCGCTCTGAGTGGGGGAGACTAACTTTTGAAAGACAGCGAAACAGATTTCGGGGCATATACCAAGAATTATTGATAGCCAACGAGATTTGCTACTACTTGGGAAGTAGTGGTGAAAAACGTTGGTACAAACGCATTGCCTACTTGTTATTGTTTTAGTGTCTGGCAGGAAGCTTGGAATTAGTGGGGAATTTTTTGAGTTAAAGTACAGTCTTCTTGCCTTGTACATTTCATTCTCCTCAGAGGCCCTGCAGTGATGAACTGCTGGTGTGTTACGTGCTGTTTCCATCCCTGAGATCAGGCTGTTCTTTTTAAATAAGAACGACCTTGTTCATGAATGACCTTCCTTTGGCTATATCTTACTTGGTAGTTGCACAGGCATTTAATAACTACTATAAAATAGACTTTCTTCTTCTTTGGCTAAATGCCTTGGGACTGGTAAGGTACAATAAGTATTTGATATTGTTCCACTTAATGATACTTAAGCCTTATTTGACATTGTTAATTAAAACTAATATGTCTTCAGTCCATTCACTATACAGTGAATAGTAAGAGACCACATAAAATTGTATAAGTGCTTGGAGAGTTGTAATGTCACTGTTTTAATCTTGTTATAAAAGCTTTTTAAGCCAGACTTAAACAAAAGTCCAAAGGAGTCACAATGCTTCCTTTTCAACCTTTCAGGGAGGTTTTCATGGTGTAAATAATGGTATGTCATTCTCGTTGACAAGTATATTCTACGTTTAAATAGCTGGGTTTGGGCTACTTGTTGCGTGACCTGTAGCAGCTTGATTTCCTCACCAGGAAGTGAACATAAGTTATTGAAGAAGCAGTTACACTGAATGAAAAAGTGAGCTACATTATATGTGAAAAAAAATGCCGTTATCCATATTCTTTTGCTAAGAAAATGGACCAAGTGAAATAGGATATGAAAGTAACCAAATCTAGGAATTTGTTTTATCCATGAACTAATGTTAGTACTTAACCCTTTGAATGTCACCTTCCAAATGACCAAGGCCATATCAAATGTGAAGGGAAATTAACATGTGGAAGGACATAAAACTGCCAGGTTCTTTAGAACATAAATTTTTTAGGTTTTAAAGTTAATGATATAGAGCTTCTAAGGCGTTATGAAATAACTACTCAATTTCATAGTGGTTTAGAGTTGGAAAGGTGGCAGACCTTTGTTAAAAGTTTGTCAAACTATAAACTTTATTCCTATTGGTCAGGCCTCAGAAACTTAGGTCTGATGCATGCTTGGGCAGCACAGCACAGGTACTAAAATTGGAATGATGTAGAGAAGAGTAGCATGGCCCCTGTACAAGCTTGATACAGAAATTCGTGAAGCGTTCCATAATTTTGGATAGGTGCTTTTTAACAATTTTTTTTCATTATGGGTTACCTTCCTCTCATAAGACTGGACCCAAATAAATGTTAAACACTTTGAATTAATTTTGATAGTTTCAATTATTTAACTTTGAAGAATGTCATAGGTGTGTTTTCCTTTATAACCTGGAATTTTCTGATAGTTTATTATGTTAGAAGTAATGGTACAGTGGAAAAAGCTTAATTTGTCGAATGTCACAATAAGAATTTTGTCTAAGCATCTCAATATTTTTTTGGCATTCATGACTTTTTGGATTTTTGTTCTCTGTCTAGGCATGGACATGGTTAAACTAAAGAATATCTGATATCCTTATATATCATATTTCCGTATTATTTTCAAGCCAGTTCAGGATTTGGCTGCAGAATCCCTAACTCATTGAGTGGTACCCTGGTTTAGAAACTTCCATATGTCATTTGACCCTGCTTCTATAAGTTTTCGTTTTGATTTTTTAAAATGTGTTTATCCTAGTCCCAGGATTCTTCATAGCACTTGATGAGCAGTTTTTTATTTTTTTGACAAAGACATTTGCCTATTCAGTAGGTTAGTGTTTTAGAGTTTTTGTCTTTGAATCTAAATTAAAGGACAAGCCAAGGGATTCCTCAAGTATTGGGAAGAAAGGGAAACTTTTTCTACTAAATGTGTACTTCCCATATACGTGTTTTTTCTGTAGGAAGACAGGAGAAATATTGTGTTCAGTTAAAAATCTTAGTATATTAAAACTGGACGAAATCTTAGGTTATTCTGCCCAACTACTTAATTGATAAATGAAGAACCTGAAATCATAGAGCAGATAAATTACTTGCTTAGGCTGGTAAAGAACACAAATTAAAATGGTTAGGAGCTAATAATTTGGGAAATGTTAAAGCATTTGTAATTTAGTAGATGGCTAATTAGTATATTTCAAATATAGCAATTCTGTTTTGGTGTGGAGGTCGTCAGATTTCTGACTTCTGATTCCGGTATTGATTCTATCACTTCCTATGGAGATATAGGCTTTTTGGGATGGAGAATGGGTAAGTGTGCTTGCTATACAAATCAAACTTGTTTCCATTTAGCTTATTTTCCTAGTCACAGTATGCATAGTTATCTATTAAAACAAGTATCAATTCTTAAAATAAATAATGCGTAGGTAATGTTTTGATACCATAAGATCTTAAGTGATAATTGAGATCTTTTAAGATACAAATTTCTTTACCTGGGCAAATGATGTATGTGGCTTGGTCATAAAATGTTACTGCTGGACTTTGCAGAGTTTACATTGGTTTTCTAGGGAAGGATTTTTTAAATTTTTATTTAAGAAACAGCATAATTTGCTTCAAGAAAACGTATTTATACATAGAGTTAGGAATGATTTACTTACTTTAAGCACCTTTCTCCCAAAGTTTCTTCTAAATATGGAGGACACTTGATATATTTATATATTGATGAGATTGTTTCCAGATCTACCTGAAAGGGGAGGTCAAATCATAAATTTTGTTGAAGCTCCAATATACTTAATGCTTGCTTTTCTCTGGCTTTTAGTAAGTTAAGGCTCATGTCTCATTGTGAATATGTGATATTAATGTTTTATAAAAAGTTTAGCAATGCTTCAGAAATGGGATGTGGTTCTGTGATTAAGAAACCATAACTTATTTCTTTGCTATAGTTCTTAAAATAACTGATTGAACTGAATCTTTCCCCATTTGAATACCGAGGATTGTTTTTCCCTTTACTTTTTAAATTTGTGTCACATTCCTTGTTTTTTAGGATGAGAATCTGCAGTAATTCTCAGTCCCAGGAACTAGATTTCAGGGAATAATCTTTGGAGTTTGTTTGTTTTTAATTCTCAGAGTTCCTGATAAATGTGGGCAAAATTGAGATAACTTGAGGGAAGCTGCTATGCATGTTAAAGAATGATTGGTGACTTGTTTGAAATAATCCTTTGACAGCATAATTTTGGTTAGGTAAGATTTGACTTAAAATATACGTAGTTTTATTGCTGTAGGAAGTAACCTTTGTGGTACAGGTATAGAGAATTACATTTAGGTTGATTTTTCATGATGTAGGTAGTTCTTACTTAGTTTTAGGGGTTTATATGTTATCTTTTTCTTTTATTTACCTTTTTTTTTTTTTTTTAACCTTTAGTATCACAGTTGTTCCTAGTGTAAGAACTTGGAAAGAGGTTGTTTAGTGTGAAATGAATTGGGAATCTATTGTTGCCTGGTGACAGACAGTTCATTTCTTGACATTCAGATTCTGGTGCAAGATTCTGGTGATTTGAAAGTCATCCTAGTTAAACTATGGAAACATTCAAGTAAAACTGGCCCTCATTTTCATAAATCATCCTAAACCTGTTATTTGGATTTTCTGGTAACTTTAAATTTTTTTAAATAAAGCTGTAAAAGCAGCAAGAGTGGTTATGTTCAAATTACACTTTCTGAAAATGTTAATAATAACTACAGTTATTAGGTTTTTCTGTACCAAGTTCTTTATTTATAACATCTTGCATTCATTTGAGCTTTTTATTGTTTTTGTTTTTAAACATAGAACCAATCTAGTCTGCAGGAATAGGTAAGACTTAGCATGACTTGACTTTACATTTGAGGAAGGCACTATTTTTCTGCAGTATAACATACTGTATTTCCCCGAATATAAGACCTAGCCGGACAGTCAGCTCTAATGTGTCTTTTGGAGCAAAAATTAATACAAGTCCCGGTCTTATTTTACTATAATATAAGACCCAGTCTTATAGAATACAATATAATATAATATATAATATAATGTAATATAAATACTGGCTCTTACATATATTAATTTTTGCTCCAAAAGACGCATTAGAGCTGATTGTCCGGCTAGGTCTTATTTTCGGTGAAACACGGTAGTAATTAAGAATTAAACTGCCTAGTTCAGCTAATGATTGTGTCACCTTGGGCAACTTCTATACTAGTTTCTTAATCTGTAAATAGAATGTTATAAGTACCTATTTTATAGAGTTGTGATAGTTAAATGAATACACACACACACACACACACACACACTCACACACACACAGAGGGTGCCAAAAAAAATATACACATTTTAAGAAAGGAAAAAACTATTAAAATTGTAATACTCCATATATACTGATACAAAAGATGAATGAATACAAGTCACATTTGACTTATGCAGTTACAAGAGGTGCTCAAAGTGGTTATCATCAGCATAATTTTAATACAGTTTTTCCTTTCTTAAAATGTGTATACTTTTTTTGGCATCCTCTGTATGGATATGTACACACACACACACACACACACACACACACACACGGGGTTGGACAATTAAGTTTGCAACTAGAAAAAGTGCTGCACACCTCATTACTGAATTGCAGTACAGTCACCCTCGAAGTCCTCCCCTTGGGAAGCTGTGCCACCGACACCAGCGCCTAGTCCATCCTTCAAAGCAGTTTTGAAACTCTTTCTGGAATGGCCATCAGCGCTGTTGTCGTATTACCCTTGATGTCCTGTATGTCATCCTGTCTTCCTTTCAATATTTCCTTTATCTTCCGGTAAAGAAAGAAGCCATTGGGGGCCAGATGAGGTGAGTAGGGCGGGTGTTCCAATACAGTGATTTGTTTGTTTACTGGCTAAAAACTCCCTTACAGACAGTGCCGTGTGAGCTGGTGCATTGTCGTGATGCAAGAACCATGAATTGTTGGCAAAAAGTTCAGGTCATCTAACTTTTTTTACGCAGCCTTTTCAGCACTTCCAAATAGTAAACTTGGTTAACTGTCCATTTGAAACAAATTCATAATGAATAATTTCTCTGATAACAAACAATGTTAGCAACATCAGTGCAACAAAAACTTAATTGTCAGACCTTGTGCACATGCGTAAGATAGGATATTAACTGTGATGATACAACGTTTCTTTTAGGCTGTCTTTTTGAGGTATCTATAAAGTTTTTTTTTTTTTATTTGTTTACATTTATTCTTGAAAAATCATGCAGCAAAACTCTGACTGTTGGTACCATTCTTAGATTAGGAAGTTTGGAGTCAGCGGTACTTTAAAATTCTTTAGCTTTACCTGTTTTCTGCCTAACTTTCTAATTTCATGACCTGTCACTTTCCCAAATGCCAGCCTTTCTGAACTACTAGTTTCCAGAATTTGCTAAAATCTTTTTCTTTGGGGATCATTCTTATAATACTCTTCAAATTGATTTGAAGTTATTTACCTTTGTCTACTACACTAGTCTTTGAGCTCTTTGAAGATATAGGTAGGTGCTCAATATACTTTAATAAATATTAAAATTTTTCTGTTACCAGGTTAGAAATAGTTGTAGGTCTCAGAGTTGTTTCATTCATATTCCTTGCCTTTCTTTGATCAACAGCAGATTCTCTGATCTTCTATTTGGAGAGTTCAATATGGTATAATACAGTACAATAAAGTGGAAAAGCACTCCCAGGCAGAACAATTGGGTTCTGGGTTACCCAATTATCTAACCCTGAGTAAGAAACTTAATCTGTAAGCTGGTGTATTATTAGTATGTTTTGTGGACTTAACAAGATTGTCGAGGGTCAACTGAAATACTACGTGAAGGTACTTGGAAGAATGTAAAATGTTATATACAATATAACAATATAACAAAAATCCATTTTCAAGGCCACAGATTGAAAATTTAAAACATCTTATTGGGTTTTAGGAGTTACTACTTTGTCAACTTAGGAATTTTATCATATCTTAAGACAAAATTGAAATCTCCAAAAGCTCTTAAGAGTGTTTTTATTTGGAAGAAGACTGTGCCTTGTACAGGTGGCAAACTTAATTTTATATGTCGCTTTTTATATGTTGCTTTAAAAAGATCGGTTGATACATTCTACATGAGAGGTAAAAGTAACTTGCTTGGTTTTTTGGTTGAATTTATTGATGGTATAATATCTCCACCTTAATTTATATTAATTTAGATTTTTTTTCAGATGGGGTTTCATAGAATTTACTTTTTGATAATTGTGACTTGAATCTTGGCATTGCAAGATTGACATTAAATGTGCTATGTTAAATGAATGTGCTTAATGATTTTTGGAAAAGAATCCTCAGATAAGCTCTTTGTCATCACAAGCAAATATAGTTTTCCCAGGAATTTAGAAATTAATACATTTAAGAATATGAGTAATTTAAGACTGAGTGTTTGAAAATCTAGTTGTTATAATCATCACACACAGGTTAGTTAAGAAAAACCACACTAATTATTTGTTTAGATGTCTTTTGTGCAGCCAAGGTTCAGCTTCTCAGAGACAGATGATCTTTTTTTTTTTTTTTTGTCAATATGTATATGGTAGATGGTCTTGTGTTAATCAAACCAAACTTAAGTATATATAAACCAGATAGAGATGAAACTAATTAGTGAATCAAATCATTATTGATGTGCATTTTCTCAGATAGGGGTAAACAGATTGCTTGGGATAATGACAAGATCATCTTCATGACTAAATAGTTTTGAGCTAAATAACCTGATATATCTGCCCATTCCTGTGTGGATACTCTCCTTACTTAGACTGGTAGGGAATTGTGGATTAAAGTAAATTTGGGAAATGCAATAGATCATCTCTTTAACATGCTGAAGAGTTCCTGGACATTATCATTATCGTGTTTGTATGCTCTCCATACACGCCCCCACAAATACTCAGCTATAGGCAGTGGGGAGTAACGAAAGAACTTGAATCAAAGAGGTTAATTGGTTAGACTGGCATAGTAGTAATTGTAGAGAATGGATTTAAGAAAGAGTGCAAGGGATGCCTAGAGTTTAGTTAAGGTATTAGATTTCTCGGGCCTGAATGAGGGCAGTAATAGAGGAGTGGCATCTTTATTTAGGAGATAAGATATGCAGGATTGAGTGATGAATTTGATTTGGAGGACAAATGAAGTATGGATAAGGGTGGGGGTAGATGATGGTGCTGTCAACTGAGGGAGGGAATAAGAAAGAATAAGGTTTTGTTTTTTTGAGATGCTGAGTTTGAGGTACGTACTTGTGAAACCTCCAGGAAGAGAAGTTCAATAGTCAGTTGGATATATTACTGAAACTCGAAGAGTAGGTCTAAGGTAGAGGTAAAGGTTGATGAGTTCCAATTGTCTATATTAGTCAAAGCTAAAATAATGGAAGTAAATGAAATCATCTAGGGAGAGTATATACCAGGGGTGCCAAAAAAATGTATACAAGTGGACACTTTGGTCAGCGTTGCTCCAGCAATAGTTCACCGTAATCAAAAGTGTCTGGACACTGATGGTAACCACTTTGAGCCCCTCTTGTAATTGCAGAAGTCAAACGTGACTTGTATTCACCTTTTGTTATCGGTATATATTATTACAATTTTAATACAGTTTTCCTTTCTTAAAATGTGTATACATTTTTTTGGCACCCTCTCTATATATACATACATAAGAGAAAGAGAAGGAAAGAGGCAGAGAGGGAGAAGAGGGAGGGAGAGAGACAAGAGAGACAGAGAGAGAGAGACGGGAGAATAATGGTCTTAGGGTAAAATAGGAGTAACTAATGGGTGGACAAAGGAAAAAAAGAGCGCAGGGGTTAAACTAAATAGAACGCTAGAATGGTGACATCAAGGAAATAAAATTTCAGGACAGGAATATAGCAGAGAAGTCCATTTTGCATAATAGTAATCGTTGAGGACGGATTTTAGAAGAAGTAAAAAAGAAATCTGGAGGTTAATTACGCTATTGAAATTGTATATTGCATTTGGCCATTAAGTCATTAACAACAAAATTCAGAATTACCTGAGGGGGAAGGTTGAACAAGGGAAAAGCACATAAGCAGATATAAGTCACTGGTAATATCCTAAATTTCTGCACTGTTCACTAGCCTCATTTGGCTATTTAAGTTTAAATTAAGTTAAGCGAAATACAGTTTAATAATAAAAACTCAGTCCTTCTGTTTCACTAGCCACATTTCAAGTGTTCAAAAGCGATGTGTGGCTAACATATTACATGGTACAGATTCAGAACATGACCGTCATTGCAGAAAGTTCTTTTGGAATGTGCTGTGTCTAGATCTTGGGTTGAGTTGTGCTTTTCAAAAACATAGCTTTATTGAGATATAATTCACACACCATAAAGAATATACAGTGTGGTACTTTTATAACAAGTTACACATTTAAAAAATACATACTCTATTAACATATAATATTAATAAAGAAGTAATAAAGAAGAAATAGCCTTTCCTTTTTTGGAAAAGATGTACAAAGGATGTTATCACAAATTCACATATGCATGCAGAATTATTAACAAAGATTAACATTATGTGTCACATTTACTCCAAATATTTGGTGTTCCAGTTTCAAAAGAGTGGAAAATTTGCAGTGGATTTAAGGGGAGTGGCTGAGGAAGATTAAGAAGTAGAGACAGTAAGAATAGTTAATTTCTTTAGACAAGTTGGAACAAATATAGAGCAAGAAAGTTTGGGTAAGTAGAAGGTGTGATCAAGGATAAGATGGATAGATGAGCAAGGAAAGGTCTTTAAAAATTGAAGCATTGAAATACAATATTTTGTCTGCTTTCTCTGCCTCTAGTTTATCTATCGTAAGAGCCTGTTCTAAGCCAATTATTGTTTTAGTTTTGTTATTCTTTGTGCATAGCTAAATTCAATCCAAGTAAGTTTTCAAACTTTATGCCATTTATCAACTAGGTTTTTACTCAAGCATTGGGAGTAATGTGCTCATTTTTTTTTTTTTTAAATTTATTTTTAATTTATTGGGGTGACAATTGTTAGTATAATTACATAGATTTCAGGTGTGCAATTCTGTATCACATCATCCATAAGTCACACTGTGTGTTCACCACCCAGAGTCAGCTCCCCTTCCATCACCATACATTTGATCCCCCTCACCCTCATCCCCCCCCCAACCCCCTTACGCTCTGGTAACCACCAAATTACGTTCCCCAGATTAATTTTCAAACCCCGTGGCCATCCTGTGGTCACCGACTGCCCTCCAATCCCCTCACCCTCCCCCCCACCCCCCATAATGTGCTCATTTTTAAAGTTTGCTCCTCTCCTACAATCTCTGCAATTCATACTACATTTGCATATCAATATGGTGACATATACTTTATACGTGGGACATCTCTCTGAAATGACCATCCTTGTGCATCCCTTGAGGGAACAGTCATATGTCTTATAATTCCATTACAAGAAATTATTGTACTGTATGTAGGATATGGTCCGAATGGACTTTTTTACAACAAAAAGCCTAAATACTGCGTATACTTTCTTTAGGCCTTGTCTTTTTGCAGTGTTCCTTGCTAATTGATTTGGAAAGGTATTAAGAATTACTAATACTTACCTAATAAGAGCCCTTTTTGTGACAGGCACAATGCTATGCCCGCAGCATATTATTTGTAATTCTCACAACAGTGCAAGGCAGATGTTTTTTCAATTTTATATTAGAGACAACTAACTCAGGTTTAAAAACTGGTTTAAGATTACATGGCTTATCTGGGTCCTTGTTCTGTACACTGTAGAAGGCTCTAGTTAAACCAGGAAGAGTTTGAATTCCAGTAGAATTCTAAATCCTTTTGTTCTCTAGCAATTGTAATATGTCGATGTGCATTTCACTTCAAGAAATAAATCTCTACTGAAATGGCCTTTTAGCCAGTGTACATACGTAGATTCTATAGGAGGGAGATGGCAGGTTTGTTTTACTAACTTCTTCGTGTGTTCACAGTTTTTCAGATGCTATTTACATTGGTTATCTTAGAGGATGTTTTGTTTAGACTTAAGTATTTAAGGAGAAGGAATATTATTTCTAGTGGTCAAATTTCCATCTACTAGAGACAAATTGAATGGCTCTAGTGTTAGTAGGATTTATGTCACTGATCCTTAAACTACTTCCGATGTGTAAAGAGTGTTCATTTTCAAGTTTTGCAATGTTGGTAAGAATTAATTGGATTTCTAAATTCCTAAAATTGTTAGGTACCAATGCTACTTTTTTGCTCACCAGGAAAGCAGAATTAAGGATGTTGGAGTACCAATGGATAGATTGACATGTTAATTGTTATTGTATAATTGCCATAGGATTTATTTGGAGATTGAGGTTATAGTTTATTAGTTTAGTTCTTGATACTGACAGTATGAATTGACTTCTTTCCCTTGGTTTTTTAAAATTTTGTTACCTCTTTTTTTTCTTCACTGAGATTGAGGTTATAGTTTATTAGTTTAGTTCTTGATACTGACAGTATGAATTGACTTCTTTCCCTTGGTTTTTTAAAATTTTGTTACCTCTTTTTTTTCTTCACTGTTTACTTTGACATATTACATATGCTATTGAGGATTTAGCTCTCTTGTTTGTATGAGCTCCAAATAGAATTTCATTTAAATTGCGTAATTATGTTTTGAAATCCTCTGGAATGTTTAATTTATTCAGTATTTTTATGGAATAAGGTGTTACCTCACCTCCAGTAAGATTTCCAGATAAATTAAGTTTTCTCCTTGAAGTACCAAGACTTTGTTTTCAAACAATTTGGTAAAACTCTTAAAGTATATCAGTTAACATTACTTGCCTATGTACCCACCAGCACAGACTAATAATAAGCATATCATCCCCGTAGGCCTGGATTCCTGGATGTTCTTTAGACTAAAATGATTCTTTGAAGTCAGACAATCCCACACTCTGTTATACCAAGGGTAAATCCATAGTTGGGCGCACATGATTTCAGCTCAAAATATAAAATATTCCTGTGGTGGTTAGGTAGCTTCAGTATAGGGGCTGGTCACCAGAAAGACCCAGTAATGATTAGCCGGTTGGAACTTTCAGCCCTACTGGCATCCCTGCCTCCGGGGAGGGGAAAAGGAACTAGAAATTGAGTTAATCACTAATGGCTAATGCTTTAATCAGTTATGCCCATGTAATGAACTATCTATAAAAAGTAGTAAACAACCTAGTTCAGAGAGCTTCCGGTTTGATGAGCACATCACAGTGCTGGGAGGGTGATGCACCTGAGAGGGCATGGAAGCTGTGGCCGCCCTCCCATTCCTTACCCTCCCCCCACATCTTGCCCTACCGTGTTTCCCCGAAAATAAGACCTAGCTGGACAATCAGCTCTAATGCGACTGTTGGAGCAAACATTAATATAAGACCCGGTCTTGTTTTACTGTAACGTAAGACCCAGTATAATAAAATATAATATAATATAATAATATAATATACTGGGTCTTATATTAATTTTTGCTCCAAAAGACGCATTAGAGCTGATTGTCCGGCTAGGTCTTATTTTCGGGGAAACACGGTATTCATCTCTTTCATTTGGCTGTTCCTGGATTGTATCCTTTAGAATAAACTGGTAAAAGTAATGAACTGTTCCTGAGTTCTGTGAATCATTGTACAAATGATCAAACCTGATGGAGGAGGTTATGGGAACCCCTGCTTTATAGCCTGTTGGTCAGGCTATCCTGGGACTTGCAGCCAGCACCTGAAGCCTTGTGCAACTGTGAGCCCTTGAACTGTGGGGTTTGTCTAACTCCAGGTAGTTAGTGTCAGAAATGAGTTGATTTGCTGGACACCTTGTTGGTGTCACAGAATTGAAAACTTTGTTGAAAAACAAAATTTGTGAAAAAATTTTTGTGTGAAGAACATGCATTTGTTATCAGAAGTGTTGACAGTAAAAACAGTTCAGAGTAGGCCATTCTCCTAACTCCTCCGGGCTGTGATGTCCCTTTAGGCACACTTCTCGCTGTAGGAGGGCTGCCATCCCTTCTTCCTCTAATATCTTCCTTTCTGGTACCAGAGAGGAAGCTGGTAGCAGTACCAGAGAGGAAGATACTAATTTACTGTCTGTCTTTTTACATTCTTTCTGCTGATGCTTTTGGGGAAAGGGGTGATACCAACTGCCCTGAACTTACTTGGTAATTGTAGAAGATTGTAGTAATCCAGGAGAGATTTTTTCCCTTACCCACATTCAAAATCATTCCTTGTAAATAGAGATAACCTCTGTGATTCTTAGTACCTAAATCAGTATTTAATTATTTTCTAAGGTTTTTCTGATGAAAATTTAGCATCCAAATTGAGATATGCTGTGTGTGAAATATGCGCTGGATTCTGAAGACTTAGTATTAAAAAAAAGTTAAAATATTCAAACTTTTAAAAAAATTGCTTACCTGTTGAAAAGATGATGTTTGGATATATCGGATAAATAAGTTATTAATTTCATCTGTTTTTTTTACTTTTTTAATGTGACTACTAGAAAATTTAACATTGCACATATAGTTCATATTATATTTCTGTTGGCCACTGCTGACCTAGACTATTCTATAAAAATAAAACGCTGTGGAAGAGCTGATGCTGCAGTAAATTAAATTTACTACTTACTTTAAAAAAAAAAATCTTAGCAACTTCCTTTTTGTGGTTTCTTTCATTACCACCCTTTACAAACCATAATTGTGTTGCTATGGCTGAACACAGAAATTTGAGTTTTTAAAGTTTTTTCTTTTTGGTGTTTGGTGCTTTTAATACCTGATTATTATGAAAACTGGCATTTAGACCTTTAAAATTTTATCTTGTCTTTTGTTATTTACCAGCATGTCTGTATCAGATATGATATTTCTTATGGTCCCATTCTTTGACAAGTTTAGCTGTTGCGAAGAGAGTTTTAGAAGCCAGTTTTTATAGCAAATATCTTCACATATTTTGTAAATAGTTTGGGCTATTTTGTATTTCAGATAAACTGCTAATGCATGTTTGGATATACATTGAATATATAAACTTGCTGCTTTATTTGTATGCTTTAGTAATTTCTGGCCATTGTGGCTCCATAAGCTTGTTAACCAATTTAGTGCCCGTATTCATCTTTTAATGTTATCGAGAAATAGGTTAAATTGATTTTTGGTGTCGTTTGCTTGTAAAAGAGACTATTTGTAGTTCAACTACTTTTTTCCATTAAGTTTTTCCAAAATAGTTAATTCCTTGAGTATTTATTCCTGTACAGTAAATAAGGATGAAGAGATTAGTGAAAAGGTAGCTCACTGCTTTATTTTAATAAAGTTGTAAAATATTTGAGATGCCAAGACAATGCTTTTCAAACTCTAGTGGTAATTTAATGATCACAGAAACCTCCTTTCCTTTTGTAGCAGGGCCCTTTGATAGTCATTGCTTAGAGCTACAATCATTTGATTTTGATTCAGTTTTCTGAGTTAATAGGCTTTATTTATTTCCAGGATGGTTTTGTAACCGTCCTTAAAACACACACACAAAGATTTTTAAGAAAACGTTTTTTAGATGTAATATATTATTATAAAAATTAGTAAATTAGAGGGAAAAAAGGAAATAAATATCACCAGCAATCAATCCCTTCATCCAGAGATAAGCATGGTTACTATTTGTAACTGTCTAATTTCTGTGCTTTTTGTTTTTTTATAGTTGTGATCGTACTGTGTGTTGGTATAGTTTGCCTGTTGCATTGCATAGCAAAAGCATTTTGCCATTTAAAAATTTGAGGGTTTTAGATTTTAAAAAAAACAACAAATGCTGTTTGAATACTGTAATTATAATTGGTGTTTGTTTATATAGTTGTGATTATGCTGTACCTTGGCGTAATTTGCCAGCTTTACCTCACAGAAAAAAACATTTCTTACAATTTTGAAATTTTAGATAGAAAACTAAGTTATTTATACACAGTTATCATAATTATTTTTGATACTTTGTTTACTTGCAGTTGTGGCATCAGTTTCAGAGCTAATACTTTTAAAATAATTTTTATTTTTCAATTATAGTTGACATGCAATACTATATTAATTTCAAATGTACAACATAGTGATTAGCCATTTATATAACTTGGGAAGTGATCACCCTGATAAATTTTAGTACCCATCTGACACCATACATACTTATTACAATATTATTGACAGTATCATATTGTTATACTTTACATCCCTATGACTATTTTGTAACTACCATTTTGTACTTTTTAATCCCTTCCCGCTTTTCACCCATCTCTCCAACCCACCTTCCATCTGGCAACCATCAAAATGTTCTCTGTATCTTGGTTTGTTTCTGTTTTGTTTATTCGTTTTTGTCTTTTTGATTCTACATATATGTGAAATCATATGGTATTTGTCTTTCTTTGTCTGACTTATGTCATTTAGCACAATACCCTTTAGGTCCATCTATGTTGTTGCAGATGGCAACATTTCATTCTTTTTTATGGCTGAGTAATATTCCATTGTGTAGATGTACCACTTCTTCTTTATTCATCTGTTGATGGGCACTTAGGTTGCTTCCATATTGTAAATAATTGTAAATAATGCTGCAGTGAACATATGGACACGTATGTGTTTTTGAATTAGTGTTTGGGTTTCTTCGGATAAATACCCAGAAGTGGAATTACTGGGTCCTCCTTTGTTATAGCCTTTGTTTTAAAGTCTGCTTTGCCTGATATAAGTATTGGTGCACCAGTTTGGGTTTTTTTTTTTTGGTTGTTTCCATCTTCATGATCTCTTTTTACATCCCCTTTCAGTGTCTTTGTGACTTTTGATCTGAAGAGAGTCTTTTGTAGGCAGCATATGTAAGGGTCTTATGTTCGTATCCATTCAGCCACCCTATGTCTTTGATTGGAGCATTAATCCACTTACGTTGAAAGTAATTGTTGATAGATATGTAGCTATTACCATTTTATTATTCATAGTTTTGACCTTTATTTTCCTTCTTCTTAAAGAAGTCCCTTTAACATTTCTTATAATACTGGTTTGGTGGTGATGAACTCCTTTAATTTTTTTATGTCTGGGAAGCTCTTTATCTGTCCTTCGATTCTAAATGATAGCCTTGCTGGATAGAGTAATCTTGGTTGCAGTTCCTTGCTTTTTGTCACTTTGACTATTTCGTGTCAATCCCTTCTGGCCTGCAAAGTTTCTGTTGAGAAATCAGGTGATAGTCTTATGGGAGGACCCTTATAGGTAACTAACTGCTTTTCTCTTGCTGCTTTTAAGATTCTCTCTTTGTCTTTAATCTTTGGCATTTTAATTGTGGTGTATCTTGGTGTGGGTCTCTTTGGGTTCATCTTGTTTGGGACTCTGTGCTTCCTGAGCTTGTATGTCTATTTCCTTCACCAGGTAAGGGAAGTTTTCCATCATTATTTCTTCCAATAGGTTTTCAATTCCTTGCTCGCTCTCTCTTGTTCTGGTACCCCTAGGATGTGAATGTTGGTACGCTTGACATTGTTTGGGAGGCCCCTTGAACTATCCTCATTTTTTAAAATTTCTTTTTTTGTTTTGCTGTTGTGATTGGGTATTTTCTGCTACCTTATCTTCCAAATTGCTGATTTAATGTTCTGCTTCATCTAATCTACTGTTCGTTCCCCCAATGTTTTCTTCATTTCAGTTACTGTATTCTTCGTTTCCGACTGGTTCTTTTTATGTTGTTTTTTTTTATCTCCATTTTTATGTTTCCTGTCTCTTTTTGAAGTTCTTACTGAGATCATTGAGCATCCTTATAACCAGTGTTTTGAACTCTGCATCGGGTAGATTACTTGTGTCCACTTTGTTTAGTCCTTTTTCTGGAGCTTTGTATTGTTCTTTCACTTGTGACTTGTTTCTTTGTCTCCTCATTTTGGTTGCCTCTCTGTGTTTGTTTCGATGTCTTGGGTAGAGCTGCTGCTTCTCCCAGTCTTGGTAGAGTGGCCTTATGTAGTAGGTGCTCTGTGGGGCCCAGCTCTGTGGGGCACAGTCTCCCTGGTCACTTGAGCTGGTTGCTCCAGGCGTATCCCATGTGTGTGTTGTGTGTGTCCTATTGTAGTTGAGCCTTGATTGTTGTTAGTATGTCAGTGGGAGGGGTTGACCCACAGACTGATTGTGGGGACTGGCTGTGACTGCGGTGGAGGCGCTGTTGGGCGTGGGCTGACCCTATGGAGCAGGGTTTTCTTTAGCAGGGTTCTGGTGCCTGCTGAGTCTCTGTCCTTTGGGTGTATTGTTTGTGGAGGTGGCTGGTGGTGCTCTGGTGTGGTCTGAAGCTGGCCATCGGGTGTGTTGGTTCTGGGGCTTCTTGGGAGGGACTCTGCTGCAGGCCAAGGTCAGCCACTGCCTGTGCCCTGCCTGGGACACTTGGCTGTGAGCTCCAAAGTGATCTGCAGATGGTTGCCACTTGTGCTGGGCTTGGAGGTGCCTAGGGAGGCTAATTTGCCACTAGTGCTGGGCTTGCGGCTGCTTAGCGAGAGGTATGGGGTTCGCCAAAGCTAGCCACTGCTTGTTTGGGGTTTGTGAACCTTTCAGAGATTTTAGAAAAGTCTGCAGCATGAGCCAAGACAGGCTGTTTGTATGGAAAAGACACTGGAAGAGACCTGGGTGGGTCCACAAGTTCGGTGGGTCAGGGTCTCAGGAACAATCCAGGACAGGGTGAATGGTGTTAGCCATGTTGATGGAGACTCAGATATGGTGCCTGCCTGCGGGTGCTGCTGGGTGGTGGGACGGCTCAACAAAGGAACAATGGCTCCTGCCAGCACTTCTGTCTGGTAGAAAGGTGTCCCTCCAGCCCTTGCCCTGAAGCTAGAAAATTTAGTTCCTGCCCTTATATCTGTGGCGCCTCTTGAGCTGCTGTCTCAGCACTGGAGCTCAGAGCAAGTGAGTCCATCAGTGAGTAAGTTTGTGCACAGGCTCTTTTAAGAGGAGGGCCTAGAACTCCAGTAGTTGTTCGTCTCATTCAACCACAGTCTTTGCTGGTTTTTGCAGCTGGAAGCTATGAGGACTTCTCTTCCTGGCACTGGAACCCTGTTTTGGGAGCCTGGTGTGGGGGCTGGAAATATCCACAGCCAAGATATTTCTCCCGATTTTTAACCACCACACGTGGGTGTGGGACCAGGCAATTTTGCGTCTCCACCCCTCCTACCATTTTCGATGTGGCTTCTTTTGTACATCCTTAGTTGGAGGACTTCAGTTCAGCTAGAGTTCAGGTGGTTCTCAGTGATGATTATTCTGTAGTTCAGTTGTAATTTTGATGTCATAGAAGGAGACAAGCACAGTGTTTACATACTCTCCTCCATCTTGACCGGAAGCTCAGAACCAATATTTTGATCTTAAATTAGGATGTACAATAGCAATTGAATTCCTACTTGTGTATGTATTATTTCTTTTTCATTCTCAATAAGGAAAATTAGAGTGATTGGCCCACAAATTCCAACATTTAGTTACAAATAAGTCCTGGAAATTAATTATTGATGCATTCGATTACTCTGAACAGAAGTTTAAAAGTCATGGTTGATATATTGCAAAGCTGGTTGTTTTTTCACTTTCAATCTTTGTTTCGAGATTTGTAGAAAGTTCACTCATTGCCTGTCATGCTTTTGGGCATGGGCAGACTATTTTAAATCAATTTTTTGCGTTTAGAACATGTTACTGTGGTTGAAAAGTTTGTAAAAACCAAGTTTTAGGAGCTTTTAACTACATGGAAAGTTCTTTGAGGAAGTTTAGTTTTGTATCTTGACTAAACGACAGCAGGAGGGTGGGGGGAAAAGCTTAGTGTGCTTTTTCTACTTCCTATCCACTTAGCATAACTTAAATCTGTTTTCTTTATTTAAATTTGTGGTTAAGTTTGCTGTAGAGCATCCCAAAGATGTTTTGAAGATACAGGAAATCTTAATGCATTTTAAGTGAACTACTTCCTAATTGTTATTTTCCGTTAAAGAGGTAATATATACTCAAGAGACAGAAGACAGGGAAAAATAAAAACCAAAATAACCCCACTAAAGTCCTATCACTAAAAGACAGTGCTGATGTATCATTTTGGAATATTTTCCTTTCATTTCTCCCACTCCCTCAAACTTGGTTTTATTAAACTCCTGTGTGCTAGGTACTGTCTGAGTTGTCAACTAGAGAAAAAACCCTGCCCTCATGAAACTTATGTTCTGCTAGGACTCATAGGTGTGTGTGTATGTATAATCGCACATGATGATAATTTTATAATTCATTGTAACATAAGAATAGTATAAATACTTTAAACAGCTGTATGGTAGTTCCTTATAGGGAAACGCTGTAATTTATCCCCAATGTTGTTGCATTTTAGGTTATTTTTTCCTATTATAAATACAGTAGACATGAGTCTTATTCTATAAGTTCGTAACTATCATATTCCTGTTTTACTAAAATTTAATCTGTGTTGTATCCTCCCCTAATTTAGTCAGTCATGATTCCCCCGCACAGCGTCCCCCAATCCTTGGATAGTTTCACATAGTCCAGAATGTTATGAGGAAAGGGCTTTCCAGTCTTCCACTTCCACTGCTTGTCACTGACATGCTTATTTATGTAAGCCTGGAAAGTTTTCTTGAATGCCAAGTTACGAGAATCTTTTGCAGAATTTTCTAAAACAAAAGTTCTTACCATCGTCACTTCATCAACATCCCCCTGCAACCCCCCGCCCCCCAAATCCTAATGGGAGTGAGGGTATTGATCTTGGTCTGGGCAAATCCTTTAATTCCTTCTTTTCTCCCAGTTTTTGTCTCTTAAAACTCCTTTTCTTCCATCCCCTCCCTCTGGTACAGTCCAGCTGAACTCCTCTCTTTGGGCCTGGGCTTGCTTTAACAGAAGCTAGCTGAGGGGATTGTCTTCTACTTACTGGTTCTAAAATAACACAGAAGACCCCAAGGCTGGGGACCACAAAGGCTTGCAAAAGGGGACAGAAATGTACCCGTGGCCTTGTGAACAAAACACAGTTAATATCTCAGATTTCACTGTTTAGAACTATTTTCTTAGGGTTAAATTTCAAAAATGGATTTATTGATTTTAAGGGTATGGACATTTAAATACTTTTTACATATTGTTAGAATGTTTTCCTAAAGAGATATGCTTATGTGTATTTTCAGTGACTCAAGTGAGAGTTCTTATTTCACTGCCCATTTATCAATACTATTATCTTAAACATTTCTCACTGCTTTATATTTTACTTTTTCAGAACTTTTCCTCATAATATTTGATAACAAATTGTATATCCTCTTTGTCTTTTGATATATTTTGTCTACTTTCAGGTGCTTTTCTGTCCTAATTAATTTTCATAAATTCTTCACATCAAAATTAAAAATCCATTGTTATATTTTCAGCAAGTCTATTTCAATGTTGGGATTTGAATGTTAACAGTGCAATATTTTTTTTCTTCATAAGGCTTAATTTTTTTTTTTTTTTAGAGCAGTTTTAGGTTTATAAGAAAATGGAGAGGGAGGTACAAGGACTCTTCATGTCCCCCCGGCCCCTCCCCCATTATCAACATCGCTCATCAGAATGGTACTTTTTTTTTAAACCAAGGATGAACCTCATTGACACATCATAACCAAAAGTTCCATAGTTTTCTTTAGGGTTCACTCATGGTGTTGTAAATGCTGTGGGTTTGGAAAAGATGTACAGTTATATATAGCCATCATTATAATATCATACAGAGTATTTTCATTGCCCTAAAAAATCCTCTGTGCTCTACCTGTTCATCTCTGTCACCTTTACCCCTGGCAACCAGTAATCTTTTTATTGTCTCCACAGTTTTGCCTTTTCCAGAGTGCCATAAAGCTGGAATCATACAGTATGTGTAGCCTTTTCAGATTGGCTTCTTTTGCTTAGTACTATGCATTTAAGGTTCCACCGTGTCTTTTCATGGCTTGATAGATCATTTCTTTTTAGTGCTAGTACTCCACTGTCTGGACATAACAGTTTATCTGTTCACCTACTTAAGGATATCTGGGTTGCTTCCAAGTTTGGGCAATTATGAATAAACCTGCTGTAAACATCTGTGTGCAGGTATTTGTGTGAATGTAAGTTTTTTACTCCTTTGGGTAAATACCAAGGAGCATGATTACTGGATCATAAAGTATGAGTATGTTTAGTTTTGTAAGAAACTGCCAAACTCTTCTTAAGTGGCCGTATCATTTTGCATTCCCACCAGCAACAAATGAGTGTTCCTGTTGCTCCACATCCTCACCTGCATTTGATGTTCTTGATGGTCCAGATTTTGTCATTCTAATAGGTGTGTAGTGGTGTCTCATTTGTTGTTTTAAGTTGTGTTTCCCTGATGACATATGTGGAGCATCTTTTTTCTCCACATATTTCTCACATATTTCTCCACTTATTTCTCCACATATTTCTCCGCTTATTTCTCATCTGTATGTCTGGTGAGGTGTCTGTTAAGTCTTTGGCTCATTTTTTAATCAGGTTGTTTGTTTTTTTATTGTTAAGTTTTAAGAGTTTTTTGTATATTTTGAATAACAGTCCATTACCAGTTGTATCTTTTGCAAATACTTTCTCTCAGTCTGTGGCTTAACTTCTAATTTTTTTGTATTGTCTTTGATTCTGTTTTCTTCGTTGCTGTTTTGTTTTTAGTGTGGCATTTAGGAACTTCAACGTTTTTGTGTGTTGTCTTTTTTTCTATTTTCTTCATTACTTTTAAAGTTTATAAGTGAATTTCTAATTTCATACCTAGGAATTTCTTATTTTATATCTAGGAATTCTAATTTCATATCTTGGAATTAAAAATTGGTTTGTCTTTGTGGGCATATTTATGCTATAGTATTAAGATCCAATTGTAAGTTAATATACACAGAAATAGATATTTAAAAAATCTTTATACAGTACTGGCTCCTCATCAGTGTTTAAAATTTTACTTTTGCAATTGTATTCATGGCTATTCCCTCATTTCTATGTTCTTTAGTAGTATTTAGAGAGTAAATTAAGACATTAATGTGATGCGATAGATGGCACATCACGTAATACTATTACTAGCATGTGTGACACAGAATAGTTTTTAACTCACTTGTCTTTAAATTTCTGTATTATTATGACAAGAGGTGTTTTCATTAGCAACTCCTTTAGAGTTTAATGTGAAGTTTGATAAAAAGTTTGAAGTGCATGTGTCTTTGTGTTTAAAGGATTTTGGAGGGGGTTGGGATATGGTACTATTTATATACCAGGCACTGTGTTTTATATATATTCTCGTTTAATTCTTGTGACACATGGAGAAAAATTCATATACAATCTTGTGAATTGACTGGACTGGGGAATAAAAATACTGGATTTTTTAATGTCTCTATCACTATACTGAAAGTTTGAGAAAAAAAGAATAACTAAAACATTTTCTCTTCTTTGGGTGTGAGGGACACTGTATCTAAGTCAGCCCCCGTTTCCATTTCCCTGTAATTGTTTGAAATTCCTACGTACTTCACTGACTTGGCTAGTCATCAGAAGTCTCAGAAGTCCCAAGAAATAGCTTTACATATCTGCTGTTCCCAATGTTTAGTCATTTTAAAATCTGGAAATTTGTTGGTAATCATTAACAATTGTTTAAGGGTGAACAATTAATGTTCTTTATAGAAATAATTTGAGGTACCTCTTTTGGGTTCTTTGCAAGTTAATGTTATGACTTTATTATGGATATCAGGAGAGAGTATGTAGAAGTAAATCTTTGCTTTATTTATGAAGTGGTGATAATCTGCTCCTCCTTGCAATGTCTGTTTTTTTTTGCCTTTGTTTAGGGCTCAGTCTTTATATCCTTCTCTTCTTACCGACTCCACTTGTTGGTGAAGATTTACGGTATTTGTCAAGAGATAGGAATGAAATATTTTGCATAAACTTTAGAGTTTTACTGTTCGTAATGAGACCTCTGAAAATACAATGTTTTATACTGAGTGAGGTGTACAGATCACAAAAAATATGGGCTTCTTTAATTAGATTTTATAGTAGTTTGCTTTTAAAATTTGGACAGAATATAGAAACTTAAGGAAATTTCAGTTACATTGTGGCCCTAGCCATGCATTTTCAAAAGCAGTGTGTTGCATTCCTGAATGGTAGTGTATTTGCATGCACTGCTGAGCATAATGGGAAAAGAAAAGTGCCATAAAAAGCTAAGTACCAAGTAAGTGGCTGGAAAAGCGTTTAATGGGAGAGCTGGTGCAGTCATTAATCTGGTAGAATAGTACTTGAGGAAATAGTTGCGTGTGTTCCACTGCAGTTTCTTTTGGTTATTAGAAACCAAAATAGGAAATTCAGAGTTAGCACTTCAGTGCTGATAATGTTCTTTTTAAGCGCCTTTCTACAGGCCAATCTAGTGCAAAGAGAATTAGAATGGGAGACCTGGTTCTAATGCTAACTATAGAAGAATGACCTGGGCTAAGCATGTTGTCTTACCAGGCAAGGGAGCGGTAGAACAGTTTTAAGGACCCTTTAAACTTTAGGCTATTGCCTTGTATATACTTCTTACCTTCTTGAACAATCAAAAAGGAGTAATTTTACTTTGATTCAGTCTTACTTCCTCTAGCTCTCCTCCAAGTACTAAATGTATAGATTTGCTCTAGACAGACTACTTTGCAGTGGCTTTCAAACTTTTTGAGCGAGACCCATTCTAAGGAATAAAATTTACATTATGACCTAACACATACACATATAAAAAGAAAAATGTTTCACAGAATACTTACATTACTAGTGATGAATTATGTTTTCTGTTCTATTTCATTTCTTTTTTAAAAAGGCTATTTACACTCCACTCTTTGAAAAACACTTCATTTAAAGTATAAACTTGAAGCTAGATCCTTTTTTTACTTAACTAGTAAAAGAAATTTTTTTTTACTTAAGCAGTAAGTTGTTGATTAAGTATTTGCCACAAAATGAAAATACAGTGGCTATATGAATATTAGGTCCTGCCATTGTTTGTGAATTATAACACAGGCTCTGAACACAACTTTCGCCTTAAAAAGGAACAAATGATTTTACATATCAGCTCAAGTTAGGCACACAGATATTTCTCCAGTTGGTGGTTTTCAGTGTAGATAATGTAATGATTTGTTGGTTTTATTTTTGCTTTTCATTTAGTCCCTCATTAATAGGCACAATACTGGCATTAGCTATGACACAAATCAGTGGCACTGAAAATCTTAAGCGCCCTTTGGATTTGAGTTTTTGAAAGGTATTTTGTGGTTATTTTAAATGAGTGTTTTTCTTTTGTGTTCTAACCATGAAGATACATTTGGTAAAAAACGTGCCAATCTTCTAGTGCTGTCAGATTCCTTTATTCCACCTACCCCATGATCGAGTTCTTAATGGGCTTGCAGCTTACTTTCTAAATCTAAATTAAAATAAAGTTTTCTGGGAATTTTAATACTTGTGTGATCCTGGACATCCCACTTACCTAAATTCTGAGACTTTCTGTTCATCTGAAAATGATAACTTTGTTACTTGAGTAGATTACTTCAAATGACAAAAAAATAACAAATAATGCAGCATACGCATAGTATGGTGTGAAATTTTATATAATTGTAAGTCATCATAGACTTCACTTTGGAAATTAACTTCTGAGGTTTTTGGCCTGATGTGACCCTGAAAGTTCATGACCTAATTATCATTTCATTGAGGCTCTGAATCCTGAATTCTGTGAGAAAGTAGTGTAGTGACCTTCTGACTACTTAATTTAGCAAGTCTATAACAGTACCACCGAGTTTCTCTGCAGTACTTCATCTCATTGAATTCTCTCTATAACCCCATACAGGGTATGTTGCCATCCCTATTTTATAGATGAGAAAACTAAGGGAGCTATTTGGTGGAATAAGGTTCCTATAACTGGGGATTCTTGCATCATTTTACTAACCAATGCCACCCCAATAAATTTAATAAATAAATAAAAATAAAATTGAGGAGTCTCTCATGGGGCTTAGTTGTGTGCCACAGAATATATCACTTTGGGCTTCCTAAATCTGTGAAATTAGTTAGAATTTAGAAATCTAATTAAGATCCAAAGAAAGTATACCAGAAATAAAATTGAGAGACTTTATGTTAACTATATTTTTATCTGTGACAAATTAAGTAGATTAAAAGAATAAATGTCCTAAATCAGCACTGTCCAATAGAAATATGTATACCACATTGGTAGTTTCAATTTTCTAACAGCCATATTTAGAAAATAGCAGGTGGAATTAATTTTCATATATTTTATATAATCCTGTATATCTAAATATCATTTTAACATGTAATCAATATCAAAATTATAAAGATATTTTGTATTCCTTTTTTTTTTCTATTAAATCTTCAAAATCTAGTGTGTATTTTACACCTGGCATGTCTCATCAGTTCACTCCAGAAACATTTCAGTGAAGTACCCAATAGCCATATGGCGTAGTGGCTACCATTACTGGACAACTCAGTTCTGAGGTTTCCTGTTTCTTTAGTTCTGAATGCTATGGCCCCCTTGTTAAACTGCTCTTGAGCAGCCTTTTCCCGCCATCTCAAGAAGCTGGTGTTAAAAATTTTAAGTTTTGCCGTATCAATAGTGAGACTATCGTTGCTGGCATAAATGCAGTCTGATTCTCTGAATTCTCAGTTTCAGTTTTTTAAAAAAGTATTTATTTTAAGGGTTTTCACTATTTGAGTATTAATACTTGTTCATTATGCACATTTGGAAGATCTAGGGATGAAAAGAAAAACTACTTATGTTTCTCATATATACAGTGGAATATTATTGAGCCATAAACAAGAAGGAAATATTGATATTTGTGACAATGTGGATGGACCTGGAGGGCATTATGCTGAGTGAAATAAGTCAGACAGAGACAGACAAATACTGGACGATCTCACTTATATGTGGAATCTACAACAAAACAACACAAAATAAATTCATAGATATAGAGAACAGATTGGTAGTTTTCAGAGGCAGCGGTGGGGAGTGGGATGGTCCAAAATAGGTGAAGGAGGTCAAAAGGTACAAATGTCCAGTTATAAAATAAATAATTCATGGTGCTGTAATGTACAGCAGTGTGACTGTAGTTAATAATAATATACTGTATTGCATATTTGAAAGTTGCTAAGGAGATTAGACCTTACCTATGGTGATGGATGCTAACTACACTTACTGTGCTGATCCTTTTGCAGTATATAAAAGTACTGAATCATTATGCTGTACACCCGAAATTAATACAATGTTACATGCCCATTATATTTCAATTTAAAAAAACCCAAACTACCTGTGTTTCCACTATCCGAAACTAATATTGTTAATATTGTGGTGAATTTTCATCTGGTATGTTGTCTATACATAGACTTTTCTTATGGTTTTGTTTATTTTTGCCTTTCATGTGATTATGAGTATCTTGTTTTATAATATAAAATTTAGCATTTAATAAATACTTTTGTGACATTTAAGTTTTATTTTTAAAAAGTTTTGTTGAGGTATAATTGACATGCAATAAACTGCATGTAAACTGTGCATGTATTTAAAACACGATTTAATAAGTTTTGATGTGTATAAATTCATGAAACCATCACCAAAATCAAAAGTTTCCTTGTGACCCTTTGGCTTTTTCCACTCAGTATAATTACTTAGATGATCATGCATATAGTGTTTAACAATAGGTCATTCTTTTTTATGGCTGAATAGTATTCCATTGAATGGGTGTACCACAATTTGTTTATACATTCACTTGTTGATGGGTTTTTACAGTTTTTGCTATTTCAAATACAGTTGATACATATATTTGTGTACAGGTATTTGTGTGTATATATGTGCTTTCATTTTCCTTGGGTAAATACTATGAGTGGAAATGTGAGAGTCATTTGTTAGATATATGTTTTGAGACATACTGTTTTGAGATCGTGCCAAACAATTTTCTAAAGTGTTGCATCATTTAACATTTCTACATACAGTGTATGACAGTCTAGTTGATGTACATCTTTACCAAGATATGGTATGGTCAGCCTTTTAAATTTTATACATTCTAATAGGTATGTAGTGATGTCATTCCGGTTTCAATTTGCATTTTCCTAATGACTAATGTAGTTGAGCTTCTTTTCATGTGCTTATTTGCCATCTGTATATCTTTGTTGAAGTGTCTGTTCAGATATTTTGCCCAACTTTTTTTTTCCCATTGGTTTGTTTCATTATTGAGTTCTGTGAGTTCTTTATATATTCTGGATATAAGTCCTTTAACACGTGTGTGGATTTGTAAGTATTTTCTTACAGTCTGTGGCTTCTCTTTTCATTTGTTTAACAAGCGTTTCAAAGACCAGTTTTTAATTTTGATGAAACCTAATTTATCAATTTGTTCTTTTGTACGTTATCCTTTTGGTGAAGTATCTAAGAAGGCTTCACCTAACCTAACATCATAGAGGTTTTTTTTTTCTTTTGGTCTGCTTTATTGAGATACTCACATATCATAAAATTTACCCATCCAAAATGTATAATTCTTTGGCTTTTAGTATATTTCCTGAGTTGTACAACCATCACCACAATAAATTTTGGAACATTCTTAGTACCCCAGAAGAAACCCTGTATGCATTAGCAGCCACCAGTGCATTTTTACATGAATTAATAACTTTGCAAAAGTTGAAATGTCACTGACTCCCAAACCCCCTGCTGAAATTTTAAATTGCTAATAACTCTATATTACACTGATTCCGTGTTTCCCTGAAAATAAGACCTAGTTGGACAATCAGCTGTAATGCGTCTTTTGGAGCAAAAATTAATGGTCTTATATAACACCGGGTCATATAGTGAAATAAGACTGGGTCTTATATTAATTTTTGCTCCAAAGGACACATTAGAGCTGATTGTCCGGCTAGGTCTTATTTTCGGGGAAACACAGTAAGTCTCTTTGATAGTTTCACAGCTTTTATAGTGTAACTATGTCATAAATTTTTAAATCATTTTTTGAGGCACATTTAGGCTAGAGACAGGCAAATCTCAGAGATACTGTGCGTTTAGACCACTGTAATACAGCTAATATCATAATAAAACGAGTTGTAATCTTTTTGCCGGTGGAGGGTCTTGCCTTCAGTTTGTAAAAAATGCAATAACTGTGAAGTGCAGTAAAGTGAAGCGCAGTAACACAGGGTTGCCTGTATCAGATTTATACCTTACTAAACAGTGTAAACAATATGTTAGGTATCCGTGCTTAGTGCAAACATTTGTATAGGATGAATTCCATAGCAGAATTGCTAGGTAATTAAATATGCACATTTATTAAGTTTTGCATTTTGTGATAGGTTCTGTATTCACATAATTTGAAAAGGTAGATAGTTCTATAAAGCCTATTACAAAAAATAAGTTCCTCTGTTCTCTTTCCACCTTCCTCTTCCGGTTTCCTAGTCCACAGAAGTACCCACATTCATTTTTTTTGTAATTGTTTCTTTTGGTATTTACGCCCATATATGTACTATGTAATATAGTGATACTGCAGTATAGTGGTTTTTCAGTTTTCAACATTATCTTTTGATTGTCACTGTGGATTAACTCTCACACCCTTCATTCATACTTTTCCTTTCTCATTTTCCCAGTAAGTTGTAATATTTAGTGTTTATGCCATTATGATTGTAAGTGATGTACAAAGCTGAACCTGGTAATACATATGATTACTTTTCTGTTATTGTACAACCTTTTGCTTTCTATGGAGCCAGTGTTTGAGATTTTGCTTACTTTTCTATATATTTATTATATTTTTTCCTCCCAGTTTCTTTCCCTATTTGTTTAAGGCTCCTTTTAATTACACTGAAACTTACTGATATTCTATTTTAGAGCTGCCTCTCTTCTAACCTTCACCAATCTGTACTGGTTGCTTTCTAGGTTGATGCCCAGGCTAAGGGTCTCCTTTCACTCGCTCTGGGAATTCTTTTTATTTTTAGTTGATGTTGGATCTTGTTGCCAGAATCCTATTTTTCTTCTCTCTCTCGGTCACCTCCCTCGTATTTCAAAGTATACCTTAATGGTTGTTCGAGAAAGGACATTTGGGAGATACATATTTTTTTGAGACCTTGCGTTTCTGAAAATATCTCCTTCACATTCCTTTTCCTCCCCTCCGTTGGTAGTTTGGATACTGAATTCTAGATTTTCCTTGAGAATTTTAAAGGCATTGCTCTACTTTCTCCTAACTTTCAGTGTTGTTGCTGAAGTCTGCTGCTAGTAGGATTCTCTGTTCTCTATAACCTATTTTTTCCTATGGAAGTTTTAAGTTTTCTCTACTCGACTTCAGTGTTTTGAGACTTTGCGGTGATGTATGAACCTTGGTTATATATCCAGAATATATAAAGAACTCACAGAACTCAATAATGAAACAAACCAATAAAAAAAAGTTGGGCAAAATATCTGAACAGACACTTCAACAAAGATATACAGATGGCAAATAAGCACATGAAAAGAAGCTCAACTACATTAGTCATTAGGAAAACGCAAATTGAAACCAGAATGACATCACTACATACCTATTAGAATGTATAAAATTTAAAAGACTGACCGTACCATGTCTTGGTAAAGATGTACATCAACTAGACTCTCATATACTGCACGTAGAAATGTAAAATGATGCAACACTTTAGAAAATTGTTTGGCTATTTTTTCCATTGTGGCTCTTTGTATCTGGAAATTCATTGACCATCAATTCAGAATTTTCCTTCTATTGCTTTATTTCTTACCCTCTATTTTCTCTGTTGCTCCTTCTGGGCCTCCTCTTATATGTACGGGGTGTGATCAAAAAATACGGTGAATGTTTAAAAAATTTATTACAGTAAAAGACACATTGCCATTAATCCCCCTCAAAAAATTCCCCCTTGCTGCAAACACATCTCACCCATTGTTCTTGTCACTTTCTGAAGCAGTTCTGGAAGTCCTCTTTCATGAGTATCTTTAGTTGCACTGTGGTGGCTGCCTGCATGTCCTGAATCAATTCAAAACATTTACCTTTCATGGTCATTTTTAACTGGGGAAGAGTCGGAAGTGGCACAGTGCCAGATTCAGTGGATAAGGTGGATGAGGACACACCATAATGTTTTTGTTTGGCAGAAATTGCTGTATACAAGAAATGATGTGTGACATGGATGTTGTCATGATGGAGGGTGATTTATGGCACACTTTAAAACACACCTTCTCTCACCCGACACAGCACCGATCAAGTTGAAACTTGTCACACACTGTTACTGAGGTTCGCTGTACCAGTTCCCGTATTGAAGATCCCTGCCTTTCTTGGCACTCGGCAGCAGCATTCTCCATATTGTTTGATCACACCTTGTATGTTGTTGCTCCTAAACCAAATGGTCTAATTTCTTTGTCTTTTTTTCTCCTGTTTCTTATATTTTTATTTTCAGTTCTGTTCTCTAGATTTCTTCTTGGAAAATCTTGCCTTGACCATGCTATTGAGTTTCAGTTTTGCTATCATATTTTTTAACTTCCAAGAGATCTTTAAAGTGAGAAAATATGTGAAACAAAATTATGCTGTTTCAAAAATTTTTTTCTCTTCTTTAAGTTTTCAGTTCTTTTCATAGCTTATGTTTTTCCATTTATTGATTTTAGTTTTTCTTGGAATTTGGAGACTTTCTTCGTTATCTGATGAGTTTGGTTGTCTGCTGGTATTTGAGGTGGGCATTGTAAAATTCAGAAGTTTAATGGCTGTGGCTTGTTTACTGTGGGCTTCACTGTGATCTGACGGGGCTGTTTGTAGGGGAACATGTTGGGGAATCCTTTGGAACCCAAATGTTAGTATTTTTAGATCTTCCCATTTACACTAGTCAGATTCTTAGTTTTATTGCATATGGCCAGAAAACAGCTTATGGATTACATGATTTATAATTCAAGGATTAAAAAATTAATTTTATTTTGTAATAACCTTTTATTTTTTAATTACAGTTGACATGCAATATTAGTTTCAGATGTACACAACATAGTGCCCAGATATCTACATAACTTACAAAGTGATCACTTTAATAAATCTAGTACCCATCTGGCACCAAACATAGTTATTACAATATTGTTCACTGTATTCCTTATGCTATACTTTACATTCCCATGACTTTTGTAATTACCAATTTGTATTTCTTAATTCCTTCCCCCTTTTCACCTATCCTCCCATCCCCTCCCGTGTCACAACCATCAGAATGTTCCCTATATCTGAGTTTCTGTTTTGTTTGTTCATTTATTTTTGTCTTTTAGATTCTGCATATATGTGAAATCATATGGTATTTGTCTTTCTTTGTCTGACTTATGGCACTTAGCATAATATCCTTTAGGTCCATCCATGTTATTGCAGATGGCAACATTTCATTCTTTTTTATGGCTGAGTAATATTCCATTGTGTAGATGTACCACTTCTTTATTCATCTGTCGATGGACACTTAGGTTGCTTCTATATTATGGCATTGTAAACAATGCTGCAGTGAACATACTTATGTCTTTTTGAATTAGTGTTTTGGGTTTCTTCAGATAAATACCCAGAAGTGGAATTACTGGATCCTCCTTTGTCTCTTGTTAATAGCCTTTGTTTTAAAGTTACTTTGATATAAATATTGCTACACCAGCTTGGTTTTTTTGTTGTTGTTGTCATTTCCATTTTCATGATCTCTTTTTCTATCCCTTTACTTTCAGTCTTTGTGTCTTTTGATCTGAAGTGAGTCTCTCGTAGAGGGTCTTGTTTTCTTATCCATTCAGCCACCTTATGTCTTTTGATTGGATCAATTAAATCCACTTACATTCAAAGTAATTATTGATAGATAATATTGTTATTGCCATTTTATTCATATTTTTTATCTTTATTTTTTTCCTTCTTAAAGAAGTCCCTTTTAACATTTCTTATAATACTGGTTTGGTAGTGATGAACTCCTTTAGCTTTTTTTGTCTGGGAAGTTCCTATCTGTCCTTCGATTCTAAATGATAGCCTTGCTGGGTAGAGTAATCTTGGTTGCAGGTCTTTGCTTATCATCACTTTGACTATTTCGTGTCAGTCCCTTCTGGCCTGCAAAGTTTCTGTTGAGAAATCAGCTGATAGTCTTATGGGAGGTCCCTTATATGTAACTAACTGCTTTTCTCTTGCTGCTTTTAAGATTCTCTCTTTGTCTTTAACCTTTGGCATTTTAATTATGATGTCTTGGTGTGGGCCTCTTTGGGTTCATCTTGTTTGGGACTCTCTGTGCTTCTTGGGCTTGTATGTATGTCTGTTTCCCTGGTCAGGTTAGGGATGTTTCCATAGTTATTTCTTCCAATAGGCTTTCAATTCCTTGCTCTCTCCTCCTTTTGGTACCCCCATGATGCAAAAGTTGGTACACTTGTGTTGTTCCAGAAACTCCCTTAAACTGTCCTCATTTTATAATTTCTTTTTTCTTTTTGCTGTTGTGATTGTGTGTTTTCTGCTACCTTATCTTCCAAATTGCTGATTTGATCTTCTGCTTCATCTGATCTACTGTTGGTTCCCCCTAATGTATTTTTCATTTCAGTTACTATCAACTTTGTTTCTGACTGGTTATTTTTTATGTTTTTTATCTCCATTTTTATGTTTCCTGTCTCTTTTTGAAGTTCTCACTGAGATCGTTGAGCATCCTTATAACCAGTGTTTTGAACTTTGCATCGGGTATATTGCTCGTGTCCATTTTGTTTAGTTTTTTTTCCTGGAGTTTTGTATTGCTCTTTCATTTGAGACTTGTTTCTTTGTCTCCTCATTTTGGCTGCCTCTCTGTTTGTTTCGATGTCTTGGGTAGAGCTGCTACTTCTCCCAGTCTTGGTAGAGTGGCCTTGTGTAGTAGGTGCCCTGTGGGGCCCAGGGGTGCAGTCTCCCTGGTCACTTAAGCTGGCTGCTTCAGGTGTGTCCCATGTGTGTTGTGTGTGTCGTGTTGTAGTTGAGCCTTGATTGTTGTCATTACGTCAATGGAAGGATTGACCCTCAGACTGCTTCGTTGTGAAGACTGACTGTGACTACAGTGGAGGAGCTGTTGGGCATGGGCTGACCCTATGGAGCAGGGTTTTCTTTAGCAGGGTTCTGGTGCCTGCTGAGTCTCTGTCCTTTGGGTGTATTGTTTGTGGAGGTGGCTGGTAGTGCTCTGGTGTGGTCTGAAGCTGGCCATCGGGTGTGTTGATTCTGGGGCTTCTTGGGAGGGACTCTGCTGCAGGCCAAGGTCAGCCACTGCCTGTGCCCTGCTTGGGACACTTGGCTGTGAGCTCCAAAGTGATCTGCAGATGGTTGCCACTGTGCTGGGCTTGGAGGTGCCTAGGGAGGCTAATTTGCCACTAGTGCTGGGCTTGCGGCTGCTTAGCGAGGCTAATTTGCCACTAGTGCTGGGCTTGCGGCTGCTTAGCAAGAGGTATGGGGTTCGCCATAGCCAGCCACTGCTTGTTTGGGGTTTGTGAACCTTTCAGAGATTTTTGGAAAGTCTGCAGCATGAGCCAAAACAGGCTGTTTGTATGGAAAAGACACTGGAAGTGACTTGGGTGGGCTGCAGGTTGGGTGGGTCCGGGTCTCACTGAATCACCAGGGCAGTGTGAACAGTGTTAGCCAGGTTGATGGAGACTCAGATATGGTGCCCGCCTGCTTGAGCAGGCTGGGTGGTGGGACTGCTCAACAAAGGAACAGTGGCTTCTGCCAGCACTTCTGTCTGGGAGAAAGCTGCCCCTCCCTCACCCGCCCTAAAGTCAATTCAGTTTCTCATTTTTCCTTTAGGGATTTTATTAAAACTACTTATGGTGTAACATGTGGGTATTTTAAAAATTGAAGTTCTGTGGTCATTTGAAATTAGTGTGTTCTGTATATCATGGGGGGGGAATGCTCTATATTTGTCCATCTTATTGCTTAAATTCCATACATTTTTGCCTTGTTATTCTACTTGATTGGTTAATGTTTGAGAAACATGTATCAGTCCTTTAAAGTAATTGTATATTTATCAGGTTTTCTTTTTTGTATATCTAACAGTTTTGGTGTTATACAGTACATATGTATTTATTACTTTATATTTAGGCTTGGTTAATTGCATGAATTGCTGTATTGCAGGTCCTTGAAATACATCATTTTTTTCAATGTCATTTTGTTATAATGTTGATGAGATGCCATGGGAACTTTTTTGTATCAATTAGCCTATGGTAAAATTAGTTTCATTATACATCGTTTCACTTAAAGTTGCAGAACCTATTGACTACATTAAGATATGACTTAACTGTACTGGAATAATTTTACTGTTCATCAGGATAAAACATGCACTGTCTCAATTTTTTTTTTTTTACTTAAATTCCCCTTTTTTATAGTCATTTTTTTATTAGCATTTATCTCATTTATTTTTGTATCTTCTTTTTCTATCTTTTTCATTTAGGTGTGTTTGTTTTAAACAACACTTAGCTAGATTTAAAAATAGCTAGATTTAAAAAAAAAGCCTTTTAAGAGTGAACTTTAACTTGTTTACGTTTATGGTGATAATTGAGATGTTTAGAGTTGATCTTCTTCCTGCTTTTTATGTGTTTTATTTCTGCCTTTCCTTTTTATGGCCTGATTTTCTTCGATGCATTTTTATCTAGTGGTCTGTATGTTACATATTTTTTATAATTCAAGTGATTATCCTAAAATTTATTTTGAAATCTAACATTTTAGAACTGCATTGTTAATTTTTAAGACTAATACTATTCTTGTTATTTCTTAGCTGGTATTGTTTAATGAAAAGAACACAGACTCTAGATTAAGACAGCTTAAGCTTGCTTGGATCATGGCTTGGCTTTGCTGCTTTTTGATGGTGACTCACTTGTGCCTCCATTTCTTTGTCCTTAAAGAGAGGATGATAACTGCACCTACCTCACATGGGTGTTGTTAGATTTAACTGTGTTAATGTATGTAAAGCACTATACCAGGCCCTGGCACATAGTTAGGACCCAATACATGTTCTTATCCTTATTAGGTGTCAGTTATTAAGAAAAGCTTGCAACTAAGTTAGTTAGCATAGTTCCTGTGAGTCCCAGTGGTTGATGCTTGCCTGCTTCTTAATCTGTATTTGCTTCCTGTATTGTTTGAAGGAATTCATCTTAGTCCTTTTTACAATTCTGTTTTCATATTCTGTAATGTGTGTGGGCTGCTCTATAGTAAAAACTTAAGTCTGTCTTCTGTTCAACTGAATTTTCTACTTTCTTTTATTTTGACATTTATGTATCCCTTCTTTCTTCTTCCAGCTCCTCTTCAACCACTGAACAGGCTCAACCAAAAAAATGTTAACATTTTTGGATAGGGTGGTGGTGTCATGGGTATCTGAATGCTGTAATTACGTGTGTGTGTGTGTGTGTGTGTGTGTGTGTGTGTGTAATTTGGGCATGAGAGACAGTGTATCAGTCAGGATTCTCCAGAGAAACAGAACTAGTAGGAGATATTTATTATGTGTGTGTTTTCTCTATACCACCAAGCAATTCTTTGACACCACCTGGGTGTCCTACAATTCAACTCAATTCTGACGCTATCTATATACCTGGTGATAGTATTAGATCTCGTAAGTTAAGGGCTCAGTCCCACAAAACTGCTCCTACTTCAGATGCCAATGACAAGTCCAGATTGTTCCCTGTGCTTCTTACTGGCTGGCTGTAGATCAGAGGTTTCAACGACCTCCTCTTGGGTTTGATTAATTTGCCAGAGCAGCTGAGAGAACTCAGGAAAACAGTTACTACATTACCGGTTTATTATAAAAGGATGTAACTCAGTAACAGCCAGATGGAAGAGATGTGGGAAGGGGCACAGAGCTTCCATGCCCTCTCCAGGGTGCCACTCTTCCCTCATCTCCACGAGTTCACCAATCCGGAAACTCACCAAACCTGGTCCTTTGGTTGTATGGAGGCTTCATTACATAAGACATGATTGATTAAATCATTAGCCATTGGTGATTGAACTCCGGCTCCTCTCCCCTTTCCAGGAGGTTGGGGTGACACTGAAAGTTCCAACATTTTAATCGAGGGGTTGTTCCTCCAGTGATCAGCCACCATCCTTAGGTTACCTAGAGGCTTTCCAAAGGTCACCTCATTAACATAACAAAAGACACTTTAAAAATTGTTCTCATCAATATGAAATTCCAAGGGTTGAGGAGCTTTATGCTAAATATGTATTTCTTATTATAAATCACAATATCACATATTACAGATTTATTTCACTTCAAGGAAATAGCTATATGATTATTGGGGGGCTGGCAGGTCTGAAATCTGCAGGGGGCAGGGCAGGCCATCAGCTTGGAAACGCTTGCAGGACCTGATACTGCAGTCCTGAGACAGAATTTCTTCTCACTCAGGAAAGCATAGCTTTGCTCCTGCTGCCTTTCAAATGATTGGATGAGTCCCACCCAATTGTTGAGGATAGTCTCCTTTACTTAAAGTCAATGATTGTAGGTGTTAACCACATCTACAAAATACCTTTATGGCAACATATAGATTAGTGTTTGATTGAATAAGTGAGTCCTATAGCCACGTCAACACATAAAACCTTGTAAATGGGCATATTGTTTCAGGATAGTTTGTCCTTGCCCATCAGCCTCTTGAAATTAAAAACAAAAACAAAACAAAACAAAAACAACTGTGTAATACTACATGCAAATTAAGCATTATTCAGATTTTTAGTAAAATGCTGTTTATAGTTACATCTTGCTAATATTAGGTCAATGTATGCATGCATGGATCCTATTGTAAAAGTTTGTGGGTCTAAGTGAGAAAGGTCTGTAATGCTACTATGAGAAATGATTGTTCCTAGACTAGCCAGCAAAAACTGATACCCACACAGTATCTGAGATGTATTACATATGGAAGAGAAACCTATTTTAAAATGAATGAGACCAGCATTAAATGCTGTACATCTGTTTGGTGCCAGTAATGTTAGTTGTTTAGATTTTAAACTTTGTTTGTACCACTTTCAGTGGGAATACTTATTAGTTGAATGCTCAGATACAAAGACCACATGCTCCCTTCAATTAAGACATAATATTAAAAGAGAACTTATATGAATATTTGTTAGTGAAATCAAGGGTGAAGGAAAGGATAGTGAAACTGCAATAGAAACCGATTGGGAAGTGAGGAGGTAACATTCATAGAGCCTCCCATAACGTTGTGAGAGGGTACTTTTTTTTGTTGATGGCACCAAACACGGCTGCTGATTTATGATAA
Source organism: Rhinolophus ferrumequinum (assembly GCF_004115265.2). Classification (NCBI taxonomy): domain Eukaryota; kingdom Metazoa; phylum Chordata; class Mammalia; order Chiroptera; family Rhinolophidae; genus Rhinolophus; species Rhinolophus ferrumequinum. The sequence continues at coordinate 88,787,163 of NC_046293.1, forward strand.
GAATCATAAATCTGGAAAAAGCTGTAGCACAAAACTCCAGGTGTTATCCATTCTAGTTATTGAGTGAGAAGCATGACAGTGTACTCTGTATAGATAGATAAAAGAATGAAATAAAAGCCACAGAATGTTTTGCTAGTAAAATTAAAGTATAACTTTTAACCAGTATAGTACGGTGTGGTAAATGGTGCACACTACTATTTGTAGGTTTAGATTCTGTCCCCAATGCTACTACCTGTATTAGCTCCCCTTCCTTTATTCAGTGTTCAGCTTAATTGTATCACTTCTGCTTCCCATGTCATTAAACCCTATCTCTTCTGTGTCAGAAATTTGTCTCTTTTCTGTTCTTTCCTTCCATCTCTATTGCCATAATTTAGGCCATTACCTCATCTTGATATTTTGGTAATCTAACTGTTCAGCATCCAGCTGTGTTACCCCATGTGCATGTACCCACACGACCCCATCCAATCATAATAAAAATCTTTCATTTTCTATACTGCCACCAGACTCATTTTTATGAAACAAAGCTTCATGTTTAATGTTACTTTCCATTGCCTAAAATTGCATTTTCCTGACTGAGATTTGGGAGTTGAGAATGCATATTGTAGGTTCATAAGAAGTCCTGCATTGTAGAAACCTGTTTAACTTAGTTTTACCAATATTTTCCAAATGCTTTTGATACTCTTGTTGGTATGTCTTTTAACGTTGCTAGAACAGAGTGCTCTGTATGACACCATTTTGTGAAATCCGGGCCTGTTATAAGATACAGTCTAAGGTCCATTGCTTGGTCAGGTTTTCAGTTTGGCTCCAACCAACATTTTTAGTTTCATCTCCTTCCTGTATTTTTTGTGTTACTTTTGCTTTAAAAACTTGTTTTCTGAAAGCACTGAGGGTTTTCGGGGTTTTTTTTGGCTGCAAGTAGCATAAAAGCCAACCCTAAAAAAAAGGTCAATAAAGATTAATAAATCATCTTCCTTAAGAGGTAGGACATTCCAGTAGGTTGATTGAATTACGTCATTAAAGCTCTTTCTGCCATTCTCAGCATGTATTTCAGACCAGTGCCCCTTACTACCCCATTCCTGAGCCTCACATACATCCTGGGCAGCATTCAGCAGCAGAAGAAACAGTTTCTTTTGGATTGTATCATGTCTCACTGGCCAAGTTCAGGTCACACACCCATGTCTGAATCAAGCACTGGAAACGTGACCTCCATGATTGGCTTAGGGCAAGCATCATTTACTCCCTTGGACTGGAGGTGGGGCCTACCTTTCTTCTCTTACGGGATTGTTACTTGAACCAAATAAATGATTATGGTTAGCAAGATGAAGGGGGATTGGGAATGGCTGGTAGACAATTTACAATGCCTGCTAACTTAACTCAGTCTTGAGGGATGGGAAGGAAGTAGAGGAGAAGGAAACAACTTTTTGAATAAAGTGATTTCTAAGCTGAGTTTTGTGGGCAAGGGGAGATTAGTAGGAAGACGGCTCCTTGTCTTCTTCAGTCATCCTCATTGTGGCTTGTGTTTTCCTTTTTAAGAACAGTAAAAATGCCTAACCTATTGCCCTAGGAATCTGTCTTGACCTTCTGTTTATGTGTTTGTAAAACCTGTGTAATGGACTTATTTAAAAGGAACATGCTGCAACCAGTTTAGTTTCATGAAACATGTTCTGTGAGATAAAGGCCTTATAGGAGACTGCTAATGACTGTTTTTAAAATGACAGAGCTCTTTTGATGTCCCATACCTTAGTGGTACCTTTTTTTAAAAAAAAAAACTTTGAGAGATATTAAGAGTTTACAGCTTGTGTTATTTTTAGTTTTTAATTCTGTCTCTCACCCTCCCTCCATGTTCTCCCTCCAATCTGTTCCCTGTCTTCATTTTCTTTCTTTCTCTTTTTTGGAATGGAACTTAAGTACTTCTTTTAATTCTTTCTGCCTGATCTTGTCCTTCTAATTTTTAAAGATGAAAATGTAGAAGTCCAAAAAGATTAAATGATTTTCTCCAGATCATTGGGTTAATAGAGCTAGGTTTAGAAGTCAGATTCTTTTAAGGAAATGAATTACAGCTGTCGTGGAAAACGAAGGGAAATGTGCTATATTAAGATTCTGTAGACCATTGTCTTGTGATCTTTTTAAACCTGAGAGCTTGATGTTTTTTAAAGGGGTGTAAAACAGGGTTGGCAGGTTATTGTAAATTTTGGGGATGCCACAGTGCCACAGTCTATAGCAATTGAGTGGAAAGAAGTTTGTGAATGTCAGTAACAGAATTTTATGTGTTTTACAAAAATTATGAACATGTATAATAAAGGTATTTTCTTATAACAGAGAGAAACAGAGATAATTACTACATAAATAGGCCATTTGGAAATTTTCATGTGTATACACAAAATTTTAGTGATACCAGAATGGTGTTATAAATATCGTTTCTTTGTAACACGTATGTGATAAGAACTTTTTGTACAACATAATTCTTAATTTACCTAAAACCTAGATCTGTGCTTTTCTATAATTCCTAGTTTAGGTTTATACTTGACCCAAGAGATACTGTGCTTGAGAAAGCTTCTGTTTTTGTGTTATTTTTAATGTTACATTTCATATGTAAGGTGCCACCCTAACATGGTAAGCCATATATTCATCAGGTATTAATGATTTACTTTGTGAAAGATATTGAGGAGGGCAGATACAATTCCCTGTGTTTACTGCTAACTAAGCTCAGGACATTGTACTTAAACTATCTAAGATTAGTTATTAATATGGTTGCTATATCCTTCCCTGATAATTTTTCTCTCCGTCTTAAATTGGGGGAGGACCTTTGCATTTTTCAGTCTTTTTATTTTTATACATATGGCAATACAAGAGTTATCTATTAGTCCAGGTTTAAAATCGTTCCTAATACCCCTGAACAACGTGGGGGTTAGGGCTATCAGCCTCCCTGTGGTTGAAAATCTGTGTATAACTTTGACTCCCCTAAAACTTAATTACACTTCTGTCTGGTATCATGGGGGTCGGAATAGGGAGGATTGGTTCCTGGACCCAGAGGAATCAGGATCCGGGATGCTCAAGTCCCTAACATAACATGGCACAGAACAGTGCTAGTCAGCCCTCTCCATCTGCGAATTCCCCGGGCATTGAAAATACCTTTCCATCCGAGGTTCGTTGAATCCGTGGATGCAAACCTGGGGATATGGAGGGTCGACTGTGTATTTATTGAAAAAAATCCTCATGTAAGTGGACCCGTGTTGTTCAAGGGTCAACTGTACTCCCACTCAGCACCTTCAGGCTCCAGTGGGGAACAGAAATTTTATTCTACTCAGGACATGTAGCCAGAGTACCTGCAGTGAAAGAGAGGAATGATGGGATTTCCCATTACACCAAACTGTCTACTTGCTTGCTCTTTCCCCACCTAGACCTAAGGACAGGAGCTTTCTTAATTATATTGGTGTAATATACCTAAACACTGCTACTCACTTACTCCCGTCCCCCAAAAGTGAGAGAGGGCTTTGTCAAGGAAGTTTTCTGGAGGAAGAAATTAGCCACGTGAAAGGGGGTGTGGTGGGGTGGGAATAATGTGTGATGTAGGCGGAGGAAGAACAAAGGTCTAAAGGGGAGAGAGCTTGTCACAGAACTGCGGTAATGTGTGTATTGGTTCTGATTAATAAAACTTTTCCATTTCTGTAATACTGTTGTAAGAAAAACCAGAAATGGGAATACTGTTACATTGTTTAATATTAAAGCCATATGTGAATGTTTACAGTAGAACTTAAAAGTTCTTTTTTGGTACCCTCCTGCTTTCACTCCTTTGCCCAAAAGCATGTGTTTCCACTTCTCTGTGCATTTACACAAATACATGTTCACATTGGGGAAAAAAATGTCAGCATATTGTTCTGTGACTTTTTTTTTTATCATTAACTCTAAGTCGTGGAGATCTTATCGGGTCCTGTGGAACTCAGAGGAAAAAACAGGATTTGGATTAAATATCAGCTAGCCATTAATCTGTTTTCTTCATTTGTAAAACGAGGCTATTGAGTTGTCAACCTTTCAGGGTTATTACAAAGATTAAATGAGATTGCATATGGACTCCTAAGCATGGTAATTACAGTTTTTAGTAAACTAATACATGGCACTGTATTTCCCTGAAAAAGACCGGGTCATATATTAATTTTTGCTCCAAAAGACGCATTAGGGTGTATTTTCAGGGGACGTCTTTTATTTTTTCATGTACAACAATCTACATTTATTCAAATAGAGTCATGTCGTTGTCTTCTGGAACATTGTCATAACATACTAAATGCATCCGTTTGGCTGACGGTCTTAACTGGGGCTTGTTTTTGGGGTAGGTCTTATTTTCAGGGAAACACGGAGCTACTGTGATTAACAAATAAGGCCGGGACACTCTATATCATCCTTCTGTACCTAAGAAATAAACTTGCAGCGACAGAGCACAATCAGCCAACCCTCTAAATCTAGAGAAGATTATCTTTATGGGGCCTAACAGTGATGGCAATGACGACTATCACCAAATGATTAAAGGGCTGTTTCATGAAGAACAAATCAGACTTTTTCTCTGTGGTTTTTAGAACCACTGAGGTAGCAAATTATAGATGTTTATGGAAGAACAGCTATATTTATTTATAAATAAAGCAGAGCTTACCAAAGTTCGAATGACCTGACAAATTTATAAAACTATAATTGAAAAAACATATTGGTCTTCCTGTCAGATATTAAAATAAGGAGACACCCACAGAAGAACTAAATAGTAAATTTAGTGTACAAATAAGGACGATATCTCTATTCATTGGGTAGAAACATTGGAACAAATTATTCCAAATAAAAAGAGAGGCTGATAATAGTTTTTAAAAGGATGTAGGTAATAGAGCAGGGGTGTCCAAACTTTTTTCAACGTTTTTCACCAAGGGCCATATGCAGTAAAATACGCAAACAGCTGGGCCACTCACTCGAGGTGAAGTACGTATTTCCTTACCTGGTTTATTTAAGTAAACTAAATATGTTTTTGGAATTTGCTGCGGGCCAATTAACAATGGATCATGGGCCGCAGTTGGCCTGCGGGCCGCAGTTTGGACACCCCTGTAATAGAGGTTCATATTGAGTGACAGTATGGTTTTCGGACTCTACACAATCCCTTCTAAAGAAAATGAACCATTTCTTCTCACCATATGTTCCGTATTTCCCCGACAATAAGACCTAGCCAGACGGTCAGCTCTAATGAGTCTTGGAACAAAAATTAATGTAAGACCCGGTATAATATAATTTAATATAATAAATGTAATTATATAATTAATATAATACCTGGTCTTATTTTACCATAAGACCTGGTTTTAGATAATGTAATATAATAAAAGACCGGGTCTTATATTAATTTTTGCTCCAAAAGATGCGTTAGAGCTGATTGTCAGGCTAGGTCTTATTTTTGGGAAAACACAGTATACTTTCATTTCTCTTGGACAGATACTAAACATTGGCATTATTAGGTCATATAATGATCCAATATTTAATCATAGGAGGAACTGCCAATCTGCTTTTCAAAGTGGCTGTGTCATTTTACATTCCCAGCAACAAAAGATGAGGGTTTCAGTTTCTCTGCATCCTTGCCAACACTTGTTTCTGTATGTCTTTTTTATTCTGGTCTTGAGTGGGTGTGCAGGTGAAGTAGTATTTTATTATGGCTTTGATTGCATTTCCCTAATGATTAGTGATGTTGACCATCTTTGTGGCCTATTCAGATCCTTTGTACATTTTTAAAATTGGGTTATTTGTCTTTCTACTGTTAAGTCGTAAGAGTTTTCTATATAGGCTGGATACAAGTCTTTTCTCAGACATATGATTTGCAAACATTTTCTCCCATTCTGTGGGATGTCTTTTCACTTTCTTGATAGTGACTTTTTTTCATTTTGGTGGAGTTCAGTTGATTTTTATTTTGTTATATGTGCTTTAGATTTCATATCTAAGAAACTATGCCACCCGAAGCTTCACAGACATTTACTCCTATGTTCTTCTGTTTGATAGTTCTAGCTCTTACATTTAGGTCTCTAATCTATTTGAGTTGGTTTTTCTATACGGTGTGGGTGTGATTGAGGGATCTAATTTCATTCTTTTGCACGTCGATATCCAGTTGTTTCAGCACCATTTTTTTCAAAAGATTTTTTCCCCTTATTGAATTGTCTTGGTACCCTTGTTGAATGAAAACCAATTGACCATGGGAGTTAGCACTTATCTCTGGACTCTGTTTCATGTGTCTTTGCTTATGCCAGTACCACACTACTTTAATTACTTTAGTATTATAGTACTTTGTAAGTTCTGAAATCAGAAAGTGTGAGTTCTCCAACCTTGTTCTTTTTTCAAGATTGTTTTGACTTCTTGTGTTTACATATGATCAGCTAGTCAGTTTTTGCCAAAAAGGGGAGATTTTAGGGTGAATTTTGGTAAGGACTGTATTTAATCCATAGATCAATTTAATGACTATTGTCATCTTAACAATATTAAGTTTTCTGAACCATGAGCATGGATGTCTTTCCATTTACGTAGGTCTACTTTAATTTCTTTCAACAATGTTTTGTGATTTTTACCATGCAAGTCTTATATTTTTGTTTAATTTATACCTAAGTATTGTATTTTTTGATGCTATTGTGAATAGAATTTTTTTATTTCCATTTTGAATTGTTAGTATGTGGAAACAGTACAAGTCTATAGATATACAATTGATTTTGTATATTGATCTTGTATCCTGCAACCTTGCTGAGCATAGTTATTAGCTCTATTAGTGTTTTGTGGATTCCTTAGGACTTTTTATATGCAAGGTCATGTCATCTGGGAATATAATTTTACTTCTTCCTTTTCAATCTGGATGTCTTTTAATCCTCCCACCCCCATTTGCTCTACCTAGAGTCTTCAGAATGAGGTAAAAATTGAAGTGGTGAAAACAGATATACTTGTCTTGTGTACCTGACCTTGGGGAAAAGCTTTCAGTCTTTCAACATTGAGAATAAGTATGATGGAGGTTAGGTATGGGTTTTATGTGAATGCCCTTTATCAGACTGAGGAAGTTCCCTTCTACACCTAGGTTGGTTGTGTGATTATCATAAAAGGGTGTTGAATTTTGTTCAGTATTTTTCTGTGCCTACTGAGATGATCATGTGGGCCTTGTATTATGTTAATGTGGTGTATGACTTTGGTTGATTTTCAAATGTTAAATGAACCTTGCATTCCTGAGATAAATCCCACTTGGCCATGGAATAGAGTTATTTTTATTTGTTGCTAGATTTGGTTTGCTTGTATTTTGGTGAGGACTTTTGTGTCTCTATTCATAAAGGATATTATTCTGTAGTTTTCTTGTGATGTCTTTATCTGGTTTTAGTATTAGATTAATAATGGCTTCATAGAATTCCTCTTCTATTTTTTGGAAGAGTTTGTGAAGGATTGGTGTTACTTTGAACTTTTGATGGCGTTCACCAGTGAAACTATCTGTGTGTGGGCTTTTCATTGTGGGAAGTTTTCTTAAATTACAGATTCAATATCCTTACTTGTTGTAGGACTGGTCAGATTTTCTATTTCTTCTTGAGTCAGTTTCCATAGTTTGTGTCGTTCTAAGAAGTTATTCCATTTCATTTAGATTATCTGTTACCATGCAGTTTTTCATACCGTGTTTCCTCGAAAATAAGACCTAGCCGGACAATCAGCTCTAATGCGTCTTTTGGAGCAAAAATTAATATAAGACCCGGTCTTATTTTACTATAAGACCGAGTATAATATAATATAATATCATATCATATCATATAATATCATATCATATCATATAATGCCAAGTTTTATATTAATTTTTACTCCAAAAGACGCATTAGAGCTGATTGTCTGGCTAGGTCTTATTTTCCAGGAAACACGGTAGTACTCCCTTATGTCACTTAAATAGGATTACTGATATTGTTGCTAGTTGGTTTCTCTTTGTTCATTTTTTTTTTTTTTAAATCTTCCGTCTGCCTTTGGGTTAATTGAGCATTTATTTGTGTTTTATCCCCACCACTGGCTTAATATATGTGTTTTGCTTTTAATATTTTTAAATGGTTACTCTAGAATTTGTTATACTTTTAAAATTAATCAGAATCTATTTCAAATAATATTCTAGAGTAGTGTAAGGACCTTACAATAATATACTCTTCCCAGTTCCTACGTATCATCCTCAGTGATATTTTTGTCATACATTTTTCTGAATTATAGGAACCAATGAAAGTATAAGAGAGACGAGTGGGAAATATATAATCTCGTGAGTTAGGCAATAAGGAGCTTGATAATTGGAAAGAGGAAAGGGAACATTTGAGAGAATAAGAAAGGGTCTAATCAGAATTCTTAATTTGAAATCTCAAACTAAAGTTGAATTATCAGTTTGGGAATAACTTAAATTTACTTATAATTAGAGATTCATCTATTTCATGAAGCCTCTTTGGTAACCGTTTTCCTGTTTTTAACAAACAAAATAAAACCAAAATACCCTGAGAATTATCTTAAACCTCTCTTCCTCCTTTATATCTTCTTCATTTCTCATTTCTAATTTCTAATCAACCACCGTCATCTTGATTCTGTCACTTCTGTATCAATGCATTTGTCACCAAAAATCATATCCCTAAGTCTAAATACATTTCTCTAATTTGTGTTCCACATCAATGCTAGTGTGATCTTTTGAAGATGCAAATCTGATCACATATTTTTAAAATTTCAATGATGCCTTATTTTGTATAATATATACAGTGTAAATATCCTTATTGTGTATGACATTCTCCAAGATTTTACTGTTTATCCAGCTTCTTCTCATTTCCAGTCTCAAATTATATTTAAACAATTTCTAAACTCTTTATTTTGAAGTTATCTATGTACATACTGTTTTTTCATTTATATGTTCATGTTCGTCTTGATTTCCTAATACATTCATTCATTTAAAACTTTCATTTAAAAATTCATTCATTTATAAATACTTTCCCTTAAAGAATCCTCCTAGACATAAATTAACCTCTTTTTCTATCTCTCTTGTGACTTGTTTGTTTTCCCCCCACTACAGTGGATTCTTTAAGTCTGTGTTTTTCATCTTTAGATTGCACACAAGTCCAGTAAAGGTTGAACAAAGTTTAGCTGGTTTAGTAACATTTTTCCATTTTTATGGTTACCTTTCGTGTAAGGCAAGCATCAGATCATTGGTTTTCAGTCACAGTAGTAATATAAAATTTTCTTTTAGCCATAAATTTAAGCTTTATAAAAAGATGGATTTTTGAGGGAAAATAAGGTTAAAAAAAGATTGTGATAATACAGCAGCAGTCCTAACGGTAGTATGGATACGTTGGAGTTTAACTAGTTTAAATTACAACTTTAGATAATTCTACCCATGCCATAGCTTTATTTATTGTTCCATCAAAGACAGACAGTTTCTTTTTTTTCCTTTGTAAGATGAGGATAAAACTACCCTTACTCTTCAATTCTGCAGTACGTGCCGCATAACTACATTTCTGTTAACAAGGAAGCAAGAGATTATAATGGATTATAAGCAAAAGGTTTATTTGGAATGTTGAAAGAAAAGACTGTACCCAACCAAGTAGTAAGTAGTAAGAAGTATTAAAGCACTGCTAGCTCTGAGTGGTTTAAATAGAAGAGAAGGCTCAGTGTGCCGTCTGCGGGCAGCTGGGGTCTGGAGTTCTAGAGGGAGCCAGGAGAGAGCATTGGGGGGGGGGGGGGGGCTGGGAGCCCGGCCCTGCACACATCTGCCCTCACACACACTCGTGAGCGGCAGCTCACTTCCCTTCCCTCAGTTTCTCTATTTCTTTTTCCTCCCAGTCCGTCCCCCTCCCCTTCATTCTCTCCCTTCCTCCCTTTTATTATTTCTCATCTCAAGCTTTATCTCTCTGGGTCTCTTTGTATCTCTGCTCTGCTCTCCCTTTCTCTTCCCTCTTCTTCCTTCCCTCTCTCCCTTCCTCCTTTCCTCCTCCTAACATCTACTCACCACCCTCCTATGGCTCCTCCCTCCACAGCTCTCCCCTGGCAGCTCAGGTTCACACGCACACACAAATAGCCTTTATCTTTTATACCTTATTCTTACTGTACCTTTTCTATGTTTCGCTATGCTGAGATACACAAATACTTACCATTGTGTTACAATGGCTTATAGCAAATGTTCCGTACAGTAATGTGCTGTACAGGTTTGTAGCCTAGGAGCAATAAGGCTGTACCTTCCAGCCTGGGTGTGTGTGTACTGGACTGTATCATACAGGTTTGTGTAAGCACACTCGATCGTGTTCGCACAACCAACACATTTCTCAGAAAGAATGCCCGTGGTTACTATGCATGACTGTGGAGTAGCTACCATCGTATGTATTTTAAATTATGAAGATGATTCATATTAACATTCTGTCTTCTGTGTTTAAAAATGTGTCTAAAAGTGAGAATCAAGCGTTTATGACTGTCCATGTTTATGTCTCAGCCAAGTAGTGTGGATACGGTTCCTTCCTGGTTTTCTTACAGTTTCCCATTGCCTTAGTGTTTTTCTTAGCATATTTTCAAAGTCTTGTTTTCAACTGAAAGATGATTCTTTCAGTTGTCTATACCTCTGTCCTGGACTTGCTGCTCTCTAAGTATGTTGCAACTGTCTTAAAATGTTTGTTTTGAGGATTGAATCTACTGTTTCCTGGATTCCTATGTTCCGTGTGTTTTTTTTAATTTTTAAGTATATTGCTAATAAGAAAGTATGCATGTATAACAAACTTTGAATGCTTCCATATGTGAAATACTTTTTTTATTTTTTATTTGGGGCTTGTTTAGGATTCTGTTAATCTTTTTCTTCATGGTACTTTTGATGTTCCTGGATATTTTTTTGGTTTTGGAAATTTGTCGTACGAATGGGCCTTCTTTTTTTGTTTGTTTCTCTCCCATCCATTATGTTGCTGTTAATGGACCCTTGTAAATATGTTTTTCTGAAAGCTTTGGGAAATGTTCTGATTCTTGAATAATTTCCTCTCTTCTTTTTTTGGGACATATTTATTTGTATGTTGAAACACTTATAATGACTGTGCTCCTTCCCTCCCTGCACCTTCCCACCTCTGCCTGAAACCCCTTGTGTGCCATCTTGTTTTGGCATATTTGTGCAACCTTTCATTGAATTTTTAATTTGAGCAATATCTTTTATTTCTACAAGTTCCTTCTGGTCCCCCCCACCCCCATCATTCATCATTTTCTATTATTGTTTTACCATCACAATATTTTTCACGTACTCTAAAAAAGAATTTTAAAAAGAAATTATGAAAATGAATATTAATGTAGAATGAGAGAAGAAATCAAACCTGAAAGAACTAATATGAAAAATATCACAAAATCCAGAAAAAAATTTTGTTAACCACCTGAGATTTTTTTAAAAATCTCATGTCACATTTCTACTTTGCTGGGTCTCGATCTTTTTGCGGAAAGGATTTGCTCCCTTCTTAGTTACACTCCAACTGTATTCTAGGCTATTACTTCTTGGGCCAGAATGTCACATCTACAGACATCTTTTATTTGCTGAAGGCTCCTCTCCCATCTTCTTTATTGTTTTGCATTTAGTATTTATTTCTGTAACTTTCCTGAGTTATCATGTTATGAGGTCTGGAGGGAAAGAAATTAGGAAACAGTAGTAAGATGTTTATGCCATCTTGAGTTGCAACCCCTGCAGATTTCTTGACTGATGTTAATGATGTTGAATCACCCTTCTATGTGGTGTGCAGCCTTGTTCCTTTGGTGTCAATTGTATAGCTCTTTGGTTGTTTGTTTAGCAGGGCTGGAAATTTGGTGTGTGTTTGGGTGGGGGTTGGAGTTTCAAGATGGTGGCTGACTAGCAACTCCAAATACATCCTTTCTTATTTTTCTCACTAAAATAATCATGAAATCAGGAATGAATGAAAACTCCTAACATATTACTGCAAATTAAAATCGATAGACGTAAAGACAGAACTGGGAATAAGTGGTGCTAATGATGAGGCAGATTGAGCAAGATAGAGAAATAACATGTAAATGTCAGCACATAGAATATATATCAACTTTTGTTTTTTGAAATGGGGACCACCAGCAGAGAAAAAAAAATCCTTATATATCCCCATTATTTGTTCAAAAATCAGACCTGGGGCACATGCTAACCAGAAAGTTGAGCAGCCATCAGCTTTACCCACCCTTACATGTCTCTTCCCATGCCTCTGTTGTGTGCCCCTCACAATGTTTGTACATGTTAGCATATCCGTAAATGCAGCGGTGGAGGGAAAGGGCACGCAGGTGGTAACTGCTATTGTGCATGCAGTGTACTTGGGCATCGTTATCCAAAATATGGTACGTATACTTCTAGAGATGAAAGACATTTGTAGGCGATATGTGTGTGAACAGTTTGTTTTAATAACCAGCAATACTAAATGGTTAAGAGGGATGCTAAAGTAGCTATTAAGTATAGTGATGTGTTGTAAATAAAAATATCAAGTAAATATTCTAGTGATGTAGGTGATGCTGGATCTGCCGGCAGTTTCTGAGTGCGGGCCGGGATCATGTCTCATGAAGCTGAAGAATGGAAACACGGACCAGGGAGAGGCAAAAAGTTTCAAAAACAGGATAGTTTATTACAGGCAGGAGAAGAGGTTGCGGCTCCCGAGCGGGAGGGGGTCTCGAATGGGGGGGGTGCCCCCCCTGACTGAGGCAAAAGCTCTTACTTTTATACCTTCCCTTGCCTGCTTGGGGAAGGGGAGCTGTTCAGAGAAGGGAACTTGTTTGAAGAAGGGAACTGGCGCCTTCCAATGAAATTCGTCGACCAGGTTTGTTCCGCTTGCCCATCCTAAAGGAATTAGCAAAGTAACCCACTCTATCTATCAAATCAGCTCCGTTTGTCAGGCCAAAATGAATTTTATGATTAACCTCAAGGCCTTGTTACATTTGTTACTTGTCCTGGAGCAAAGGAGTGATTTCAAAACCTGAAGTTTTAGGGTATGGCTATCTTTGTTTATTTCACCAGGGAGGTCCCTGTCTACCTAGGGACATGCTAACTGTCCTGTATCACTAGCTGGTATCGGTTTTGCTAAAAAATTGTGAAAATGATAGGCAAACAACAGAAGTTTGAAAAACATCACCAGATAAAAGCTTACTAGAAACTGGCTTTAATACTGTTATTTCTGCATATCGCAATTGTAAATATGAGAAGGGAATTTGACTTCCACTGATAGGCCATAAACACTAAGTTTGGAAGATTTATTTTTGTTCAAGAAAGAGCCAAAAGAAAAAACACATGAGTCTAAGAATCCAGAAAAATTATGCAGGATCCAAAAGTATAAATTAAAATGCCAGCATATTCAGTAAGATGCATGAAGGTATGGCTTATGATATGTGAAATAGAAAACCAGAATATTTTGAAGGATAAAGAAGCCAATTCAAGAAAACAATAGCAGAATTTAAATCCACATTGAATTTAGTAAAAAAAAAAAAAAAAAAGCTGATGCTGTAGGAAATCAAATTAGTGATGAGGAAGAAACTTTCAGAATGCAGATAAAAAAGAAAATAAAGATGAGCTAAGGGAGTTCAGAGAAGAGACAGTATATGGATAAATTGATATTTCTAGTGGACCAATAATTGATAGCAGAAAACTTTTCTGAGTTAAAAAAAAGTTCATATACAGAGAAGAAAGAACTCATTTCATTCTAGTAAAAAACCAAGAAAAGAGACATCTTAGATACATTCTAGCAAAATAATTGAACTTTAAAGATTGGAGGAGGGCCGGCCCCGGTGGCTCAGGCGGTTAGAGCTCCATGCTCCTAACTCTGAAGGCTGCCAGTTCGATTCCCACATGGGCCAGTGGGCTCTCAACCACAAGGTTGCCAGTTCAACTCCTGGAGTTCCGCAAGGGATGGTGGGCTCCGCCCCCTGCAACTAAGATTGAACATGACACCTTGACCTGAGCTGCCCACGGAGCTCCCGGATGGCTCAATTGGTTGGAGGGCATTCTCTCAACGACAAGGTTGCCAGTTCGACTCCCACGAGGGATGGTGGGCCGCGCCCCCTGCAACTAGCAATGGCAACTGGACCTGGAGCTGAGCTTCGCCCTCCACAACTAAGATTGAAGGAATAGCAACTTGACTTGGAAAAAAGTCCTGGAAGTAGTACACAGTTCTCCAAAAAATCCTGTTCCCTTTCCGCAATAAATAAATAAATAATAAATAAATAAATAAATAAACAAAATCTTTAAAAAAAAAAAGATTGGAGGAAGCTGGAAAAAAGATTGGAGGAAGATTGGAAAAAAGATACCAGAAGATCATGGCATCTACTGTGTTTAAAAAGAATTGAAACAGAATTAAGGCATCAAGAAATTGAAGTCATTTTATAATCACTGATAATATGCATGAAATGTTTATAATTGTAAACATGGCTATAAAGGGAATGTAAATGTCATGTTATTTGTGACCAACAATCTATGGCATTGAAAAGGAAGCAATAATTAATCTCCAGATTAACAACTAAGAAATAAGTAAGAAAGGTGGTAGACATGTTTTGAACTCAAATGTAAGGCACTCCAAAGATCCTGATACTAGATATAAGTTAAAGAATGTTGTTGGACAACTTAAAGTAAGCACTGATAGAAGAACTAAACAAGGTATCTCCAGACAACTGGAAGAAGACCATGAAAGGGAAAACAATTCATCAGTCATATATTAGGTTGAATTATATGACAGCCTGTGTTCAACTATTATGTCTGACAAAAATCACAATTTTATTTAGTTCAGCCTTATAATATGGCTCATTTTATTTCTGCTTTTTAAAAAATTACTGAAGCCCCTGTACGACCCCCTCCCAACCTTTGAGTTTCTCAGGTGTAGGTGCCACACTTAATACTTTGAATTGTTTGTGCTTTAGCATATGGTGCTTAATAATCCTATACATAATTTCAGTAAGAATTTGTTTTTGCAAAGCTGACTTTAGGAGAAATAACATGTTAGTTGATAATATGGAATTCCATTATCACTGATTACAGAGATGCCTTTGACTTGTTGCTGAAACCAGGATACTTAATTTTTTCTTTCTAGAGATACAAGAAGGCAGTAGAAAAAACCCTTTACTTAATTTTCATTTCCTCTTTGAAGTCTGGAAGTGTCGGGGATGGGAACTGATCTCTTACAGCAGTTTAGAGGTTAAATGATGGAATTTCAGGGTTAGGACTGGGGAATTATATTTGTTCTAAATGAAGGTATTATTTATTCTTCATAAACTGAAACTTCATTGTCCAGATGAGTGGTAAACAAGATACTTTTAAAGCAGCAGCTGATTTCCTTTTCATAAGAAAATCCAGCCAGCCTAACGCCATATATAAAATGCAGTCAGATCTAATTTTGTAAAGTTAGGGGAATATTCAATAAATAAGAGCTTTCCTCCACAGTATCTACATTTTGAAAATTATGAACAAGATTTATCTAAAAGAAAATGTGCATATTCTCTCCTCCCATTGACAAGCAGCTTCTAAAAATATGTTAATTCAAAGGTTAGTTTTATGTATTGCAAACAATAGTTAGATAAATAATGGTTACTTTGACAGTCCACAGTTGCTTTTTTGACAAGTATGTATGTTTTATTTAGTCAGGTATACTCTGAGGCTGGCCTTCTCTGTTGGGATGGAAAATTAGTTCATTAAAAAAGATCATAAGCAAAACAAAATTGAGAAAAAGTTCAGAGATAAGCATTTACATAAAAATCAAAATATGTAAAACAGTACAATATATCATTCATGAACGTGTACACATTACAATGATAAATGCCACATTCCAGAGAGTGCTAGTTATGGGGAGAGGGAGAAAGGAATAGTTTTATTTTTATTTAAAAAATATGTGAAGCAAATAATGGCAAAACATCAAGATGTGACAAATACAGAAGGTACATATATAGGTATACGAGTTTGGGTAATTAATTTTACGAACTCATCCTAGTAAAAGTGCTACACACCTTATTGCTGAATATCCCTATGGTCACCCTCAAAGAACTCCCCTTGGGAAGCTATGCACCAACACCAGCACCTAGTCCACCCTTCAGAGAAATTTTGGAACTCTTTTCCTGGAATGGCCATGAGAGCTCTCGTCGTATTACCCTTGATGTCCTGAATGTCATCAAAATGTCTTCCTTTCAATATTTCCTTTATCTTCTGGTAAAGAAAGAAGTCATTGGGGGGCAAGATCAGGTGAGTAGGGCGGGTGTTCCAATACAGTTATTTGTTTCCTGGCTAAAAACTCCCTCACAGACAATGCCGTGTGAGCTGGTGCATTGTCGTGATGCAAGAGCCATGAATTGTTGGCGAAAAGTTGAGGTCCTCTAACTTTTTTACGCAGCCTTTTCAGCACTTCCAAATAGTAAACTTGCTTAACTGTCCAGTTGATACAAATTCATAATGAATAATCCCTCTGATATGTAAAATGTTAACAACAAGTTCATGAGTTAATTGTCAGACCTCTTAATTGTCAGACCTCGTATGTGTATTCTACATTTCAGCATTAGAAAGGATTCGCGTAAAGTTTTAAAGTATTTAAATTTCCCATGTACCCACTGCTTAGGTTGATTTTTAAAAAGATACATTAGAACCAATTCATTGGGTGAAATGATAGTTGGATTAGGTTGTGGTACTACTACTAATGCAAACTGGTCTAGTTCCTAAACTTACCAAGAGCTCGGTATTGAGGTAGATTTACTTGCCTTGAAAATAAGAAAATGTGAAATTTGTAGCTTATTTTTCTCTTATTTAGGTAGTTGATAAGGTGATCAGTAGACATTATTTTTCTCTTAAGTGTAAAAGAACTGTCTTCAGTATCTCATACATATTTCAACGTGTACCTCAAGTACTTAACCTAGTGTAGGAAATAGAACATCATACCTTTGAAGTTCTAAGTGTGTTTCTCCCCAGTATTATCCCCTGCCCCCCTCATCCTGAATTTTGAATTTCATTTTAAGTGTAAAGAGCAGGGTACCTCAAAATCAAAATCAAGTAATATTTAGACTGTTTTTTGGCGATAAAATATACACAATGTCACTTTATCAAAATGTATTAGGTTGGTGCAGAATTAGTTGCGGTTTAAGAGGTTAAAAAGAATTGCAAAAACCGCAATTACTTTTGCACCAACCTAACACTATTCCGTCAGTATACAACTCAGTGTATTAAGTACACTCACAGTGTTGTGTGGTCATCACTACCGCCCACATCCAGAATTTTTTCATCACCCCACACTGAAACTCTGAACTCCTAAAACACTCCCCAGTCTCCCCTTCCCCACCCTCTGGAAACTTTTCTACTTTCTGTCTGTGAACTTGCCTTTTCTAGGTACCTCATAGAAGTGGAATCATACAATATTTGTCCTTTTGCGTCTGGATTATTTCACTTAACATCATGTTCTCATGGTTCATCAATATTGTAACATTTGTCAGAACTTTTTAAGGTTGAATAATATTCTGTTGTACTAAATATTTAACGCATTTTTTTCCCATTCATCTGTTGATGGGAGCACTGGTGTGTACAGTATCTGAGCCCCTGCCTTCAGCTCTTTTGTGTATCAAGGAGTGGAATTGCTGGATCATGTGGCAATTCTATGTTTAGTTTTTAAGGAGACAAATGGCTGTACCATTTTATAGTCTTAACCAAGTTAGTGCACTGGTAAAGGCTCCAATTTTTCTACATCCTTGCTAACACTTGTTAGTTTCTAGGTGTTTGTTTGTTTGTTCTAAATAATAGCCATCCTAATGGGTTTGAAGTGGTACCTAATTGTTAGACATGTTTTAAAGGAAAAAAATTGTGGATCCTTAGTGTGACTTAAATTATTAAAATGTTATACATGTAGATAGAAAACAAAATATATATTCCTTGTGCTTTATAGATCTTACACAAGTATAAAATCAAAACACTTTCAATTTAAATGCAAATTAAAACCAACTGAAATCAAATTAATGTTTACCCACCAGTCTAACCAAATTATTGCAGTCATTCTTCCTTTATGAATAACTTAGCCTTAAGAGAATGTCTTTTTCAGTTAAAAATTATAACTGTATACATTTTATCTTTAATTGGTGAAAGAATTCAGAATAGATAGTTGACTGGGAAAGTTTGCTGACATAAGGACGTGCCAACCTACCTGCAGCCAGAATTAATTTATTAACAAAATAATTAATACATTGAAGTTATATATTTCCACTTAGGTTATAGTTTGGTTGCTAATGTAATTGAAAAAGCAAACTGCTTTGTGAAATCTTTTGGTCATCTAGTTGAGCCAGAATATACATACATAAATTTGTAATTAATTTAGAGCTCAGAATTCTTTTACCCAACCCTGATAGGTCTGTAGTCCCAAATTAAGAAAATGCTAACTTCCTCCGATATTTTCCACAGTCTGTTTTCACTGCAGTGTAAAAATGGCCAAATGTGAATTATATTCATCAATATTTATAAAGGAATAACACTGTGAATGGGGAACATAAAAATAATGTTCTTATTTTGTGTAATTATTTGCACAGTTTTGAAATCTTACATGCCGTATGTTGACTCCTCAAAATAATTCGTAGTCCACAAAGATGGTATTTCCATTTTACTGGAAAGGAAAGTAAAACTCATGTCAGTTACTTTACTAGATAGAGGAGTGCAAAGGAAGTGATAAGCATGACGTGAGTGGGTTATTTTGGAAAATGTTGAAATACAAGATGGGTCTGAATGGCTTTGGAATTTGGATTTGATGTAATAGAGTATTTTCCAAATTGACTGGTTAGAAGAAGTCCTTGCCCTGGTGATGGATGTCTAGGACTGGGGCAATGCCCTAGAATCCTTGCTTACCACGGGCCCAGAAGATCCTCACAATGAGGCAAAATTGGTTCATTTTACACTCACTATTTCTAAGTGGGACTTGGCTTTATAAAACTAGTGTTTTGGGGAACATCTGGGTCTAAAGGATAGGTTCAAATGGGAAAAGAGTAATTATTTAGACAGTAGTTATATGAGGTAGTTGTACCTTTTACTAGTTTATGATGAGATGTAGAGAATGATGGAATTATAGAGATTGCCTGAGGAAGACAAAGAGAAATAGGGAAATTGAAGTGGATAAGCTGACTTGTGGAAGATACTTTGTTGGGCTGGGGATTTAAAATGCTCATTAGACATTTGTAAATAATTAATTTGAATTCCAGAGTTAGTAAAACATATTAAACTAATCAGAAGCATGTTTGCCAAGCATGAAGATATCAAGTGTTTATTCTCAATATAAAACTCTACTAAGACAGGTGCATCTGTGCAAATCAGGCTTTCTGTTTTTGTTTTTCTTGACTTTTCAAATCTTACTGCTTTTTGAATTCTGGGTCTCCTGGTGAAGTTGAAATACAGAGGGTGCCAAAAAAAAAATCTATACACATTTTAAGAAAGGAATAAACTGTTAAAATTGTAATACTCAATATATACTGATAACAAAAGATGAATACAAGTCATGCCATTTTTTGGGCATCCCTGGTGTTTATTCCCTGTCCCCCTTGTGGGAAAGAGGGAGGGGTTAAGATTGAGTTGATAAGGAGAGAATCCTAGAAGGAAAGGTGACACAAAAGTATTTAAAGTTAATATGAATGGATATGGTATACTTAGAGGCTTCCGTGCCTTTTTTTTTTAAAGATTAAAAATTTGCTTTGATCTTTTTTCCTTAAGTGATAACTCATATGCGCACTGAAAAGCTAAAGCATTGTATTCTTATTTACTGAACTTGATTGTATTGATTTCTGTCCTGGACAAAATCAAGTTGTGAATATGAGGCTCGGAATTTTTTGAGGAGATTCTTGCTGTCTTTATGATGTGCACCCACCACTTCCCTGTAGTGGCGGATTCTTAACAGGATGAGCCACTACATTTCGGTGCAAATAATTCCATTTGAGTTTTTCAGTTCTGTTTTGTTGGTCTCCCCTTTGGCAACCCTTCATTACCTTACTCAAAAAACTTTGAATACTTTTTTCCGCTATCCTCTGCAGAGTAACAGTTGTCTTTGAAGTGTAAAATCTCCCTGTTATAATGAGCAAGAAATTTTCGATCTTTGTTCCCTTCGGCTTCCCTTCTTGTCCCCTTCTGGACCTTTTTGCTTTCTTTAGAAAGTTTTAGTGTAAGGCCCTAGTTGCTACAATTGGAGTTTAGCCCTCTCAGTAAGTTGCCTTTATATTCAAATGAATCTAATCTATTTCAATAAAAACTATTTGAATTTATGTGAATGGCTAGAGTTCTGAGTTTTGCTATACAATAGATACGGTAAGTCATTTAGTGAAAATAGTTTGCCATTTTCTAATAGGACTAAATGTTTACTTTCTTTTTGTGATTCAGCTATTATAAACATCTGGTATATTTTTAGCATTAACATAAAACTTTTTGTATGTGCCAGGTTCTAAATATTTTTGAATTGTTTGGGTTTTGTGTCCCCTCTCCCCTCACCCCCTCCGCCTCCCCCAAAGTGAGAAGTGGAGAAAATCTCTTAGGCCTCAAATTTACATATTTGTGGCCCGGATTTGGAGATGAAGTGGAGGATGCTTAATGATAGAACTGTATAAATTAGTACACATCTGGTTTGAGAAAGCACTCATCTTTCTTATGTAAGTGGATCATATTTTCTTGCTGCTTTAAAACCAAGAACCTTTTTGTAAATAAATGAAATGCAAATAAAGATGAGCCAATTTGGGAAGAAGGGACGGATGGAGGAATTAGAACAACCAGTTTCTTTTTTTACTGTTCTTTTGATGACCTTTTTTGTCCCTCTGAAATTGGTACTATTTCAGAATAGTTCTTAGAAGACTGCATGGAGAAAGGGACACAATGTCGTTTTTTAAATGTCCCTTTGCCCCTCCCCCCCATAATTATCATATCTATTGATCTATCTCTCCATAATTGTAGCTATTGACCTATTGAGGAAAACTGAACTAATGTAGACTCTTTTCTCTATGGGACAGACCCAGTTTCTCTCTAAGAGTACCAGGTTGGAAGGTCATTTTACTCTGTAGATTTGGTCACATAAAATCCAGGTTTAATATTCATGTTATATTTCAAAATACTTTAAAAGCCATATTAATCATTTTTATTGTTAATTTTCCATCTTTCTCCAGGCCTTCAATCTCTAATTATTCTGGAGTTTTTAATAGAAGAAAAGTTTCTTATAGTTAAAAAGCCAAAGTATTTAGTAGATGGAAGTATTTAGAAGAATAAAAAGAAACATCATCTTTGAATTGTTATTAGGCAATGTAGGCCAATGAGAGATATACCAGACTTAAGTAATTATTTATATGATTCCTTTCTTTCAAAATATAGAATAATTCTTAACTTTTTTCCCCTGTAAATGGTAACTGAAACCCATGCTTTATTGCAAAGGAATGTTTCAAACTGCTGTTTTCTCTGCGTGGAGACAAGTTTTTATTTCTATATATCCAATACCCAGCAATTAGGATCACTTTAAAAGATGGAATAGACGACCGGGTCTCTGCTAAGTCAGTGTGGTACAGAAAACGATAAGGAGGGAGGACTCCAATATTGACTTAAAATATTTTAATCAAGGAATTCCAGACACATTTCTCCACCCATATTTTGATGTATAGACTTATCATATGTAGTCTTAATTTAGCAGTGAAACTTTGAAAATTGCTAAAAATAAAATGCTACTGACAAGGCCAGGTATTTTTTATGTATAGATGTTAGCTAATAAAGTGAATATTTCAGGTTTAATTAATGAAAAACAAACTCATTGTTTCAGTCATAATTTATTTGAAAGGTTTGCCTCTGGGTCTAATAAAATAATGAGTAGGAAGGCATAAGAATGCAACTTTAGAAAATACTAAAATTTAGGGATAAAGAGGAAATGACTCTAGAGGATGTTTAAAATAAAATAACTTGTTAAAAGCAAGGAATGGAAGATGTGCAAATTGCTGTCAGGCCATTGTACCAAATATTAGCATTGTGTTTTTCACCCAAGAAGGAATTACATCAGCAAATAATCTACTGAGTACTGTTATTTGGATGGTACTGAGATGAACAATTGTTTTAGTTGTTGCCCAGCGGCTCCCCCCCTACCCCTTAGCAGCCTGGAACGGTGCGTGTTATGGGAGGTCATGTGACAGGGAGCCTTGGTTTTGTTCATTTAGCCTCTCAAAACTGTTTTATGTAAATTGAAAGAAATTTTTCTGAGTCTGTTCACATGTCAAAATAAAGTAATATTACCTAAAATGTCACAGTTTTTCTGAGAATTAATGAGAACAGAAGTAAAACAACCAGCTAGTGAATAGCAAACACTTGGCAAATATTATTTTTAAAACCCCAGCTGTTCTTACTGGTCTCTGTGTTAATTTTGATCTATTTTACTGTTGTTTTAGAAAGTCTTTTGGGTGTTAAAATAATGTAGTTCTCTGATATGTTGACAAGTTATTGAAAGAAGCATTAAATTGTTTGGATTTTGTAACCCCCACTTAGTTGATATTCTGTACTTATGCAACTGTATTTCTTTTTTTCTTTTTTTCATATTTCTCATATTTAAAGGTTCTCCAACCCCTTAAAATAAATCATCAGTAATTTCAAGGAGTTTAAAATCTATGATATGTAAAATAGCCTGTATTTATAGTATAGATGACTGCTAGGCAAAATTAGATAGAAGTTTTAAGATTACCATTTAGTGTATTCTCAAGGAAAATTGGTTGTAGATTTTTGGTGAGGAAAGGGCCTTGTTTGTTTGTTTTTCCTCTTTATACTATGCTATAAATAAGTAGTTGGCAGGTTTTTTTTACAATGAGTTTTTACATACTATTTTAAAAAATCAGAATGGTAACGACTCTGATCTTTGCTGGTTGGTCATTATGTTTGAATTCAGCGTTAGATTTACTGAGAGTCTGAGGCCCAATTTCAGTTCTCAAAGTCCTAAGAGCAGGAATTTCTTTTATCCCTAGGGAAATGCTAACTGCTTGTTAAGGACACACATGTACTCTTTTTTTATTTAGAAAACACATTCATGGATTCATTCTACACAGGGCTGTTGAAGAAGCTGATATGCTAAGATGCTAAAGATAGAACACTGGAAAAGCATTTTGTCACTGCTTTTAGCATAAGCCTCAGTATAATACTTGTGATTAAATGCTTTGAAAGAGGCAAACACATAGTTTATAAAACCATTTATCAGTGTGGAGGGGGATGGTTTAACCTAGAGTTGAGGGTCAGTCAGGGAAGTTATTCCTGAGGAAATGACTGAAATTGATCTTTAAAGGATGATTGGGCATTAACTAGGCAAATAAAGGTGACAGAGGGTCGTCCTGGATAGAAGAAACAGCATGTTTGAAGGACCTCAGTGGAAAGAAGCATGACATGTTTGAGAATGGAAAAGACTCGAGTGACAAGAAATTAGGCTTGAAGAGTGGGCAAGGGCCATGTTATATGGGACCTTATAGGTCACAGTGATTCTCATATTTATCTTAAAGGCTGTAGAAAGCTATTAAAGAGTTTAAAACAGAGTTATGACATACAGTATTTCATTGAATCTGAAACTAATTGTATGACACATTCTGCTCTCTGGGACGTTAATGTGGAAAATGGTTATTTCTAAGAATTCAGTAAGTAGGCTTACCTTAGAACTGATGAAGGTGGTATTCAAAACATTCTGCTTGTGTATGGACCAAATGGAAAACACATTGTACAAGGGTAACATAAGATGTGTGGAAATGATTTAGGAGGTTATTGCAGGAATCTTGAAGAGATTTGCTGGCTTGAAATAGAATGGTGGTAGTAGGGAAAGACATAACTAAATTTGAGTAAGTTTTCAGCAGAAAGAATTTATAAGCCTTGTGTACTGTAGAACATTGTTGAAAACTTGGAATTGTAGACATGATAGAAACTATCGTTAAGTAGATTTTAAAGTATAATTAAAATTTAAGTAACAGTGTAGAATGATCTATGCTACAGTCTTAGATCACATCTAGTGACATATTCTGGCTAAAGTTATATATACCTGCTGAGAGAAAACATTTCACAATTGAAGGTTCAGTATGCCTTTTAAACTATAGAAGGAATTTTGTGAAAGCCCTATACAGATAATTATTCAGACTTAAAGTTAACTTTCTATTTGTACAACAGTGCATATATTTACACAATTTATATTTAAGCTATTTCTGTTAGGAACTATATACTACCTTGTCCTGTATAATGTATATTCTAAGTTTCAGCTACAATGGTCTGATGTATTTTCCAGCAGTTTTAAACTATGGGTGAATAAACACATTTAAGTAACTACATTTAAATTTCATAGCTCACTGTTATTAATGTTTTGAGTCTCCTCACTTCTAGTCTATATCCTACATTTCCAAGTTTGCCTTTAACAGAAGGTCTTCAGCACATCAAGTATTATGTGACTAGAATTATGGGTGCTTTCATACAGGAGCTCACTTATAGGGTATCCTGCCTATACTAGTTCTTCTCTTTTATGTGACTAACTCTAGTTTGTGTACACTGTGACCAAAGAATTGGATCTTTTTTGATTCTCTCTCAAAGTACCCAATTTTTTTCTCTTTATCATACTTAATAAAATTAATGCCTCTGCCTCTTACACTGTAGGGTCTAGGATAGCAGGAATCTTGTCTCATGTTCATCACATCTTGTTGACACAGGGTTCCCAAATATTTGTTAAAATTTAAACAAACACTTATGAATATGTATAAAAATTGCTAAAACTAAAATGAATGTTGCATGCTGCACAAGAGTACTTATCAAGACAAATAGGTAGACCATATATTAAAATATAAAAATTAAACATCGCTTAATGATATATAGGTGGAATATCATAATTCATTTGGTTCATGTGATTACTATCTTCTGATTGTTTTGAGACTGAATTACCTTTTCACAATTTCTTTAAAATAAGCTGTCTTAATTCAACTATAGTTAGGTTCAGTAATATATAAGGGAATCAGCAAGTAATCTAGATTTTTAAAAAACATATTTGGAAATTATTGTCAGTAAATGGAAAAACAAACATGCTGAAAATTTCCCTCTGTAAAATGTCAGATCTTTTGAAATTTTGATGAAAAGAACAACAAAAACCTATCTTTTAAAATGCATAGCTGATGTTGTAAGAATGTAAGAATAATCTCCAAGGTCTAAAAACTAGAAAGAAACTTAAAACCAGAGCGGGAAAAATCTGAATTGACACTAGGGCTTTTCTGGGACAGTTGCCAGTCTTGTTAACTAAGATGCATAGTTTTACCATCTATCTGAATGTGGATGGAATCTCAAGCCTAAGCAGTTATTGGAATTGAGATCCAATAAAGTTGTTTTTTGAAGAAGAAAATGAAATAATGAAAGACGGACTAGAAAGTTGTGGGATACACCCGTAACTGAGGGTATTCCAACAGACAAATCACAGTTTAAGATGAAGAAACGAACCAATATGAGTGAATGTCAGCAGCTAAAACAATAGGCAAAATTAGATCCCTAGTAATTCAGGTAAAAGTGGTATTGAATTGAACTTCTAAAAGTAAGTGATTTTAAAAGAGTTAAAAGACTAAAAACGAAAACAACAAAAACATCGAGATGGTGTAGGGGTAGTGAATTTACTGATTTGATAAAGACCCAAATAGAGCTTTAAAAAATGAAAATGCATTGCGATTAAAAACTGAATGACAAGTGCCACCTTCCTCAGTCATCTGGTCCTATATACTTTGACTGTCCTTCGGCTGTATGTCCTCCAGGAAAGGGACGTTTTAGGCGAATAACCAGGATGGACTTGCTCTGCTACCATGAATCTGAGTCTCAGGGACTGTATGACGTTGTGCATGGTTGCAGCCTCTAGTTAGGAATGGGAATAAAGTGATAAAGGGCTGTGAAAGGGGGCTTTTGTGGAACTTTGAGAGAGGCCAGTCTTGCAATGATAATTTGGAGCAGGACTCAGAGGGAAGAAATTCTGAGGAGTACACTGGGAAAACCTTTCTGTGAACCAGGTGTGGCCTGGGGTGTGGAGGTTTTGGAAGATCATTGCCAGCTGAGCTGCCAGTTATCCTGGCTCATTCAAAACCTTGTACATAGGGTTACCACTGAGTGGGGAGGGACAGTCATTGGGCTTGGTGAAATGGCAGAAGTCCTTCCCCACTGAAGCTTTCCTTAGGTGCCTTTTCGCTCCTAGCTGTGTTTACTATGCTGGTAGAGACTGAGTGGTGACCGAATTCCCTTCATCACACCCCTCAGGGGATGCTTTTGGTGACTGACTGCTTGACTTTGTTGTCATTTCTTTATGGATGTTCAAATATATACCCCTCTCACCGATATACCTGCCTTCCAAGACTTGTGTGGTCTGTTGGGTGTGTGCATCTGGTTTGTGTTCATCTCTTATTTCTGGAGCAGGGGCTGAGACCTGGCCACATGTACTTTGCATCCCCACTTCCTTTAGACTTCAAAGTTTAGCAGTTAAAAAAAAATTAAGAGGTAATAAACATATTAGATACAATAGAGATAAATAGCGAACAGGAAGGTAGATCTGAGAACATTGCCCAGAAGATAGCAGGGAGAAAGAAATGGAAAATTTGAGAGAAGAATAGAATAAGGTTACACACACACACACACATACACACACACACACACCCCTTCACACATAACACCTACAAACACACATGCAAAGAAGAGGATGGAGAATGGGAGGAGGCAGTATTCCAAGAGATAATAGTTACGGATTTTCCTGACTTAAAGACAAATACTTGAAACTTTTGGCTTAAAAAGCACAATTAGCCCCATTGTGTATTAATAAAACTAGATGCGTGGTAGTGAAGGTGTAGAACACAATTAAAAAAAAAAAACTTGAGAGCAACCAGAGAGAAAATACAGATGTCGACAGCTACAGTAGACACCAGAACACCGTGAAACAACATGTTAGAAGTGCCGAAAGAAAAATAAACCAACCTAGGATTCTGCATCTATTTAACCTATCATTTAAGGGTGATGATAAAATAAACATTTTCAACAACCTAGAATTGTACCACTAATGGATGTTCACTGAAATCATTTTGAAAAATGTATTTCAAAAGTGAAGAAAATTTAATCTAGAGAAGGGATAAGGAGCAAAATGGAATGTAGGTAAATAGAAGTCCGCATATACTGTTTAATAATTATAAGGAGTAATAAGATAGGATAGAACTAAAATATTAGGGGAAATCATGTATAAGATGGGGAGGGGTGATTAGAATAGTGATGTTTTTATGGCAGTCAAATTATATCTCAATCAAGTTTTAAAAATTAATATATGCTACTTGGGGGAAGGGTTACATATCCATACAGAATATTTATACTATGTCAGTGTCATTCCAAGTAATATGCCTTTAATTCATTAAAATTTTTGATAATATTCTAATAGTTTTAGTTGGCTTATGCTATAATTTCTATGTTATAAAAAAGTATTTTCATTGGGGAAAAAAAAGCAAGATAATTTAGAACATAAAGTTGGGAAGGTTGTTACAGAAAGTGGTCCGACCAGGTATGAATTATTTTAAAACTATAGCAGTTAAGATAGTATGGTGTTAGTGCAGGAATAGGCAGGCTATTGGAACAGAATCCAGAATCCAGAAACAGAAGTACACTTACATGGAAAGGATGGATTGTTCATCAAGTGGTATTAGGGTTATTGGTTGATACAGACAAAAGTTAGCAGCTAGTTCTTTTACCCAAGCAAATAAATTCCCAAGGCAAACAAAACAAATTTATATTTTAAAAAGGAAAAGAAAAATTATAGCCTCCACGTCTGGAAGAATTACTGAAGACATAAAACCCATCCTACCACAAAGTAAAAGATAGACAAATTGAAGTACAGTGAAATAAAAACATCTGTAAATCAAAGGACATCATAAGCAAAGTGAAAATAACAAACCACAATTGAGAAAATATATTTGTAACTCATAAAACCAATAAAAATTTGGTATCCAGAATATATTAAGAACTCCAACAAATAAGATAAAACAACAAATGATATGATTGGGCAGCTCACAGGAGAGGAATCTCAAGTAGTCTGCAAAGAAACAAAGTTTCTCAAACTTATTCCTGATTCTGAAAATGTAAATTAAGCAACAGGATGTGATCTTACACCCCTCAAATTGACAAAAGTTAATGTTTGATAATACCATTGTTGGTGACCATTCTGTTGGTAAAGTAAATTGGTAGTCCTTTTGAAAAGTAATTTGTTGATTCCTATGAAAATTGAAGATACCTTTACCCTATGATCCAGCAATTCTGCTAGCCATGTATCCTAATAAGTGTTCTTAATATTTTTTTGTTCCTCAGATCTCTTTTGAAGGCCGGCGAAGGCTAGAATAGTGTTTTGTTTTAAGTTCATGTAATAAAATACATAGGATTATAATGGAAACTATATTGAACAGTTATCAAAATTTTAAAAATTTGTTTTACAGTATGCATTATTTGTATATTCTACTGGAAGATCTAATTGCTATTTTGAGGTAATCTGCAACTACTGTTTTATGATATGAAAATATCTAGGTCGTTAGTCACAAAAATCACAGCTACTACTGAATGCTATTAGATGTATACATTCATAATTGAAGGAAATATTAGATTTCAATTCATGGTTAATGAAAAATAAAGATTTATTTGTTTTTACACATGTTCACATACCAGCCTTAAAGGGGTTGTGGACCCCAAGTTTAAGAAAACCATTGTCCTATACACACTCTTAAATGTATGTCCCAGGAGATTAACATGCAACACCATTGTAGTATTGTAGTAGCAAAAATTCATCAGTGGGATGTCCAACCTGTGCCAGAACAAGGACCCCGTACCCTTGCAAAAAAGCCATGAAGCAGATGTTGCCCATCCTCTTCCACCTCCTGCAGCACCAAGACCGCGAGGTTCTCTCTGACGTCTGCTGGGCCCTCACCTACCTCACCGATGGCAGCAACGAGCGCATCAGCCAAGTGATTGACACGGGGTTCCTGCCCAGGTTGGTTGAGCTCTGGCCAGCTCGGAACTCAACGTCTTGATCCCCTCTCTCCGCGCTGTGGGGAACGTCATCACCGGAACAGACCTCCAGACGCAGGTGGCCATCGATGCAGGCATCCTGAGTGTGCTGCCCTGACTCCTGAGGCACCCCAAGTCTGCCATCCACAAGGAGGCAGCCTGGGCCCTGAGCAATGTGGCCGCGGGGCCCCACCGGCACATCCAGCAGCTGATAGCTTGCAATGTGCTGCCTCCTTTGGTGTCTCTGCTAAAAAATGGAGATTTTAAAATCCAGAAAGAGGGTATCTGGACAGTGGCTAACTTCATAAGTGGGGAGCACCGTGGACCAGCTGATCCAACTTATCCACGCTGGAGTCTTAGAGCCACTGGTGAACCTGCTCACCATCCGAGACACCAAAATTACCATCATCATCCTGGACATCAATTTTCTCCTTCAGGCAGCAGAGAAGCTTCTGGAGAAGGAAATCCTGTGCCTTCTGATTGAAGAACTTGGTGGGGTTGATAGAATCGAGGCTTTGCAACTTCATGAGAACCATCAGGTTGCCCTGACTGCTTTGAACATTATCGAGAACCACTTTTGTGAGGAAGAAGAAAATGGCGTGATTTTACCAGCCCTCGACCAAGATAATGAATTCTTAAAGCACTTAACAAAAAAAATACCAAAGCTCCACAACTTCTAAACCAAGGACCAAACCCGAAAGGGTAACTTCTTTAAGAAGCAGCACTCCTGTGTCTTGGTGGACCACAGTTACAAAGCTTTTTAAACTGAATGTTAATAAAATTTTTGACATTTTCACCTCTAAAAAAAAAAAGAATTCATCAGTGGGAGATTATATAAATTGTAATCAGACAATGGATAACTGCCTAGCAGTGGTAATGAATGGAGCCACATTATAATCATACGGTAAATATGTTGTAATGTCTCCTGGTATGCCATCACAGGTGATTCCAAACAATATTGAGTGAAAAAAACAAGCTTCCAAAAAATATATACTCTGTAACATTATTTTATGACATTTTAACATTTCATATGAAGTGTAAAAACCCTTATGGGAATGGTATGTGCAAATTCAGGGTAGTGGTCTTTCAAGCTTAAGGAATAATGATAGAAAGGATAATTTAATTACATAGGGTCTTTAAATTATGTCTGTAATGTTTAATTATTAAACTGTATGATGGACACATTATTGTATGCCTGGAATATTTTGTTAAATTATGTATTACATGTTTTGACAGAATATTGATATGACAGAGATAGTTTCAATTTTAATTTACAGGACAATTCAGAGTTTGTGTGTAGGGGACCTTGTCAAGGGAGAAACACATTGCTTTTTCCCAGTTCATCTCAGATAGGAAGAGAATTAACCTGTGAAGTGCCAGGTGCTTTAAACATATGATGAAAACGTACCTACTAGATTATTTAATTCTTGCAGTAGTCCTGTGGGTGAAGGTATATATTCATTAAGGAAATACTAACCAAAGCAAAGACAGAACTGGAATTTATATTTAGATCTTTCTGCCTCCAAAACCCATACTTGTTTCATGTTACTAAATGCCTGTCTCTAACCATAGGTGACTTATTTTGGAAGTGGTAAGTTAACTAACTGCACCTACAAAATGAGACTGTATTTGAGGCATACATTAACAGTAATGGTGATATTAAAATAATCTCAAGCATGACTTGATAATCCGCAGTTTTCTTACCTACACTTTAGCCTGTTCTCATACTCACATGATAGGCTAATGAAGTTTTTAGATACAGCATTCTTGTTTTATTTTATTGATCATTGTAATTTGATGCATGTTTGCCATCTAAATTTAACTGTAACTTGGGGTTTTATTATTTTAAACCACATTCTGTTTTGGTTTTTGATTTCAGGATCGAAAGTTAACAAAGTCTGAGAGGCAGAGATTTAAAGAAGAGGCTGAAATGTTAAAGGGTCTTCAGCATCCCAATATTGTTCGATTCTATGATTCCTGGGAATCCACAGTAAAAGGGAAGAAGTGCATTGTTCTGGTGACTGAACTTATGACATCTGGAACGCTTAAAACGTAAGTCCATCAATATTATAAAAGCTGACCAAGAACTGTGAGAGAACTTGAGTTTTCTTATTTCAGGCCTTATTAGTCCTACTTTTGTCGCCCTAAGGAGGGAGCAGTCCCTCCAAATGTGAGTATATTAGCACATTTTTCTGCCCACAAAGTCCTCTGGTGTATAAAGTGCTTTGATAATTATTTATTGTAAGTATTAAAATGAGAAGCAGAATAAACCTAGTTACTTTAAGTCATAGTACTTGGTGTTTCTAAAGTTGAGTGGCTCCAAACTGCGGCCTGCGGGCCAACTGCGGCTCTCAATCCATTGTTGATTGGCCTGCAGCAAATTCCAAAAATATATTTAGTTTACTTAAATAAACTAGGTGAGGCAATACGTACTTCACCTCAATGAGTGGCCTGGCTGTTTGTGTATTTTATCGCATATGGCCCTTGGTGAAAACCGTTGAAAAAAGTTTGGACACTCCTGGTCTAAGGGATCAGAAATCAAATGATGACAAGGTAGCCCTCTAGTGGTGAAAATGAGGTTGAAACTTAGAGAAGCTTTACCTTTGACGCATATTTTATCACCTTGTATTGGGCACTTTTTGCTGCATCTATTCAACTCTGTATCAAATGCACATTGTATTGTGAAAATTATCACTAGGTAATTTCATTTCCCATAGCATCAGAAATTGAAGCCAAACAGCTAGGGCTATCATCTCTTTCAGGAATATAGATAGGTTAAACACAGAAATTCCCTGTTCTCTATTATAGAGTTCTAAGGTAAGAGTTGGAGTATGCCTTTGGAATCTCAGGTGTCTTAGAGTGTCTATTTGTACTTGGAGAGGAAACTAGTGTAAATTACTTGGTATCAATTTTTTATTGTGGAGGAATTTGATTTTTAAAAATTGTCTCTGTAGAGTATATTTATTGTTTATTACTTTCTTTAGTTGTTACTGAGCTCATTAATCCTAGATCTTTGAAACATGGTCTGGTATCTCCCGGATGTACGCACTTGAATGTGCTCTTGGATGCTTAAAACTAACATGTTGAAAAGCCAAAACATGCTAACACCCTTAGCATAGTCATCCAGGCTTCTTGTTATTTATATGTCTGTTTCTTCCACGAGACTGTGCTCCCTAGCACTAGTCCTGAAACTTGATAAAAATTTGAATGAATTAAGGAGAAGCATGTGATAGTAGTTGTGTGTATATCTGCATTTTGAGGTTCTTCTCACTGGTTTGGATACTCAGCAGCCTTGCAGGCGTACCCTACAAGAGGAGCCTACAATAGTTCACTTGTTTTAAAAACTTTAATGAGAGGCGTGGGTAACATAGTGGGCTAAGCTCTGTGGGATGGCCTCACCCTACCAGCAAACTAAAATGTGGAATATAATGAAAGCTCCTTCAATACATATCCAGGTTTCAAAGAAAGAAAGGGTAACCTCCAGATAACAGGCAAAGAAGAAGTAACTCAAGGCCAAAGCAGGAGCTGATGCCATGGCATTCTCTTGGGATTTCATACCACTTATGGGCTTAGGGTTGGATACTAGAGTTTTAATGTCTATGCCGGCACTAAAGACCTTAGAAGTTAGTAGAGAGGGCAACTGGAACTTAGCCGGTGTCAAAAAACGGAATTATCCGTGAAAGGGAAAACTCTACCCCAGCCAATGAAAGCTATAAGGAATTTTGTCCCTCTGCCCAGGACTTTAGATGGAAGGGGAGTCCCTATGAAAAATGGAAATCTCAGCCTAGGTCATATGTAGATGGTTCTGTCATATAAATTTATACTACCTACTTGGTGCAGGAATCCCAAGCCTAGGAATAAACATTGTGATTTTTCTAGAAACCAACAACAACTCCCAGGGACATTTTCACACTTCATTGGTCACAGTATCCAGGGACAAAACAGTCTCCAGTGAAAGTCACCTCACCATTTAATTACAAAACACACCAGTAAAGATGACCAGATGCAACTGGAAAATAGCACCACAGGAATTACAGATACTATAGACAACTCTGAATTTGATTATGAGATAAGTATGCAATTATAAAAAGATTTCAGTAGAGGTGTATGTAGCTATATAAAATATATACAAGCATATAAAGTGATAAAAGAAGGACTAGAAATAGAACTTCATCAAAAAAAGTTTAGGCATAATTAGAAAATATCCAAAGAACTAGAAATAAGAATAAATTATTAAAATGAAAACTTCAATGGTTAGGTTAAACAGCAGACTAGATTGAATTGACAAGAATAATATGAAGAAATCAGAAAGCAAAAAAAGATGGAAAATATGAAAAAAGAAAAGACATGGAAAGAGAAGACATTAGATTTAATTATCACTTTAAACGGAAAATAATGAAGAGAATGAGGAAAGACAATATTTGAGAAGAGGATGGCTCAGATTAAGGATATATGTGTAAATCTAAACAAATAGATGTAAAACAAGTCTGTATTTATACCTGGAAGAACAGAGAACAGTTAGGAGCATTGGCAGCATTTGGAGAGGCAAATGGGCCGAAAGGGATGGGAATTAGTTCCAAAATACATGCTTTTTGGACCTTTTGAGTTTCTTCTACCTTTGTTCCACATATGTATACATGTTTAAATTGAAACAAATAAGCACCCATACCTGAAAAATAAGATGGAATATATGGGTTAGAAAATTTGGTATAGGCGATGGAAATAAAGTTAGGTTCTTTTTTAATTGAGGTGAAATTCACTAACATAAAATTAACCTTTTTAAAGTGTACAATTCATTGGCATTTAGTACATTCACATTGTTGTATAACCACTACATCTACCAAGTTCCTGAACATTTTCATCACCATCTAAAGAATATCACATGCCCATTAAGCAGTTACTCCCTATTTCTCTTCCCACCACAATGTATCTTGGTCACGAGGAGTTGCTTCTCTTGCTGATTTCAAGATTGTCTTCTTGTCTTTGGCTTTCAACAGTTTAAATCTAATGTGTCTCATTGTAGATCTCTTTGGATTTTGTTGAGCTTCTTGGATGTATAGATTCATGTCTTTTAGCAAATTTGGAAAGTTTCTGGCCATTATTTTATCAAATACTCTTTTTCCTTTTCTCTCTTATTTGGGACTCCCATTTTGTATATGTTGATCACTTTGGTGGTATCCCACAGGTCTCTTAGGCTTTGTTGATTTTTCTATTTTTTCTTTCTACTCAGATAAATTTCAGTTGATTTGTCTTCAGGTTTGAAGCTTCTATCTTCTGCCTGCTCAAATCTGCTTTTTAAACCCTTTATTGAATTTTTCATTTCAGTTATTGTATTTTAGCTCTAGAATTTGTTTGGTTCCTTTTTATAATTTCCATCTGTTTATTGATATTCTCTGTTGAGCTAAAATTTCCTATATTCTAATATTTGGCAGCCATTGTTCTTAGCATTTAATCTTCCAGTTCTGTGAGATATGAACCCTAATTACGCCCATTTAACCATGGGTTGGTTGTCAGTTTATATTAAACATTTCAGCACTGAAAAGCTGATTAGGAGCTATGGTTATGAGGCTGGGCTTTTCAACTACTAGGCTTTTCTTCAGTGTGATTGGGCATGAATGAGCTGTAATGAAGTACTCAAAAATGCTGTATCAAGAAGATCATTTAGCTGTCTATCTACCTATTAATTTTGTCTTTTCTGCACTGATGATGCCTGGTTGCCGCTTTTCTTGTTTGGTTGTGGTGGTTTTAGATAATGTTCCTATTTTTTAAATAAAATAATCTACAATTTAAAATTATTTAAAAAAATTTTTAAGGAGGCATAGTTGACATAACCACCTTATATTAGTTTCAGGTGTATAATGATGTAATATTTGTATATGTTGTGAAATGATCACAGTAAGTCCAGTTAACATCGTCACCATACATACTAACAGAATTATTTTTTCTTATGATGAGAACTTTTAATATCACTCTTAGCAACTTTCAAGTAAGTAATACAGTATTAATAACTATAGTTGCCATGTTGTATCTTCTATCCCTATGACTTATTTATTTTATAACTGGAAGTTTGTACCTTTAACTCCCTTAACCATTTTTCCCATCCCACCCCTGATTCTGGCAACCACCAATCTATTCTCTGTATCTGTGAGCTTGTTTTGTTGTTGTTGTTTCTTTCATTCTCTGACTTATTTCACTTAGTGTAATGTCTTCATGATTTATCCATATTGTCGCAAATGGCAAGATTTCATTCTTTTTTTATGGCTGAATAATAATTTTTGTAATTTTTATTTTGATCGCATTTGAGAAGACAATAACACTTCCTCCTGACTAGGTTAATTTTAAAGGTCTTTATCAAAGTAATAAGATTTAAATTAGGCTTTAAAGGATAAATAGATTTTCTGTAAGTAGAGAGGTACTATGGGAATTGCGTAAAAATAAAGAATAGAAGGTTAGCTGTAGGTTGACCCTTATGGTTAAAAACAATGTTTATAAAGAGGAATAATGACTAAAAAGATTTCAGTATATATGTCAGAAATGTAGAGAGTTTTGAATGCAAGGCAAAAGATTAGTCTGTGCTTTAACTTAAGGATGGTAGGGAACCATTGGAAAGATTCTGATCCAGCAGTGATACAATGCATTGAATAATTCTGAAAACAGTTGAGTACCTACTAGGTGCTAGGGACTATGTTAGCATTCCGTTAGAAAGACTTATCTGATGGTAGTATACATAGCAGATTAGAGAGAGAGTTGCTGGCTTAAGAATTCAGTTGCCATCTCTGTCTTGTAATAGCTCTGTGACCCCGGGGTCACTATCCTCATCAGTAAAAAGAAAACTTAATACTCTCTACCAAAGTAGAAGTGATTTTGGTTGTTAGCATTACCTGAAATATATGCCAGGTCAAATGTTTTAAAATCCAGTGTGTTTAAAATTGGACTTCATGAAAATTAAAAACTTGTCCATCAAAATACATTATCAACAGAGTAAAAAGGCAACTCACAGAATGGAAGAAAATATTTATAAGTCATACCACTCAATAGGGATTAATATCTAGAATATACAGAGAAGTCCCTAAACTTAACAGCATTAAAAACCAACGCAGGCGGCCGGATGGCTCAGTTGGTTAGAGTGTGAGCTCTGAACAACAAGGTTGCTGGTTTGATTTCCACATGGACCAGTGAGCTGAGCCCTCCAAAGCTAGATTGAAAACAACGAGCAGTCGCTGAGCTGCTGGAGGGACAGCCGGATGGCTCTGTTGGTTAGAGTCCGAACTCTTAATAAGGTTGCCAGTTCAATTCTCGCATGGGATGGTGGGCTGCGCCCCCTGCAACTCAAGATTGAAAACGGCAACTGGACTTGGGGCTCAGCTGCGCCCTCCACAACTAGCTTGAAGGTCGACAACTTGGAGCTGATGGGCCCTGGAAAAACACACTGTTTCCCAATATTACCCAATAAAATATTTTTTGAAAAACGAAAAACCCAACTCGATTCCAAAATGGGCAAAGGACTTAAATAGATTTTTTCCGAAAGAGACTGCACTAATGACCAACAGGTACGTGAAAATATGCTCAACGCCACTAGTCATTAGGCAAACACCAATCAAAACCAAAAGAGACACCACCTCACACCTATTAGAATGGCTATTATCAAAAAGACAAGAAATAATAAGTTTTGGCAAGGATGTAGAACTACCATATGATCCAGCAGATCCACTTCTGGATATTTAACCGAAAGAAATGAAAACACTAACTTGAAAAGATGTATGTACCCCCATGTTCATTTCAGCATTATTTACAATAGCCAAGACATGGAAGCAACCTAAGTGTCCATCAGTGGTGAATGGATAAAGAAGATTGTGTGTGTGTGTGTGTGTACTGAAATACTATTCAGCTATATAAAAGAAGGAAATCTTGCCACTTCCTTCTGACAAGATGGATGGACCTTGAGGACATTATGCTGAAGTGAAATAAGTCAGACAAAGAAAGACATTGTATGATCTCACTTATATGTGGAACCTAGAAAACAAAACAGAACCACGCCCCCCCCCCCAAAAAAAAACACCACCTAAACCAGCAACAAAAAAAAACAAATTCATAGATACAGAGACTGAATTGTTGGTTGCAAGTGTATGTGAGGGGTTGGGGGAGAGGTGACACTGTTCAAAAGGTAAAACTTCCAGTTATAAAATGCGTAAGTCCTGGGGATTTCATGTATAGCTTGGTGATTGTAGTTAATAATACTGTTGTATGTACATTTGAAAGTTGCTAAGAGGGTAGATCTATAAAGTTTTTATCACAAGAAAAGAAATTATAACTGTGTGGTGATGGATCTTAACTAGCCTTATGATCATTTTGCAATATATATAAATTTTGAATCATTATATGGTACACCTGAAACTAATATAATATGTCAATTTTATCTGAATAAAAAATTAATAGATCCATATGATCCAACAATTTCATTTGCAGATATATATCCAAAATAATTTAAAAGGGATCTTGAAGAGATGTTGGTACACCCATGTTCATAGCAGCATTATTCACAATAGCTAAAAGGTAAAAGAAACCCAAGTATCCATCAGTGGAAGCAAAGTGTGCTACATATGTACGATTAAGTATTTTTCAGCCTTAAAAGGGAAGGAAATTCTGATACATGCTATAGCATGAATGAAACTTGAGGACATTATGCTAAGTGAAATAAGCCAGTCCAAAAAGACAAATACGTTTATGATTTCATTTAAATGAAGTAGTCAAATTTATAGAGATAGCAAGTATATTGGTGGTTGCCAGGGCCCAAAGGTAGAGAGGACTGGGGAGTTATTGTTTAATGGGTATACAGTTTCAGTTTTGCAAGATGAAAAGAGTTCTGGAGATGGATAGTGAGGATGATTGCACAATAGTATGAATGTACTTAATATCACTTAAAAATGGTAAAGTTTATGTTAGTATGTATATTTTATCATAATAAAAAAGGGGGAGGGGAATCCAGCGTATTGAATTTTCTCAAAAAGCAGAGGCAAAGAATCAATGTCCAATTCACTTTATGAAGCCAGCATAACACTAATACCAAAACCTAAGATATTATAGCAAAATAAATTTATAGAGCAATGTCCCTCATGAACATAGATACAAAAATCTTTTACAAAATAATGGCAAATTGGCTCCACCAGTCACGGTACATCAGTACCAAATAGGGTTTATCCTAGATTACAAAGTTGGTTTAGTATTGGGTGAACCAGTGTTCACAGAATAAAGGAGAAAAAAATCATATGATTGTTTCAATATATATGGCAAAAATATTTGACA
Organism: Rhinolophus ferrumequinum; assembly: GCF_004115265.2. Taxonomy (NCBI): domain Eukaryota; kingdom Metazoa; phylum Chordata; class Mammalia; order Chiroptera; family Rhinolophidae; genus Rhinolophus; species Rhinolophus ferrumequinum. The sequence continues at coordinate 88,825,462 of NC_046293.1, forward strand.
ATTCAACATCTAGTCATGACTAAAAACCTCATAGCGAACTAGGAAGAGTAGGGACGGGACTTTCCTCAAACTGATGAAGAGTGTCCATGGAAAAACCTATAACTAAGGTCATACCTAACCATTTCCCCCTGAGATTGGGAACAAAGCCAGGGTGTCTGTTTTCACCACTTGTATTTGGTATTGTAGAGGCTCACCATTGCAATAAGGCATAAAAACAGAAAAACTAGTGAAAGATAATAAAGATTAGAAAGGAAGAAATAAAACTGTCCATGTTTGCAGTTATTTAATTGTTTATATAGACAATTCCAGTGGTTTTTAAACAATTTTAATAAGGTTGTGAGATACAAGGTTAATATATACAGTAATCTGTTATATTTTATATACTTCATTATTTTATAAATGTGAAAAAGGTACAAGCCAGCCTCAACTTTTCCCCAACATTTTATTATAAAAATTTTCAATTACACAGAAGAGTTGAAAAAATTACACAGTGAACACACACATATGCACTGCCTAGATTCTCTACTTTATTGACTTGCTGCATTTGCTTTACCACATGTCTATCTAATCATTCACCTATCAATCTATTTTTATTAATCTCAGAATTAGTTACATTAGTATGCTTTACCTGTAAACACTTCAGTATGCGTTTCGTTAAAGTTCCAATATTTGTATGTTTTATTTTTCCTTATGGTAAAACTTAACATGCAGTGAAAAGCATAAATTGTGATTGTATCATTGGATGAGTTTTGACAAAGACATTTGCTCATGTAGTCAAAACTCTGTTAAGATGTATGGAACATTTCCATCATCTCATTAAATGCCCTTATGCCTCTTCCCCTCACCCTTAAGAGGTGACTATTTTGATATTCTTTTAAACCACAAATGTAACTTTGAACATTAGCGTTCTTTATGAAATGAAGTAGAATTTAATTTGAGTTCCTGTATTAGCTTTTCAGTTAAATGTGTGTGTGTGTGTGTGTGTGTGTGTGTGTGTTTTGTGTGCATGTTGTGTGTGTCTAAAGCAGTTGTTCTAGAGATTTACATTTATATCCTTAACTTTTTACAATATGCTTTGGGTTGGTACTGTACAATTTCATGTAAAATAAAGGAAACTTGTACAAATACAGTTTCATTTATTCCTGACACATATTCTTTGTGCTATAATTTTCATATGTGTGACATTTATATATTCTATAGACCCTACAATACACTGTTATAAATAAATTTTCCTTTAACTAGTCATATGTGGTTGGTTTTTGGTTGTACCCATCTATTACTTCTATTTTTTCAATTTAATTTATTTGTTTTAATTTATTTTTATTATTTCAGGTGTACAAAGCAACATAATAGTTAGACATTTAAACCCCTCATAAAGTGATAACCCACCCCCCAAGCTACTACCCCTCTGACATCTTATTTAGCTGTTACAATACCATCAACTATCTTCCCTATGTTGTACTCCATATTCCATGACTATATATACCTATATATTTAGTTATAGTTGACATTTAATATTATTCTACTTCAGCTTCAGGTTTATAATGCGGTGGTCAGACATCTACACCGTCTATGACGTGATCCCCCTGATAAGTCCAGTGCCCATCTGGCACCTTAGATGATCTTTACAACATTGTTGATTCTATTCCCCATACTATTATAGTATTAACTATCAATTTGTATTTCTTAGTGCCTTCACCTTTTTCACCCCGCCCCCAACCCCGTTCCCATCTGTCACCCTGATAGATCTAGTACCCATCTGGCACCATACCTAGTTATTAACAATATTATTCACTATATTCCTTATGCGTACCCTATCCCCATGACTACTGTGTAGCAACCAACTTGTACTTCTTAATCCCTTCCCCTTTCACCCATCCTTAACCGCCCTCCCATCTTAAAGAAGCCCCTTAAGATTCTTTGTAATACTGATTTGGTAGTGATGAACTCCTTCAGCTTGTTCTTGTCTGGGAAGCTTTTTATTTGCCCTTCAATTCTAAATGACAGCCTTGCTGGACAGAGCAATCATGGTTGTATGTCATTGCTTTTCATCACTTGGAATATTTCCTGCCACTCCCTTCTTGCCTGCAAAGTTTCTGTTGAGAAATCAGCTGCCAGTCTTATGGGGGTTCCCTTGTAGGAAACTAACCACTTTTCTCTTGCTGCTTTTAAGATTCTCTCTTTGTATTTAACCTTTGGCATTTTATTTATGATGTGTCTTGGTTTGGGACTCTGTGCTTCCTGGACTTGCATGTCTGTTTCCTTCACCAGATTAGGGAAGTTTTCTGTCATTATTTCTTCAAGTAGGTTTTTAATTCCTTACTTTCTCTCTTCTCCTTCTGGTACCCCTACACTGCGAATGTTGGTATGCTTGATATTGTCCCAGAGGCCCCTTAAACTCGCCTCAATTTTTTGGATTTTGTTTCTTTCTTTTTGCTGTTCTGGTTAGGTGTTTTCTGCTACCTTATTTTCTACATTGCTGGTTGGATCCTCTGCTTCATCTAATCTGTTCATTCCCTATAATAATATATTCTTTGTTTCCATTATTGTATCCCTTTATTTCTGACTGGTTCTTTTTTATGGTTTCCATCTCCATTTTTATGCTTCCTATCTCTGTTGAAGTTCTCCCTGAAATCATTGAGCATTCTCATAACCAGTGTTTGGAACTCTGCATCTGATAGATGGCTTATATCCATTTCGCTTAGTTCTTTTTTTCTGGATGTTTGTTCTGTTCTTTTATTTGGAACATGTTTCTTTGTCTCCCCATTTTGGCTGCCTCCCTGTGTTTGTTTCTTTGTATTACTTAGGGCTGCTATGTCTTCTGGTCTTAGTAGAATGACCTTATGTAGTAGGTGTGCGGTGGGGTTCAGTGGCACAGTCTTTCTGGTCACTTGAGCCATGCATTCCAGATGTGTCCCTTGTGTGGGTTGTGTGTGCACTCCTCTCATAGTAGAGCCTTGGTTGATAATTGCACATCAGTGTGAGGGACTGACCCTGGGCTCACTCGTTGTGAGGACTGGCCTTGACTACAGCGGAAGAGTTGTGCAGGGGCTGATCCTATGGAGCAGGATCTCCCTCAACAGGACTCTGGTGCCTGCCCAATATGCCCCTTGGGTGTGTCGTCCTTGGAGGTGGCTGGGTGATGCTCCAGCTCTTTTTGAAGCTGGGCACTGTGAGCACCAGCCCCAAAACCACCTTGGAGGTCATCTGCTATAGGTCAAATTCAGCCACAGCGTGCCCGACCCGGGGCCACCCCGCAGGAGCCACAAGGAAATCTGCAGATGGCTGCTGCCAGTGCTGTGCTTGGAAGCTCCTTGAGAGGCCAAGCTGTGAACCAAGGCCGGCTGCCGCTAGTGCCAGCTTAGGGCTGCTCAGCCGGAGGTACAGGATATGCTGAAGCAGATGCTGCTTGTCTGGGTTCCGCGAACCTTTTAGGGACCCTAGGAAAGTCAGCTTGAGCCAAGGCAAACGGTGTGCATGAAATAGCTGCTGAAAGCAAACTGGGTGTGCCCGAAAGTTGGGTGGGGCCAGGTCTCAAATTGCCAAGGTGTGGGGAATAAACAGTGGAGACTCAAATGACGGCCACCTTTGTTCGCGTGCTGGGAAGGGGGAGGGCTCAACAAAGAAACAATGGCCTCCGCCAGCCCCCATGCCCCCCAACCCCCGTCCAGGAGAAAGCAGCCTCTCCAGCCCCAGTCCCAAGCCAGATAACTCAATTCCCCACCATTTGTCCTTCCCACCTTTCCAGCTGCTGCCCCAGTGCTGGAGCTCAGAGTGAGTGATTCCGTTGGTCGGTAAGTCTGTGTGCTGTCCCTTTAAGAGGAGGGCCTGTGAGAGTAGCTGCACTGTCTCACTCAGTCACAATCTCTGCTGGTTTTCACAACCAAAGATTATGGGGACTTCTGTCCCCTGCACTGGAACCCTGGGCTGGGGTGGGGATGGGATCTTTCACTCCTTTAGGGGGTAGGTGGGGGGACCCCCACAGCCAAAATAGCCCTCCTGATCTTTAATGGTCACACGTGGGTGTGGGACCAGCCCACGCCATGTCTCTGACCCTCCTACCAGTCTGAAGGTGGTTTCTTCTGCTCATCCTTAGTTGAAAGGCTGCAGTTCAGCTTGATTTAAGACGATTCTCAATAATGGTTGTTTTGTAGATTACTTGTATTTTTGATGTGGCTGTGAGAGAAGGTAAACACAGTGTTTGACTACTGCGCCATCTTGGTTGGCTGCCAGTCATCTGTAGTTTTAAAATAATAAGAGGAAAATGTAATTTTTTATATTTGCTCTTTTAGTGCTCTTCATTTTTTTCCTGACTACTTCCAGATAAAATTTGCATTGGAACTGAACCTCAAAATTTGATGTTCCTTACAGTGGGTAGCGTCAGCCAGAACCTCTGTGCCATTCTTTTAGCTGGGCTGCTTGGAATCTGCCCCACATACACGTATTTCATAGGTCAAGCAGTGTCTTGGGCAGAGTGAATGTGCAGACTATGAGGCTTCCCTTCTGTAGTTCCTTTCTGAGATTTCCCTCTCTACTTTCTAGTGCTCTGTTGGCCAGTAGAACTTTCTGTGATGATGGAAATGTTCTGTAATCTTCACTGTCCTCAATGGCAGCCACTAGCCACTCACAGCCGTGTAATGTGGCTGGTGCAACTGGGAAATGGAATTTTTAATTCTAATTAGTCTGCATTTAAATATAAATACTCACATTTGTCCAGTGGATATTCTATTGACTAGCTGACCTGCACAGTCAGACTGGAGTCCTCCCTCAGCTGAGAAGGGAAAGGAAGTAGGCAGTTCTGAGCCGTGCTTTCCCTTTTTCCTCAGGGGAACTCCCTTCCAGTTTATGCCTGATTTTGACTGCTCTCCAGAGTCTTCAAGTAGTTGTTTTGTATATAGTTTTACTAGTTTATAATTATATCAGTGTCCAATAAGAATTGCTCCACCATTTACCAGAAGTTGTACTCTACCTCTTACCTTTAACTCATTTCAGTAGTGACTTAATTTTAAGAACTTTTTCAGTGCTTTGTTATCAGAGTTTGCTTTCCAACCACTTCTTATCCCATCCCCTGTAACCAAGAATATCACGGACCTGTAAGGTTACTGAATCTTAATATTCTAAATTTGATATTCCCATCTCAGATATGCTAGAGTTTAATGGAATTCTTCAAAGCAGTAAACTCATATCATTGATAACCTGTTTGGTATACCTTGCCTTTTCCAGGTACCTGAAAAGGTTTAAGGTGATGAAGATCAAAGTTCTAAGAAGCTGGTGCCGTCAGATCCTTAAAGGACTTCAGTTTCTTCATACTCGCACTCCACCTATTATTCACCGAGATCTTAAGTGTGACAACATCTTTATCACCGGCCCTACAGGCTCGGTCAAGATTGGAGACTTAGGTCTGGCAACCCTGAAGCGGGCTTCTTTTGCCAAGAGCGTGATAGGTATGTTTCAAGTGTACCTTGCAACCTAACTGGCTTTCTGACATTCCTTTTATTTAGAAACCTGACCCTGCCACAGCTTTTATTATGTGAAATAAACATTCAAAAATTCAGAGCTTGAACCTAGGAAGCAGCCAGTTCTACTTAGGAGATATGGAGTTCTCTATATGTAACACTTCTAGAATCATCTTGAAGACTATTGATGTATTTGTAAAGTTATATAAAGAGAAGTAAGGTGAACTCTTAACAAAAGATTACGTAGCTAATCAGTCTTATTGGTCATGAATTATATGCTTATTTATATAATAGATATTGTATAAGTGTGTTATTTTCCACATAAAAGAAACTGAATTTATATGTAGTTTAATTTCTTAAAAAAGTCTGTTGGATATATAGATATATTGAAAAATATCTGCCTATTAAAACTTTATTTTAAAAATGAAAATGAGTTCATTCTGAAGTTTTGGTTTTATCAATTTTTTTTCTTACTCTTTAGACAATCTGATATGTCTAAAATAGGATTTTTCTACTTTAGTATTATTGACATTTTGAGTTAGACAATTCTTTGTTATAAGGGCTGTTTTGTGTTGTAAGAATATTTGGCAGCATCCCTGGTCTCTACCCACTAGATGCCAGTAGCACACCCCCGTCCACCTCCCTTCACTTGTTACAACTGAAAATGTCTCTGGAAATTGCTAAATGTTAGCCTTACATGTGCCATACAGTAGAGGGCAGACAAGTATTTTGATTTTTCACACCCATCATCCTGTCTTAAGGTAGATGCCATTGTATCTACATTCTTCCTTACTAGTTTCTTACCTTTTCCTTCCATTTGTTTTCAGTGTGAGTTACCAGTTTATCTTTTATCCAAGACTCAATTTTGACATTGTATAACAGTAATCATTTTGAAACAGTAAATAAAGAACACTGACCCTGTTCTAATTTCTTTTATAAAGGCCTTGTAGTGGAAGATCTGTAAGATACTTGATGGAACAGACTGACTAAGAAGATTTTGTTCCTTTTCCCCCTACTCTTCCCTCCCACCCTCCCTCCCTCCCTCCCCTCCGTTCCCTCCCTTTTACCCTCTTTCCCTCCTTTTTTTCCTCCCTCCTTCCCTCCTACTTTATGCTTTCTCACAGGTTAACCCCTCTGTTGCTTCTCCTGGTGAGTAACAGCAGCTTCTACGGGCATTGAGTTTGAATCGTTCTTTTAATTTAAGGTACCCCAGAGTTCATGGCCCCTGAGATGTATGAAGAGAAATACGATGAATCTGTTGATGTTTACGCTTTTGGGATGTGCATGCTCGAGATGGCCACGTCTGAATACCCTTACTCAGAGTGCCAAAATGCTGCGCAGATCTACCGTCGAGTGACCAGTGTAAGTCTTCCCCTAACTGATTGGTGAGCTTAGGTCACATCTAAGAGGGAATCCCAAGATGGATAACATCAAACCATGCAAAAGGGAATAATGGTAGAAAGCCTTCTAAAGTGTAGGGGAAGAGGGAGTTGAGTTACTTATTGCTCATGACACAGTGAGAGCAAACATGGAGATGAAAGAAGCACCAGTTTATCCTGGACACTTCTTGCATTCATTTAAACCTTTATTCGGAGATATGTAAGTTCTCATTCCCTCTCACCATAAAGCTTATTATCTGAGTTAAAAGTAACCCAAGCTGTTTTGTTCAGACTTTTCCCTGAATAGCTTAAAATTGATACACTAATTTATTAAATCATGTATACGTATACACAATGTTTAAGGTATAAATTAAAACCTTACTCTAGTTTAAATTACACATGGTAGTCCATCTCTGCCGAAGAGATATTTTCTAGAGTTGTCCTGTAGAGACCTGAGACATAGTAAAGTCCATGACAAGTTTGAGAACCACTGTTTCAAAGGCTTGATAAAATTTAGCTTAAAAAGTTTTTGCAAGAATAATTAATATGTGGTGCTGTGTGTTTCACATTATATTACATCAAAAGGCACATAGTATCTAATTAACCCATTTTTAGGGTTTATGAACCAGTATCCTTTTTTTACCTTTCAACGATGCTGAATGTTTGATACTGCACCGACTAGGAGAGTAAAGTGTACATAAGATAGCCGCATATTTAAACATTGTCTGTTATGTCTGTCAGCCACCAGCCTTCTTTGTTGCTCTGGGCATTATTTCTAACCTGAAGCTGGGGTAGGTTTCCTTGTGCACCTGCAGACTGGCTCTCCTTTCAGGCTGGCTCTCCTTTCGCAGACTGCCTTTAGGCACCCTGACGGGCATTGCCTGGACTGTCTGTTATCTAGTGATCAGTCTTTGATTCATCTTGTGAGTTTACTTCCTGATCATTTCTCTAAACAAAGGTTGATACTTAAAATGTTTCAGGGATCATGGAGTTTTAGGTTTATTTATATAAAATGAAGTCTTAAAAAAACTCTGCTATATAAAGAAATCAATATGTGGTAGTACCAATTTTCTAAAATGCAAATTTTGTGGGTGATCTATATTAAATTTTATCCCTTTTCCAAACCTAACCCAGCAGATGTGATTAGCTGGTTAAAAATAATGACTGTGTAGGATGAGCAGGTGAAAAATATGGCTGAATCCTACTGATTAAAAGGTGCCTGCCAGTGGCTCAGTGCTAAGAGCAGTGTGTTTCAGACTGTTAGGCGCAGCACTGCCACAAGATTAAATAAAAATTGACATAAGCAATTTTTTGATAAAAGTAAAGAAAACAAATTAATTTTATTTTTAAGAAAAGGGATTTGAGACACTGTCTAATAAACAAATACATCTTTATTTACAAAGGCAAACTCCAGCTCAGTTGAGAAGAAAAATCCCCTACTCGGGTGAAAGAAGTCTTTGGTGTTAGTTTAATAGAACCTAAAATATCACTGTTTCCATATTCTTAGTGTAGTATTTACTGTTGTCAGTTTTACAGTGTTTTGGTTTTGGGGGTGTTTTTTTTGAGATAATATTCACATACCATAAAATTCATAATTTAAATCATCTTAAGGTGTACACTTCGGTGGTTTTTCGTGTATTCACAGTGTTTTGCCATCATCACTACTTATGCCAGAACCTTTCCATCACTCAAAAAAAAAAAACCCCATGCCCGTTAGCAGTCACTCCGTACTCTCCCACCCTCCCACCTCTGGCTACGAATAATCTCCTTCTATCTCTATGGATTTGATTTGCCCATTGTGGACATTTCATACAATGGAATTATACAATATCTGTCCTTTTGTGTTATGCTTTGGTTTTGTGTTAGGTTTTTTGTTATGCTTTGACTGCATGATATTTTCAAGGTTTATTCATGTTGTGTCATAAATCAGTACTTTATTTATTTTCATGTATGAATAATATTCCATTGTATGGATACCACGTTTGTTATGCTTATTTACCAGGTTTTATTACCCCTTCTGTAGTTTCTTCTTTTTTCATTGTTAAACTGTCTAAACCTATAGCCACCCTGACCTCTGGAGAGGAATTGGTAACAGGAAGAAAAATGCAATGGTGTCTTAAGAGGTATTGACCTAGAACCTGATCTATTAAATCTTTGTTTATCCATATTGTGTTCATAGCATAGCATATGGCACATTGTAGGCACTCAGTCATATTTTTTTATGAGTTTTACTATTTTATTTATTTATTTATTTTTTAAAGATTTTATTTTTTTTTTAATTGGGGAAGGGAAACAGGACTTTATTGGGGAACAGTGTGTACTTCCAGAACTTCTTTCCAAGTCAAGTTATTGTCCTTTCAATCTTAGTTGTGGAGGGTGCCATTCAGCTTCAAGTTGTTGTCCTTTCAGTCTTAGTTGTGGATGGCGCAGCTCAGCTCCAGGTCCAGTTGCTGTTGTAGTTCCAGGGGGCGGAGCCCACCATCTCTTGCGGGACTCAAGGAGTTGAACTGGCAGCCTTATGGTTGAGAGCCCACTGGCCCATGTGGGAATCGAACCGGCAGCCTTCAGAGTTAGGAGCATGGAGTTCCAACCGCCTGAGCAACCGGGCTGGCCACACTCAGTAATGTTTTGAAGAATAAACCTTTCAGTGAAAGGAATCCCAAATACAGTCAAGTTAGACACTATGTGTGTAAGTTTGGGAGAGTTGAGTTTATCCTGCAAAAGAGGAATGAAACTTAGGTCACTTTTGAAATATTAACAAAATTACCCAATTAAAATGAAATTGAATAGTAGCAAGTAGAAACTGATACACATATAAAAGCAATACAGGTTATAGAATAGGAATTTACAAATAGAGCAGAAACAGTAACTTGAATAAAGTCAAAATTCCTGGACTAGAAAGCATTAAAAAAAGTTAATCTGTTTACATGCTTTTTCATTGATTCTCAAATCTCATGGTTGTAATTTCTAAACAACTGGTTTAAGTAACTCTTTCTATTATGGGGCTAGGTCTGTGTTAATTTTTTTTAATTGTTTCTCCATATTTTTCACCCTATAATTACTCTCACTTTATTCTCTGAGATTTCATTGGGAAAACCAAATCATAATATCAAATACTACTCCCTCAAATGTTTCAAGACAATTCCTGATGTCATGAGTCTGATTGAGACCCATCATTTTCAGTTTTTAGTTCTGTTTCATTTCTTGAGGTAAGGGGCTTATTTGCATAATTGGAAGAGGGAGGTGCTCAGCAAGTTTTTCTTGACCTAGAGGAGACTAAGTAAGGACAGAAAGCTCGTAATTAAGCATAAAGAACTTGGCAAGATTATGAGACATTGCAAATGCCTACTGGTAGAGGTTTGAGATTCTGTCCATTGAGATCTTTTGAGAAGGGATCAAGATAGCAGCTACCAGACTTGAATGATTTAGCTTAGCAGCTCTCAAATTCTTTTTTTTGTATCAGGCCCCTTTTATACTCTTAAAAATGATTGATGACCCTAAAGATATTTTGTTTACTTGTGTTATATCTAGTTTACCATATTGGAAATTAACATGGAATTTTATAATGTATTTATTAATTTTAAAATAACATAATAAGCCCAATATATGTCGACATCAATAACATTTTACAAAAAATAAATTTTCCAAAAATTAATTTTAAAAATTTAGTGAGAAGAGTGGCATTTTTACATTTTGCAAATCTCTTTATTCTGGTCAGAAAGAAGACAACCAGTTTCTCACACCTGCTTGTGCATACGTTTTGTTGCAATATATTGTTTTTGTTGAAGTGTATGAAGAAAACCTGGCCTCATGCAGATAATGTCATTAGAAAAGGAAGTACTTTGCAGGCCCCGGAAAGAAAAGAAAGTACCTTGCATTAGAAAAGGAAGTACCAGAAAAAAGAAAAAAGGAAGTACCTTGGGGACCCCCAGGGGTCTTCATATTATACTTTGAGAATCACTGATATTTAGGTCTTTGCTATGCAAAGTGCAATCCCAGACTAGCAGAATCTACATCCTTAGAGCACATGTTAAAAATGTAAAATTTTGGCCCCATCCCAGACAGATGGAATCAAAACCTTCCTTTTACAAAATCCAAAGAGATGATTCATGTATACATTAAAATTTGAGAAGTGTGAGCTGGAATAGTGATCACTTGAGGTCTCTTTAAGTTCTGCATGGCTTATTTTTGGTTAAATAAATTAAAAGTAGGCTAAATAATGTAATACCAAACATTATTTGGATAAATTACCATCCCATTGTTCATGGAACCTTTTTGCTAGCATTGTAAATAACCAGATAGACTAAGAAATTTAAACCTATTTAAGTGCATTTTTTTTAACTTATTCAGGAGTTGCTTTTTAAAAAAGCAAAATAAAAAGCAAAATCTATGTTGTAGAAAAGAGAGAATAAAAAGCTTGAGGAATTCTTTAAGTCAACTTGGAACTTAGAATCCTTAGTTTAGTCAACTTAGAATCCTTAGTTTCTAAGTATACTGCAGGCATACACTTGTGCTTTATTTTTCCTCTCAGCTGTGAAAATTTAGTTTTTTATTATCCACAGTCCATTATTTCTGTGCTGTCAATTATTATATTTCTTATCTTTGTAATGCTGTCTTGATTACACCAACCTCCATTCCCATCTTCTGGTTTCCAGTGAAGAATAAAAAAGGCTATGTCCTTCTTTTAATTCTCTAAAGTTTTTCTAATGTTTTGGGTGCTGAGATAAATGTGGGGGATTTAAGTAATAAGTACCTAGATTGTACAATGATTTATATAATTATATAAACAGTTGTGATGACTATTGAACTATGCCTTGAAGTATTGTATTTTCTCTTAAGTCTGCTTTGGATGTACATTTAACTGATTTTTTAAATATATATTTTAGTATGAGTCTATTTAACTATTTCATGTTTGTTAATGAAACATACTTGGTTATCCATTGAGAGGTCATAGGGCTCCCTAACGTAAACGTCCCCCTGCCTCTGCCACTCCAGATTTCTGGTTTCCATCCCGGATCTGCCATGTATACCAAGTAGTCACCAGTAAACCACCCCCTCCTACACGCAAGGCCTTCTGCAGGTTTGGCACTAACTTAAACAAGGGGTACAAAGAAGAGTCCATCTCGAACAGCTCAGTATTACCGTTTTAGGTTTGAACATCACAGAACTCCAGTCAGTTGAACCATAGCTGTAGTTCTCTATTTCTTTGAACGATTATTCACTTACTTGACAGCTATTAATTAGGTATTGTCTATGTGCCAGTTTGGGGATACAGCAGTCAATAGGATAATGTGCTTCGTTGTTCCTCCCACCTTCTAGTAGGGAAAGTAACACTGAAGTAATAATTATAGCAAAGTGGATGGATTTTATAGACATAATGAAGTAGGGGGTTTTGATCTTAAGAGGGTCAAAGACAGTGTTCCTGAGAATATATGTTTAAACTAAGGACTTCATTGGCCTAGTATGACGGTGATGCTGAGGCTAATCTGTATGACGGTAGGAGCAGTAGCCTCCACCCTCTCGCTCTCTCTACCAGAAATATTTCCAGGATTCTTGGCAGAAAGTCCTGTCGCTCCCTCTTCTGTGTTCCCACCGTACTCTACCTCTGTTTTGTTAATCTAATATGATAATTATATTGATATTAACCGTTGTCCCCCCATTAGAACTGAGCCTCTCAAGGACAGGTTTCTCTTTTCCTCTTAGGTGATTTCATTGCAGTATCTGACCCTGCAGTGGTGCACTGCCCTGCAAATGGGATGAAACCAGTGTAAATGTTAATAAATACACACACTCTGTGCCAGACATCGCAGTAGACACTTCGCCTATATTATGTCATTTAACTCTTCCAGCAACCCTTAGGGGAAGTAAATACTACTATTATCAACACTTTATAAATAGTCGAAGCCCAGGATGGCTAGTCCAAGATCACATATCTAGAAATAGCAGTTACAATCCCAAGTCCCCTGCTCACATCAAAATGCCACACTGAATCCATAGATGTCAATTGTAATGTCAGTCTGTGACCCGAGGGCATTTAAATCTGTGTGGTGCCCATGTGAAGGGTGTAGATGTAGACTGCGGTTTAATAACTACACTCGGTGGTACGCTGGCCGTAAGCTGTCGGGCGTCCCTTTGTGTGCGTGCAATTCAGTCAGGGCTCCAAATGCGACTTGCTCCGAGAGGCTTCCCCTGCCCACTCCATCTAAAACATTCTAAAGTGTGCACACACTTGACTTCTGTCCCCTCCTGGTTTTATTTTCCGTCCTGGCTTTTATCACAGCCTTAGACAGTATTTATCTAAAGCCCCAATTAGAATACAAATTCTGTGGGTTGAGGGTTTTATTTGACTTGTTTCTTGCTGTATTTTTGTGTTTAGAAACTGGCAAGTCATAGACACTCAGTCACTATTTGTGAAATGAATACAGAATTATAGGGAGTGAAACACAATTGTATGTTGCCTGTGGAGGAAATACGCTCTGGACTTGGGTCTGCTTGAGTTTAAATCCCAGAAATGTCATTTCTTAGCTATAATACCTTGGGCAAGTTATTTAACTGCTCTGAGCCTAAGATGTTTATGAAGATTAAAGATATAGAACATGGTGCCTGACATGCAGTTATCAATCAAGTACGTATTATTACTAGGTATTGCCGTTATTATTATTCACATCATTATGACATGTTTAGTAGTGAAATAAGTTGTCTTTTGTTCTAGTCTTTTATCTAGTGACAGTCAGCAAATTGCAGTGATTAAAATATGTTTAATGAACTTAAAGTCAAGTTTAAATGAGAGCAAATGAGCTTACATTTATTTGTAATCTTGCTTCTTGCCAGTCACTTTGCAGGGAGCTTTACATATACTATTTAATTTTAATTTTTTGTATTCTGGTAAGTAGTAAGTAGATAACATCTTCACAGGTAAGAAAATAGATTCAGAGATTGAACATTTTGTCCAAGGAAATTCAGGAGAAATAATAATAATGATAATAATAATAAATAATTATAATAATAATGTCATCAGAAGTCAAGCATCTCTAACATGACACTAATATAAACTTTAAAGTTGTTTCCTTTACGTGATTTTGGTTTTTTAAAATCTGTTTTTCTAGACACCAAGGGAAAAACAATCTGCGAGTAAAAAACTCGGGTACATGGGTAGCATTAAGACTGGTATGACAGGTTTGAGTCCTGTGTATCCCTGTTGAAAGGAGAAAAAAACATCAGTTACTTTGAAAATCTCTGCCATTGGTAAAATGAGAAGATCCAAATAAGAGAAGTAATGTACTTGGCATAATTTGTGTCTGCTATTAAAAGACTAGAAACTACAGTAAGCAGTGGCGTCAGTTTTTTATGTGAAACATAGTGCATTTGAACTTGGAGCAGTACACAAGCTTTCATGTATCCAGAGAGTAATGAGCCTTGGGGAATCATGAGGTAAACTAATTTTCTTTGATAGAACTAGCTGGATTTGGTAGAGAGTTTGAAGAGGCTTGTTTTCCAATGGGATCATAAGGTATGTTCAAATTCCTGTAAACTAATGGTTCATACCAGTAAGAATCTGGCTGAATCCAGCCTCATAACAACCAAGTTAGAAATAATGGGGATTTTTAATTACTTTGTTTATGTAATTTGACTTTGTCACTGATTATATTAGCCTTTGGATTTCAAGGTTTGAACATTCTGTCTGGGAAAAACAGAATTAAAGCAGTCAGGGCGAAATTCCTCTTAGTTTTTGTATAACAGATTGCAATTCACCCTACTTTTTTACAGAAACCATTGAGGCTGATTCCTGATTAGATAGGGGTTGAAAAGTTGAGGAAAACGTACTTTTTTCTTTCGCAGCTGGAATTTTTTGTGCTGTCCCAGAGATCTAAATCTATTGGAATTAGCTGAAATGGTTACTTTATAAATTTTATTTTTGCTTCCATATATTTGGATTATACATGTAAAAGAAAATTGTATATCATGGGCTATATCTCAGGAACATTTGGAATGATTTTCAGAGTCATTCCATTACTCCAGTGTGATTTGATTAAGATTAAACATTCTTATTTTTAATCAGACTGTTAATCTTAAACCAAACAGTTCTGGGTATACTTCCCAGTGTTTTAGGTGCTAAAGAACAATTGTGAAATCCTCATTTCAGAATTTCTCAGAAAAGCTGGTTTTGTTCATCCACACTGAATACTGACTTTATAATTCACCAGACATTAAACTATAGGATAAAAACTGGTAGGGTATAGAAAGATGGTTTCTATACTTACGTACATTATAATATTGATAGTATTTGAGTTTCCTTACATCGTGTAAATAACTTATATGCCAGAAGATTCATACTTTGTAATTGCTGCCTTCTCATTATATATAATTTGAGGTATACCTTGAAAGAAGTGTAGGGCTCAGTTGGCTAAAAAGAGTATTCTTGTTGGTCAAAATGTGCACCAAGTAACCAGTTTGGACTTACTTTGGATAGATAGGAGTAGAGAATGAGGTAGAAGTTGCATTGTGAGTGCTTTGCACACCAGATTAAAGAAATGAAGAGAACTGCAGCATGGACTAGAAGTAACGCTGAAGCAGACACTGTGGAGCCCAGATTCTAGTTCTGCTTGACGAGTGACTAGGCCCTTACCCACTGCAATAGAGACTCCTCCATTTTTTTTATTCTAGGTGCTGAAGATAATGCCATGCATCTAGGAGCTGACTGATACCTACCAGACTAGACTAGACTAGGTTAGACCAGACCCTCCATAGATGCCAGTTGAGTTAATGAATTCATTCTAACTTTGACATGGTATTAATTTCTGGCCCACAATGACCTTATTTGATCAAGGAGGAACTCACACTCAGATTCTTTTTAGATCTGTGATTCTGTGGCCATCTTTTACATGTTTTACATGTTAACCGTTTTTGAGCAGTGTGATGTGAGTTAAATGGTGTCAGATGATTGGAAATGGATAAATATCAGATGATTTAAATGAAGCCAGATGGTTGAGCTGGCCACAATGTAAAATACAAATTACAGATGGAGAGAATGGAAACAGTGAGGCCCAGCTTAAATTGGTCTGGACTTAAAGAGGTGAGGTTTTGATCATCTGGACTTTAGTGGTGACAGTTGTTATGCAAAAGAAGCAACAATTTTGAGAGGTAACAAGTCAGTAAAAATCACATTTTGCCTGGCTAGAAATCTTTGGCTGTTGGAGGGGTAGTAGGAGTATTAGTAGCAGAACTGTTTACCAGCAGTTTTAAACATTTATCTTTGTTAAAGAGCTCATAGAGATAAATAACGTGGGAAGAAGCATCCAAGAATGACTAAGTTTTCTGTTCTAAATCATGGAAATGATGATATCATTGAAAGAAATGGGGAAATCCAGAGAAAAGCAGTTACTTTCTGATAGAGGAATTAGACTTGAGACATATAAATAGTTATCTGTATATAAATGGTGTTTTTATTGTTTATATTGAAAACTTATTTGATATATAGAAAAGGCGGGTCTTTTTTAGATCTAGATATTTGTGTCTGCATTATACTTTTGTCCAGATAAAGCTACGTCGTTTTGGGTTTTTGTTGCTCAGTAGAGTTGAAAAACCTACTCACATCTTTATAGCTGATAAATCTGTGAAGCAGGCAGGGAACAAGGCACCTGTTTCCTGGTTCTTTGGCTTTCATATAGTCCTAAATAGGCCTGCTCACACACGTCAGTTAAAGGTAATGCTGGACCACATCACTATATTTCTGACCAATACCTGACATCCTGCACTTCAGCTTGGTACTGATGAATAGTGTGAACCAGAGTTCAAGGTAGCTACTTTGAAAGAGCTTATTAGAATTAATAATCATTTCCAGGCTTTAGAGTAGAAGTATTCCTACCAAATAGCTGCTAAGCCCTTATCTTATGCTACTGTTGTTGAGCTATAGTACCCACTGTCTTGATGTGGATTCAAATTTACCACAGTACAAGGGATAGGACTTCATTCTGTTCCCTGTTACAACAGTGCAGTGAACAATGCTTTTTCTACCATCTTTGTGAATGCCATGAACTAAAACCTTTCCTTAATCATTAAAATCAAAGAAGGAGTTATGAGCTCTTCCTGGCCAATGGAAATGTCTTAGGTCGATCTGCACATAGAGGCTTTTAATAGAAGGAACGGGACAAGCATAAGTTCTTACCACTTCTGTGCACTGATTCACAGCTATTTATTTTTTCGTGTACCGTGAGAGAGAGTTAAGGCAGATAACCTTAATAGTATCACTTTTTAAATTAGGTAAACAGAGGAACTATTAGCTTCACTTTTCAAGTAAGTTTAAGGGATATGGCCCAGGTCACACAGGCTTCTTTTATGAGAGATGGAACGGAGAACCCAGCCCAGTGTCATGATTTCCTTGTCCAGTGTTCTTTTGGCTACATATTTGGAGTTTCCATTTTGGTCATTGAACTCAATCCCCTTTTTCTTTTAAAAGCATGGTTTCAACATGATTAAGGTGAAGGGAGTGTTTAGATAAATAGATTTCTAGTGGAGGTGTTGATGTCAAGGAGGCAGGACCTGTGGACGTAATGGGTGGAGCTTTGAGCAAGTAAAAATCTCATTTTGCTTGTCTAGGGACCTGTTGCTGTTGGAGTTGAAGCAGGAAGAATAGTAGCAGGACAGTTTCCCGGCTGCTCAGAATGTAGTTTTGTTTAAAGGGCCTAGCTGGAATAAGTAGATTGTTGGCCGGGCAGAGCAAACTCCTATCTGAGAGTTGGGAAAGCATGGCTACTGTGAAACAAGAAATTATGCTTCAGTCTGACTTTGATGTCTGCCTTGTTTATGCTGTGGGCTAATTTACTCTGTTAATTTACGTCTTACCCATTTCTCCCCTTGTTTTCCTCTAACTGTAACAAGTCTAATTTGCCTTTTCTGATGGATTTTACAAAGACAGATTTTTGCTCAGTGTTTGTCATCGTAAATTCTCATTGTTGCTGCTGCCCTCAAAAGGATTGTGTAAATGAGGTGGGTAAGAATTTTCAATATATATGAAAGGTATATTGTAGCCATTTGGTGATATGTATAGAAAGTTTCAGGTAAAGCATTGATATTGTTTATTTCAGTATGCTTTTTTAAATATTTGAAGTTTTGTAGCTCACACAAATTTTGTGTACACAGGAAGGAGGCTTTTTTTTAATTTTGAATGGTTAGGAGTTTTACTTTTATGAAAGGGTAGTTAAATGTTACCTTAACACATTTGAAACTTAAGCTTTTAAGAAGCAAGTGCTGACGGTTTTTAAGAGTAAGAAGATTGAACCAGAAGAATACTATATTATGACTCACTTTTATTTTTCTAGCCGATTAGTTGGCAAACCATAAGTATACAGAATTCATAGAAAAACTCAAAGTCTCTAAAATGCATGTATGAGTTTTTGGTTTTCTTAGTTCAGATAAAGTGACATTTTGTAAATATATCATCTTGATGTGCCTTTGGGGTGAGTCACAGTTTTTTGCGTGGTTTTTTCTTTTGTACTCCATTTAAGATTGCACAAAAGTGACCTTTGTTTTTTGTTTTAAGAGAATACATAATTTTGTATAACCCCAAAACTATTTTAAATAGGTATACATTAGATGTTCAAGAAGTCCTTTTTTTAATGCAGAGAAACATGCTACTGTCCCATGTCAAAAAACACAGTATGGCACTACTGCCTAAAGAGAGATCTTGTGAATTACAAAAAGTAAGAAGAATATTTCTAGAGTCTTATTGGTTGCTGGTCTGGAAGAGTGGAGTAAGAGGGTATGCGTCTTTAACTATTCATTTTTCTTATGTATAAAATGTTCGCCTGACTGAATCTACCTTCATACTCTGTTCTGTTTTGTGTTTTTGAACCTCATTCAGAATAGGTGAGCAAAACTTTATTTTTACTCGTCAGAACAGGACTGGAATCGGACTGTGTGGGACTATATCAAGGAGTAAAGAAAAGTGACATTTGGAGGATTTTTAGGCTTTAAGTCGATCACCATTGTTGAAGTAGATGAACTAAATGGAAAAAAGATGAAATCATCAAACATTTCTCATCATTACTTTGTTCTTGACTGGTGCTGAAAATCATGTTAGAATATCTCGACTAACTTTTTTTAATTAAAAATTATTAGTTATAATGATCTTACTTATATGTGAAATCTAAAGAACTGAATAAATGAGCAAAGTAAACAAATAGTCTCAGAGATATAAAGGAAAAACTGATGGTTGCTACATGGGAGGGAGGTGGGGATGAGGGAGAAGGTGAGGGGATTAGACAGCATAAATTGGTAATTACAGTATTGCCATGGGGATATAAAAAACAGGTTGGGGAATATAATCAGTAATGTTTTAAAGACTTTGTAGGGTGTCAGGTGGGCACATGTCTTATTAGGGAGACCACTTCATGGATGGTGTAGGTGCCTGACTTCTGCAGTGTACACCTGAAGCTGAAGCTGAATAATATTGCATGTCAACTATAATTTTATATATATATATATATATATATATATATATATGGTCACAGGATGTGGAGTACAGCATAGGGAATAGAGTCAGTGAAATTGTAACAGATATATACGATGCAAGGGGGCAATAGATTGGAGGGGTTATCACTTTGTGAGGGGTGAAATGTCTAACTATTACATTGTTTTGTACACCTGAAGCTAATAAAAAAATGATCGGTTATAAAAAAAAATTTAAAATACATGGGAATTTCTCGTCTCTTAAGAACAAGAAGCCTATGAGGATGATGCATATATCAAAACCTGTACTTACTTGTTTATTGTAAGCAGCTTTCTATTATTATATGTCCCAGATGACTTTGCAGTAGGTCACTTTAAGGGTTAGTGAGGTTTCTTACTCATTTTTACATTTTTGAGGGCATTTTTTTTACATACAGTCCATATATGGTATTCTTGCTTCTTCTCCAATGATTCAGAATACCTCTGCTAGATATTTTGATAATCCTGACTTCTTGATGCTAGCTGGCTGGTGAAATTTCTTTTTACCTTTTTCATTACCTGAGTGAATAACAGTAAGCAGCCTTAATCTTTTAATACCAACTGCTGGATTAGCCATTTTATTGGCTACCTTGGCACCTGCAATGCATTTTTTAAGGCAGCAGTGGCATCTGAATATGTGAAGTTTTACTGCCAGAGGCCAAACGACATTCTTCTAAACGTATGTGTTATTTAGCATTGGTATGGAGTTTTCTATACTTAAGTCTTGGCTTTAGGTCGACAAAAGTAGCTTAACCAAGTAGATTCAAAGTGTTAACATGATACACAGTTTCTGGTTTTGCTATTCTGACTGTATGTATCACTTGTTCAACTAGTATTTCTCTTTGTAAATAGGAATTCTTTTTTGTAAAGTCATGAATGTATATATGTTTGCATGGATAAGATTAACAAGAGGATTATTTATTTATAAGGATAACCTAGGAGGAAAGCAAACTTACTGTGTATCTGGGTGAGATTGAAACAGCTTTTTGCTTCAGCACTATTTTCTTGTTTTCATTAGATTTATTATGTGAAATCAAAAACCATTTGGGGAAACTTAATTTGCTGGATTTGAAAATTAAGACCGAGGAATACAAATTGTGACCTTTGTAGTCATTGCTCAAAAATGAAACTTTTCAATACATTGATTTAACTTTAGAGTCAGCTCTATTACATAGTTCCTTTCTGTGGAATGTTAACCCTAGCAGTAGAATCTTCCAAATTAGGACTTTTGAATACTACGATGAGTAAATAATGAGAGTTATCCCACCACAATTCCAGTAAAGACCTTTTTAGAGCTAAACTTTTGATGTACATTTGACCCTTGAACAACACAAGTTTGAACTGTGCAGGTCCATTTATACATGGATTTTTTTTTTCCAATAAATACAGTACTGTAAATGTATATTCTCTTCCTTAAGTAATTTTCTTTCTTTTTCTCTTCTCTAGCTTATTGTAAGAATACAGTATATAACACATGTAACATACAAAATAGGCGTTAATCAACTATTTATGTTATTGGTAAGGCCAACAGTAAGCTATTAGTAGTTACGTTTTTAGGGAATCAAAGGTATAAGCAGATTTTCAACTGCTCAGTGCGGGGGAGGGGGTTGGCACCTCTGACCCCCTCGGATTATTCAGGGGTCAACTGTATTTCATTTCAGTCTATGAGAGATTATATGCATTTCTGTGATTTGCCAAATTGTCGCTAATTTTGGTTTAATATAGCTTGTCACTCATTAGAATTTATATATATTCTAACTTTACTTTTCGAGTTCTTCTGCCCTTTTCCCCAATCCTTGTGTTTTGTGTGTTTATGGACTTACGGTGCCGCTTGAACAGTGTATCAGTGTAGCTCTTTCAACCCAATTCATGTGGTTACTTACATGAGGTCGGAATAATGAGATGGTTTTTTCCACACCACCTCTCAGATAGGGGTGTTTTGTTATTCTCATGCCTTACGTATATTTCCCACACATTGTTGAAATTTTTATATGCAAAGAATTTGTGCTTTATGAAGATTCTAAAATATCACTGTGATGCAGTGTAGTACTTACATGTAATAGTGGTATTGAGTTTTCTAGTGAAATTAATTTGTCTTTCATATGGGTCTGATATATCACTTTTCATTTTACGTTTCATCGTGTAAGACAATTTGTTCTTCAGTTATCATGTCAAACCCATCCAAATCCTTAACTCCTTGTTGAGTTTGTTAGAGTACCGCAATAATAGGACACCTACCAAACTAAGTATGTGAATTCATGCCCATACATGTTCAAAATAGTAAAATGCTGTGTTGATTAATGTGTTAAGGAACAAGGTTGAACAAAAGATATTCTAACCAATTAGAACATTTGGCCTTCTTTTTAGCCAATAACTTCTTTTACTGAAACAGCAGAAGATGTTGACAACAGCCTAAATTTCCCCCTAGCCACATATAGAGGCCATGGAAGTAAGTGACTCCACTATTTAACTAACTGTTCCTTTTTATTTTCCTGTGGGAACTAAATTGCCACTACCCAACTCTAAGCCTGCATAAACCAGCTCCTGCAGACAAAGCAGAAAAAAAGCCAAGTTGATAAGGCAATGTAAGGGTCAATTGAAAGTCAGAGTTCAAAGGCTCTGACTGTATTAATGTGGTTTTGTCACTTTTTATGGTTTTCAGGGGGTGAAGCCAGCCAGTTTTGACAAAGTAGCAATTCCTGAAGTGAAGGAAATTATTGAAGGGTGCATTCGGCAAAACAAAGATGAAAGGTAAGTTGCCTCTTTTGACCTGTTGCTTAAACAAAAACCTAAAATATAACATGCTCTGAATACAACGCTCAGTCTAAGGTATGTTTGATACTTTACTTGTCATTTGTTTCTCCATTTATGTCATGTAATATCTTTAAAAATAGAGTTTTGTCCATTGAGGGTAGTATTCAGATTTGATATTCCGAAATGTAAAAATGTGGTTTGCTAGAGTTTGAGTAAACCAGAACCACCTTAAACATAGCTACTGCATTCAATGAGAACTGCTTACTTAGAGCCTCAGCGTGATTTGAAAGTTCAGTAGAGTTCAACCTCTAATGTAGCAAATCTATTCCCTAGTTTTTTACCCACTGAATTCTAAAAGATGAAATAAAATCCGGGCTCTTTAAAATCGGCTCAGCTATACAGGTGTTGGATTTTTATTATGCCAGAATTGAAGAAGAGCAAAACATCAGAATTCCTTTAAGTAGAAAGAGACGGCTTCGCCCAAAGTTTAGGAGGAGATCTGGCTTAGTCATTTGTACTAACAGGACTTTTCTCAAAGGAGTGGCAAGTATCTGATCTGCCATAGAGCTGATTCATCACCCGTTAGGCATGGCAACATTCCAGTGTCTGTTTTTGAAAAATAATCTACCTTCCCCGTCCGCCCTCACCCTCCAAAAAAGAGAAAGTAGATCAGCCAGTACAAATATCAGTTGTAAGCTGAGCAGTCTGCAGGCCGAAGAATGTGAGTGATCAGGCATATCTACCAAATTAAAGAATTCCATATCTTCACTTCTCCAGTCTCATTCTCTTTTCATAACTTCATTATTTGAAAGAGCTTAACATCATGATCTTTAAGGCTTTTTAGTAGAAATTTAGTTTGGGTTTCTATTTTTATGTACACTGATTGAAAAGGAGAGTACTTAATCTCTTTAAGAAGTTTTACTGTAAACAAAGGAATATTTGTTTCTAATCTTATAACATATTTCTGTTTCTTTTCTGGATGGAACAGTTTACTAGATTACTGGTATTTGAGACAATTTATCTAAAGAAGATTGTTCCACAGTCAGACTTCTGCTTGCCTAGTACACAGATTATTGACCAAGGAATTGAGAGAATTTTGGGGGGTAAATTAAGGTTGCTGTAGTAAAAAGAATAGAAAATAGAGATGGTTTTTTCCATACCACCTCTCAGATAGGGGTATTTTTTTATTCTTATATCTTATGTATATTTTCTACACATTGCTGAAACTTTTATTTGCAAAGAATTTACACTTTATGAAGATTCTAAAATATCACTGTTTTGCAGTTTAGTATTACATGTAATAGTGGTTTTCTAGTGAAATTGAGTTTTCTAGTGAAATTAATTGGACAATTTTTTTTACATGGGTCTAATATATCACTTTTCATTTTATGTTTCATACATGTAAGACAATTTGTTCTTCCGTTATCATGCCAAAGCCATCCAAATCCTTAACTCCTTGTTGAGTTTGTTAAAGCGTACTGTTATAATAGGATACTTGCCAAACTAAGGACGTGAATTCATGCCCACGCATGGGTTTACTGTTCAAAATAGTTAAATGCTGTGTTGATTAATGTGTTACGGAACAATGTTGAACGAAAGATGAACTTGAAATTAAAAGATTTGATTCCACCATTTCTGACTTTTATAACTACGAGCAAGAATTTCAACCTTTCTGAACCTCCATTTCCTAATACTTAGGATATCTCAATGGATGTTGATCAAGGATCAAATGAAATCATACATATGAGGATTTTTTTGTTAACTATAAATGCTGTATAAATTGTGGTATTTTGAAGCTATGATATTTTTGTATTGCTATCATTAGTACACTGTTAACTAGTATGAATTTAGATCATTCGTTTAAAAAAATAACATGTTCAGTTCTTATTCGTAAATAAGTTTGTTACGCTGTTCTATAACTTGAGAGTAAAACCCTGTAGTCACTATTCAAATGGAGCAATGTAGAAATGAGTTATAAAATTTCCCTTGTTTTTCTTTTAGTAGTCCTTTTTCATTATTCCAAGAATAACAATAGTCAGCCACACTTGAAAATTATCTTTCCAATCTAATGGCACTTTGTTTTGTTTTTTTCCCCCCTCTCTTTGGAAGATATTCTATCAAAGACCTTTTGAACCATGCCTTCTTCCAGGAGGAAACAGGGGTGCGGGTAGAATTAGCAGAAGAAGATGATGGAGAAAAGATAGCCATTAAATTATGGCTACGTATTGAAGATATTAAGAAATTAAAGGGAAAATACAAAGACAATGAAGCTATTGAGTTTTCCTTTGACTTGGACAGAGATGTGCCAGAAGATGTTGCTCAAGAAATGGTAAATTAATAATTAATCAACATTTAAAAATTGGTGTAGATTTATATACATTGGTATTGGACAAAAAAGCAGCTTATGAAACAGTGTATATGGCATATCCCGTTGATAGAAAATTGTGTTGATTAATGGCTTGAAAAGTAACTTTTATTTGAGAAAAAGATATATAGATATAGATATGTATAGGTATGGATGAATGTGTAGAACAGAATAGAATATATATATATATATAGAAAGAAAGAAGGAAGGGAGGTATGGAGAGGGGAAGACAGAAAAGAAGAAAGAGAACAAACTACAATGCATTCTGAAGTAATTTTGAAAGTCTATAATGTTGAATGACTTCTAATTTGTATAAGACTATTTCCATTAGAATGACACGTTATGTTCTAAATATTGATACATTATTATCCTGTGATCAGGCGTCTAGATAAACCCTATAAATAGATCATAAATTGTTTTTACTTTGAAGGGAGTTTTCGAGATAAATTATTAGTAGGCAGCCTTTTATGAATCATTTCTGAAGTATGTCTAAAAGATCACTTTTCAAAAAGGAAACTTTAGGCTTACCATAGTGCCTAAAAAGCCATTATATTAATACTATGCAAAGATATTCACAGAATATCTCTACTACAATTAATATGAACCATTCAGTAGTAGTTGCCTTTGAAAATGGGTCAGGTATGAAAGAGATACTTATTTTTGTTAGTTTTTTATACTGGTTGAGGTTTTTTTTTTTTTTACCCTCAAAGTTTACATGTTTACCACAATTGTTTTATCTGGTTAAGTGGTTGCTTAGTGAAAAGAAGTAAAAGAAACAAGGTTAATATTAATGGCTACATGTGAGTGGAAAATAGAATGAGTGGAATAAAATGAGCCTTATTTGGTTTTAAAAAAACTGTTTTTTGGTTCCCTATTGTCTTGTTGTAAGGAGTAAGGTACTCCCATTCTGCAAGTTTCTGCAAAGATCCTGGCACCCGCCCTATGAGTATCTACAAAAATGGCAGGGAAATGCATAATGTAGAGCAGTAATTTTAGTTTGGTTAAGACCAATCCTGAGAGTTTTTTCTTTTTCTTTTCTGTTTTTCTCCCCCAAAGTATCTCTCTCTCAAAAAAAGAAAAGATTTGTTTTCTTTTGATGTCCTACTGCTTCCTAATGCACTATTTTATCCTGTAGGTAGAGTCTGGGTATGTCTGTGAAGGTGATCACAAGACCATGGCGAAAGCCATCAAAGACAGAGTGTCATTAATTAAGAGAAAACGAGAGCAGCGGCAGTTGGTACGGGAGGAACAAGAAAAAAGGAAGCAGGAAGAGAGCAGTCTCAAACAGCAAGTAGAACAACAATCTAGTGCTTCCCAGACAGGAAGCAAGCAGCTCCCTTCTGCCAGCACTGGCGTACCTACTGCCTCTACCACTTCAGCTTCAGTTTCTACGCAAGTAGAGCCTGAAGAACCTGAGGCAGACCAGCATCAACAACTGCAGTACCAACAGCCCAATACATCTGTGTTATGTGAGTATTTGGGGAGTGGACAAGTGGCTAAGATACTCCTGTCTCACTTTATCTTGTTACTAATTGATGGTTTTGAATTATGAATCCAACATATAATAAGTGTGAAATGGTTGCCTTTTCGTTCTGTTCTTAGGTCCATGACTAACAGAAAAAGAAAGATGGGACAGTGAGGAAATGTGATTGGGATAAAAAATGATTTTACAGTTTCCTTCATCTTGGAAATTCCGATTTGTAGATTTCTACTTTTCACAATTCCTTAAAACAAAGTATAATTAAAAATGAACAAGTTTATGTTAGCTACTTATAATTAAACCCATTAATCTGGTTCAGGTCTTTTAAGCAAGGCTGAATAATGTATAAACTAGAAATGAATGAGACTGCTAGTAATTAATTGAACTATCTGCTTAATGCTAGGAACCCACTAGTCTCCAAAATTAAGATTTTGAAAGCTGTGTCAAACTTAAGGCTGACTAACAACATTCCATTTTATTTCCCTTATTCTTCAGGTAATAGGAGTGTGTGATAGCCAGGGAATTTTTTTAAGACATTAACACTTTTTTTCTGCATGGATTCCCTCATTTAAACATAGAAATATACTTAGTAAAATAACTAGTATTCATTATACAGTTCAGGTCTGTGTAAAGAAAAACTAATTGACCCTAAAGTCATTGGTTTGTGATGGGGAAAATGTGAATCTCCTTTTTGTGATTTGTCTCTCTGTGTTTTTTGGAAATTCATTTCTCTTTCAGCTGACGGGACTGTTGACAGTGGTCAGGGATCTTCTGTCTTCACAGAATCTCGAGTGAGCAGCCAACAGACAGTTTCCTATGGTTCCCAACATGAACAGGCACATTCTACTGGCACACTCCCAGGGCATACAGCTACTGTTGTCCAAGCACAATCGCAGCCCCACGGGGTATATCCCCCCTCAAGTATGGTGAGTAACTGTAAGAGAGTGGAAGCCTGTAAGGAGAGCCACTAGATAATGAGTTAGATTCACATTCTTTCTGTTACCCAATAACAGCATGAGTGTGAGTAGAAAATATAAATGGTGTGTTTCTGAAGGGAGTAGGTTTATTACAGAGTATAATTAGAATAGTTCAGGCAGGGTAGGGGATATGTGTGAGGCGGGGGTGTTGGCTGAACTTCCTATGTAAAGAAACTGGACAAGATTTAGACTGTGCTGCATTTGATTAAAGAGGATGCTCTCGTTAGCACTTCAGAGCTGCAATTGTGCAGAGCAGCATACTCTTAAGTTGGACACACAAATGTTTTAGGGGTGGGGATGAGGAGAGTTTTTCAAAAGGTTACTTATTAAAAGAATTACTAAGTATCTTCTGTAAGGTTTCTCATTGTATGAAACACAGGTAAGACCTTCAGACCATTATAGAATGCTGCATGTGAGTACTCGGGAGTGAAGGAAACCCTTTATTTGTGTGACCGTTTAATTTAGCGCTTACATTTGGTTAATCATCGGTTGCTGTGCGTGTTCCTATTTAAAGTCTGTGTTGGACACAAGTTCCTTCCCTGGTGTATGTTCATTTGCTTTTCCCCTTTATTTGGTATCTGTTTTATTACTGATTTATTTCCAGAATCGATTTTTGGAGATTATTTCCTGAAATATTTTATACACTTTTTACACATATATACATACACGCACATACACAATTATTACCCCATGTTTGACATTAGCCACTCTTGCTTCTGATATAGAAAATGTTAAAGTAGACCATCAGATAATACCCATTTTTTTTGATGACCCTCTTCAGAGGTAAATAAAATACATCATCTGCATCAGGAAGGAACTGGAGAATAACTGGTCACTATATAGCATTGTTTAGTGAGATCTTTAGGCAGATAGATTTTCCCTCTTTCTCAGAAAGCTTTTAATCTGAAATGTGTGGAATTCTTGCTCTTTCTTAAATGAAAATTTTTCTCTGTTAAGAAAATTCTTCTGCTTGCTCTGGTCTTTTATCCTACAGCTTGGAATAAAAGACGTTTATTTTATTTCAGAATCCATTCATCAGTCCTACACTGGCTAGGTCTCCAGATGAATGGCCACAGTAACACACAGAAAACTACTAATGTACTAATGTTTTAACAATCTATTTTTCTGACCTTTAAAATAGTTAGGTAGGTTAGAAGAACTTCATAAAGACTACACAGATGTATTTCTGTGATCTGACAACTACTAGTTGTCAGCATTTCTTATCAGTTTCTGCTCTTCTTATAATTGATTTTTGTCCTAGATCATCATAACTAGATTTTTTATAAACTATTTTTAATTTCTTGGCTTCCCCCATTACAGGATTATGAATATTGGGTCTCTGATTTTAGAAAATGAAATGGAATGATAATTTATGAAGATTTTAAATACTTGAGCCACAAACAAAGCTATATTTATTGATGCTCTAAAAGCAGCCTGTTAATGACAGTCTTGCCTTTTAGTGATAATATTCTATGGAGGTAGCAAGAAGAGTTATTAAATATTATTATTGATTAAAAAACGTATAATTCTGTTCTTACTCCAGAAAGATTTTACTGTGGCTTATAATAATATGTCAGTTATAAATGGAATTTAAAAATTAGGATAAAAGAGAAACAAGGGTAGAGAAAAATAGAACCAGGAATGAAGCTATGTAATCATTATGATACTTACATACTTGCTGCTAGTGGGCCACAAATTTCGCTCAAAGCATTCTATGCAACCAATTTTGGAAAAGAAAATGTAATTAGTTACCATTTATAACATCTGAAAGGAAATGAATTTGCTGACGACAATCTTAACAGTATACAGTAGTGCTTTGTAGCCATACTGAAACCTTTGTGTCAAGGTGCCTTAAACTTTGTAAACCTAAATTGAATTTCTGAAATGCCTGAAAAAAATTTAAAGTTATTCTTCAGAGATTCACATTGAAGACGTGTTTCCATTGACTAGTAAAAATACAGAATGATTTCTATATCAATTGTGAATTACTTCTAGAAAGCTAATGCTTTTTCTAGAAGAAAATGACTTTTTACCCTTACAGTTAAAGATAGGCAAGTGTAATAAACAAAATCCTGTGAGCCAACGACTTTTTTAGTCTAATGCCTACTAAAATAGAATTAAGAAACCTTTTCTGAGGCTTCCAGAGTCCCTGCAAAGTAATCCAGTCTTAAAATCTTCTCTATCTTATAATGTACTTTAAACTAATAGAATTAAGTTTGCAGAAACTGCAAGCCAGTATTCATTGTTTTCCCTGTCTTTTCTGCTACCTCAGTCAATCACTCATACTTATTCATACACTCATGACAATTCATGTTATTTCAAAATATTTAGGAAGATAATTGATCATCATCATGGTTGTTCATAAAAAAAAAAAAAAAAAACCCTGTACTTGACCATCAATGTAGAAAGAATAAATGTGATCTGTCAGGTGTCCTTTGTGAAATTATCTCTCTCCTCAAAAAAGACTGGCTTTGTGGAATTGGGGGACAATGGAACATTTCTTTATGTCAACTATGCCCTATTATCATTGTACATTTGGTTATTTTGTTTTCAAAGTACTGTGTTTTTCATGTGTGTATTTGTTTTCTGTTTAGCCTCGTCGTGGCCGTAGCATGTCGGTTTGTGTTCCCCATCTTTCTGCTGTTCCCTCTCTGTCCCGCATCTCTCCCAGTGCTCCTTCCACCCCACCACCAGTGCTGTCTGCACCTCTTTCTCCTTCCCTCCTTCGGACTGCCCCTGAGGATACTTTTGCCGAAAAGCTTTCTAAAGCATTGGAGAGTGTCCTGCCTATGCACTCTGCCTCTCAGCGCAAGCACCGACGCTCCAGCCTGCCTTCCCTCTTTGTCAGTACTGTATGTAACCATAAACTTCCTGACAAATGAAAATTTATTGCCAGTGAATACATCCAGGCATCAAGAATTTTAATGAAAATCAAATAAAGAAAAAGACTAAACTTAGTAAGGTATTATGCTTTTACGATACCAGGAAATTTTCTTGTTGTAAGGCTTTAAGTGGGGTAAAAAAGCAAGGAGGTAATGAGAGAGAATGCTTTATAACACCCTTGGCACATACCAGTGTGTGCGCAATAAAATTTAGCTTTTGTTATATTCTCTATCCCCCACTGACATATACAACAAATCCTCGCATTTTCATATCCTAGTAAAGAATATGTGAATAATTTTAAACTCACTGTTGGCTTAATCAAAAACAAATTTTCTCTTCATCAAACATTATCCAAACATGTTTTCTCCTCACTTTATTCTGAAGAGACAGTGAAGCTAGATAAATCCATTTTTCCCCATAGTCAGTGAAGAATAATTGATGAGTAAAAATTGGTTTTAATTTGTTAGCTGTTTAAAATAATGGGTCAGTAAACTAAAAGGCCACATTATGTTCCCTCATGAAAGTTTTTTTTCCTTAGATTCCTTAAGGTGGAACCTTGCCTCTAATGAATATATATATAACACGTATGATTTTCTTTGGCCCCGTTCATATCTGTAAAAGGTCTATCTTTTAAAAGTTTTTAAATACTGAGGGACCTTTCTGCTGTTGCTTTTCCGCATAGAGAATATAGTTAACCTTCTGATCTAGCCAACCCCAAAATGTTCAGATTTTCACCTAGGAGAATGATTATATAGAGTGTTTTATGGCTTTTGGATACCAATAGAAACCGTCTTTTAGCTGTTGTAAAGAAGTAACAATTGAGCCATTATGCTAATTTGATAGGGGTCTTCCCTACTGAAAAAATGAAACTGATCTACTCTTTTAAAAGAGTCTGTGAAAGGGAATTATTAGTGTCACTGTTTGCATTTAGCAAGGTAGGAGTCTAAATTTAAAATCTTAAATCTAGAACTGCCTCTGTGAACAACAAAGCACTGTTAAATCGAGTCAACTGTTATTTATATTATACTTTTCACCTGATTTGAACACCAGATTATTCAACCCTTAATTAGGATTAAAAAAAGTGGACATTCAGTGAGTGGTTGAGCATCTATTACATGTTCGTGTAGTAAAATTAACTGCATCTAGTTTGGGATAGACCAGGGAAAGACTTGACTGTCACTAGTCAAGTTGTGTGTTTTCTTCTGTCCACCAAAAATCTCTCCTGATTTTTAGTCAGAAGACATTTTATTTGATAAAATAACATTGAAGCCTCTAACAGCACAGGAAAATAAGTATATATAACATAGGTAGACTTTGTACAGTAGCTTAAATTGAAGCACTTTTTATTTTATAAAAATTGGGCTTACTGTCTTCCCTTAACTCTTATCTTCCTTTAGCTCTTTCCCACTGATATAATTCATATTAAGTCTTATGAGAAAGCATATTAATTGTGGGTAAAAAAAGAATAATCGCTTAGAAAGTTAAGTTCTTTCATTTCTTTTGAGAAAGGAAAGTTGTGGAAAAGCAGCTTTTATCTGATGCAAAGAGTCCCACAGAATAATATTATGGACCCTGGATGTATTTAATGGATTTTTACTATGCACATAATTTCAACAAGTATAATTATTTCTTTATTTATAAATTTGGTGTAACCGTTTCATAGGGTTACACAGAGCTACCCAGTTGTGCATGTCTAATGTAATTTCACATATGAATGTATGAATTACTTGTCTTATTCATGTTGATACAGCCTCAATCCATGGCGCATCCGTGTGGGGGGACCCCAACATACCCAGAATCACAGATATTTTTCCCAACTATCCATGAACGTCCAGTTTCTTTTTCACCACCTCCCACCTGTCCACCGAAGGTGGCCATTTCCCAGCGGCGTAAGAGCACCTCCTTCCTGGAAGCCCAAACTCACCACTTCCAACCCCTGCTGAGGACTGTTGGCCAAAATCTTCTTCCACCTGGTGGCAGCCCAACTAAGTGGACACCAGAGGCCGTAGTTATGCTGGGTACTACAGCCAGTAGAATAACTGGAGAGCCATGTGAGATACAGGTCAATCCTATATTTGAACCAACTCAAGTTTACAGTGACTATAGACCTGGACTAGGACTTCCAGAAGAAGCTCACTGTTTTATTCCTCAGGAAGCAGTGTATCTAGCTGGGGTACAGTACCAGGCCCAGGTGGCAGAACAGTATGAGGGTATTCCATACAACTCACCAGTACTGTCAAGTCCTATGAAACAGATACCTGAACAGAAGCCAGTTCAAGGGGGCCCTACCTCAAGTTCTGTCTTTGAATTTCCATCTGGACAGGCTTTCTTGGTAGGACACCTTCAGAATTTAAGATTAGACTCTGGATTGAATCCAGGATCTCCCCTCTCTAGTATTTCTGCACCTATCAGTACAGATGCTACATGTTTGAAATTTCACCCTGTCTTTGTTCCTCATTCTGCGCCCGCTGTATTAACTCATAACAATGAGAACAGAAGCAATTGTGTATTTGAATTTCATGTTCACACTCCAAGCTCCTCTTCAGGAGAAGGAGGAGGAGTTCTACCTCAACGTGTTTACCGAAATCGACAGGTTGTGGTGGACTCGAATCAGGAAGAAGCACCTCCTCAATCAGCTGGATTACATGGCCGCCTGCAGCCTGTGACTGAAGAACAGCGTAATTACCATGCCCCAGAATTGACCGTTTCTGTGGTAGAGCCTGTCGGACAGAACTGGCCAATAGGAAGCCCAGAATATTCCAGTGATTCCTCACAAATTACTTCTTCAGACCCCAGTGATTTTCAATCACCTCCCTCTACAGGGGTAGCAGCTGCACCTTTTGGCTCTGACGTCTCATTACCCTTTTTCCGTCTGCCTCAGACAGTGTTACAAGAATCCCCACTTTTCTTCTGTTTCCCCCAAGGAACCACATCTCAGCAGATTTTATCTGCCTCATTTTCTTCAGGAGGATCTGCACTCCATCCACAGGTTATAGGAAAACTTCCACGATTCTTTTAAATTACCCTACTCTGCACCATTACATTTAAGTTTTCTATCCCTCCTTTCTATTTATGAGGAATATTATTTAATCTTATTAGTAGTTTCTCCGTCTGGAGGGGGTATTATAAACTTCTGTATTTAAGGACAAAATATGAGAGAGAAGCTGCCTACCTTACCTATAATACATGCAAATCCTTGGAAAAAGAACATAAAAACTAGAATTTTAGTCACTTGTCAAAATCAATTACTTCTATCCATTTATAGACTATTTTCATCTAGTAGGGAAATTCAAATGTCTGTAATGTCAATTTGACTCAGCATTATTTGCAAATACTAATATGAAGTATTTCTTTCTCCCTAGCAATAAACATGGATAGTTTTTTAAAAAAATAGGATAACATTTTTAGTGTGGAAGGATTTTAAAAGACACAGAAAGGAAACATCTTAGGCATTTGTTTTAACAAATGAAGATGCCTTTTTAAAAAGGCATCAGTTGAACAAGTCACTGTGTATTATGTGTCCAAATAAAATGTCGATCCATAAAATTGACTGATTGTAATTTTTAGCGACTAAGTTAGAATCTAGTGTGAATAGTGGATTTTTTAAAATTTGTTTTAAGAATTTGTGATATATGTTGCAAACTAAGGAACATTAGGTTAGATATCTCAGGCCTTGGTTTTTTCATCAACAAATTTAAATTTTGTTATTTATGTTTATGAGCATATGCACTCTTGCAAATAAAGACAAAGTAATGGACATAATAGAATTCAAGAAGTGGAGTCACTATTAACTTTTATATATTCCTTTGGTACATTTTATCAAATGTATGAGTCTTATAAAATCTATATCGGAGACTATGCATTTATATATTCCACTCTTTATATAAAGTACTGTATGTTCTTCATGCTTTCTTCCTAAGTTCTTCTCCCATTGAGGGTATAAACAACTCTGAAAGTATACGTGAACTCTCAGTTACTTAGAATAGTGCCAAGGATAAAAAAGATTTAGAAACAGGAAAATCATATTGCATGAGCAAGCAGTACACTCGTTGTCAGCCCGTACTGTCCATCTTAATGCACTGCCAGCCATTCTTCAGACTTTCCAAAATTTCAAATACCTGGTAGTTAATTTACAGACATATTGCAGAAAGAATGAATACTTGTAGTGGTTAAAATGCAGTGGAATGTGATGTCATAAGCAAGTAATCTGCAGAGAAATCCCTCTAAACTGAAATGGAACAGCAAAGGTGGGCCTTTTCATTTCCTTAACTTACCTATATAAAGTCTTGCATTCATTCCTCACTTCCCCAGTTATTTTAACTTAGATTTTTTTTAGGTCACGGTTTCTCAAATTCAACACTATTGATACTTTAAGTTGGATAATTCTTTGTTGTGGGGACTGTTCTGTGCACTGTAGGATGTTTAGTAGCATCCTTGGCCTCTTCCCACTAGATGCCAGTAGCAGCCACCTCCCACAGTCGTGACAACGAAAAATATCTCCAGATATTCCCAAATGTCCCCCCTCCTCCCGGGGATGGAAAAGGGTAGGGGGGCAAAATTGCCCTTTGTTGAGATCCATTGCTCTAGATAGTTGGCAATTGATGATAACAGATTTTTTTTTACATTTTTGATCAAAGTCACATTTTTGATCAATGGCACTACAAGAAATAGCAAAAGGAACCAAAGTAGCATTATCCAATACCCTTTTTTCTTCAATTGTTCACAGATAGTGTTTTTTCACATTGATAGTCTTACTACTTTTTTCCTGATTATTTTCAATAACAATCTTGTTATGACTTTTATATTTTGTCTAGCTAAAATTATAGCCTGAGCTGAAGTGGTAGGTTAGATTTTAACCATCAGTGGTTATTACATGAGATCTGAATATGTTCTTCTCTAACCTTTTTTTTTTTTTTTTTTTTTTTTACCAAAAAAATGCCCCAATCGTCTCTCCCATACATTATCAAGCTAATGTTTCATCTTACTCAGGCAAACTCTCAGGAGCTTAATATTGATTGCAAAAGCCTGACCTCTCTGCACATTTACTTCCAGGTTTCTTTAATTTGTTGTATTTACTTCTTTCCTTCAGGCACAGGGGCAGAGCCAAGGTCAGCCATCCTCAAGTAGCGTAACAGGGGTTTCATCTTCTCAACCTATACAACATTCTCAGCAGGTAAGAACAACTCATTGCTACATTCGATGTATTAGCAGTAGCAATACACTGTTGTACATCTTTCTTGAGTTAGAATTCTGATGTAAATGGCTTGCTAAGTTTATGAAAGGAAAACCAAGAGGCATAACATTTCTCGTGTTCAGGAACATTTTAGAAAATCTTCTCTTTGGTTTAATGTGTTTTTAAACAATCTACTAGATTAGACATACATCGAATTTAAAAGAATCATTGTAACTGATATATCTGCCTTCTTAAACACATGATGCTACACATAATTTAACGATACAAAGAATATCAATTTTGTTTCTACATTATATTTATGACTTTTATGAGTATTTTGTCACTGCTTTCATTGTACTTGAGTTTAATAACACTCCACTTCTTAAAAATTATTTCTAATTTGTGGGATGGAATATCAGATTTTATGCTAAAAGGCACTGAATGAAGGCCTAAGAACAACTACTTCAGGAACTTTTTAAAAAAAATTTTCAACTTCTGAGTTGGGGAGTTTATTCCCAAAGGTTCAAGAAACTCAAGAGTTTAGTACAATGTGATGTATTCAACAGCAAAAATGATAATTCTAAAATAAAATATCTATAGGTCATCACTGATAATAGTAATTATTTGCATGGGAGTAATGCTTTTTTGGCACAATTGAATATTTATTAGCTATTTCAAATAAAAATTTAGTTACTGCGTGTGTCATAAAGACTTCATGATGAACTACTTCATTGATAGTTCCCTGCAAGGTATGTTTTTGAACCTCTAAATTATTAATTGGCTTCTGTTTCTATTAATATTTGAAAAAAAGCTTTTAATTCATATTAGAAATGGCCTTTTCTGGTCCAGCATGTGATCATGTAGTCATTTGATACTAGTTTAAGATCAAATGCTCCTTGTACAAGAATAGTTTGTTTATATATACACATTTAACTCTTTGACCAACACATCATCTGTCTTACAGAATTTAAGGTCTGGGTATTATATGCTTTGTCTTGTTATTGCCCTTTTTTCCAGTAAAGTTATCTGAATGTTTATATAATTATAGTTAGGTTGAGTAGTCAGTCACATTTTTGCCTATCTTAACAAATTCTATTTTCATTAAATTGAAAACCCCTAATAAGAATACAAATTAAAAGTTATATAAAGCTGGTTAAGGACACAAGCACTGTCGTGTATACCAGTCCCCTAATTTGCTTATCTTTGGATACAGGCCACCACCAAGACACTGAGCAAATTGTGTGCTCTCTTTTTCCTTTTCCAAAGGAATTTGTTATATGTCTTAAATTTGGGCATATATATGTATACTTACTACCAAATGAAGAAGATAGTGAAACAAGCCATTTAGTTCAATAGTAAGAAAATATGTGAGTGTAAAGGAGGGCAGTTCCATAAATGTCAAGTTAAAAGATTTAGGTAGTTGACTCTTCTGGGAAAAAGTATGGCTAAATGGCTATCTCTACAGTACAAACAAAAATTAATTTGTGTTTGTGATTTTTTTTTATACTTTTATTTTGTGGCTTATTTTAAATATAGCATGATATTTAAGTTAAGTAGAATCATAAAATTGAGCTCTCCAAGAGTGTATGCGGTATAGACTATTACAATTTTTCTAGGGTCACATAGCCTGTAAGTAGATAGAACTAAAAATTATAAGCCAGAATTTAAGATTTCTGAAATAGCATTCTTTGTTCTATATTAAAGTTCTACAGGGACTTAAGATTCTGCAAAGGTACCCAAGAAGCTGAATTTATTTATTTTAGTTACTGGGGATCCACAAATGAAAAAGAAAGGTTGTAAACCTTCTGTACTGTATGCGTAGAGTCTGTCCACTTTTAGCTGTGATTTTTATTTTATATACTGTCAGGTTTCAACCCCTGAGGAAACCATATGTCTAGTTTTATTAGAATGAGGAAATAAATGTACTTTAGCTGAAATTTACTTTATTTCATGGGTTTCTGAAATACAATGAATAAGGGATTGCTTTTTCATGCTTTTATCAAGAGTCCCTTCTGGTGGTATGCTGTATGTTAATGAGATACCAGAAATAGGTTCTCCCTCCTGCTGGAAAACTTAATGGTTTGTTGCCACAAGCAAGGTCATGAGCTACCCTACTTACTTCATAATTTCTTCCATAGGGCACATGTAGGGTCTTCAGGTATTTCTCTTTTTCTGTTCAGCTGAGGCTTGTGAACATTTTTTCCATCAAGCACCCATGTCCAACAGATAGTACACAGTCATTATAGGCTGCTGTGTACTGGTCTCATGAGGCAAGGTTATGCAAAGGATGGTGCCAGGCTACTGTTGCCTAAATAATACCTGTTTGGCTAATGTGTTGGTTATTAGCCAGGGTGGTTGTGCACAACAAAATCACCATATACTCCTTGCCTACCCAAAGGTGCCACTGCTCCCTAAGTGCTCTAAGGTACAACTGGCATACATGCCTCTCAGTTATTTTAAGCAGAGTGAAGGTTTGTGTCTCTAAAACTGCTAATTTTTGACTGTCCTCACACAAACCCTCCCACCCCCAATTAATTAAGCATTTTTTTTCCTAATTGAGTTCATGCTCTGAAGAGCCATGGGTTAGGTCCTGAGGCCCAGGATGGACCAGATATGACCACTTTCAGGGAGCCTAAATAATGTAGTAGACATATGTCCATTCCTACAAAACAAATGCAGATAATAGCTAATTATATGCATTGTACAAAGCACTAGCCTGTGTTTTTATTTAATCCCTGTAAGTGTAGGTACTATCATTTCCATTGTACAGATGGGAAACTGAGATGAAATCTGGAGAAGCTTACATGTCTTATAAGAGGTAGACACATAATTTAATCCAAGTAGTCTGACTCCAAAATTCACCATTTAACTACTACCCAATTATGTCATGAAAGGAAAGAAATTACGTCTCTTCTGAGCAGGGACGGGGATATCAGCAAGGCTTTATGAAAGGGATACCATTTGAACTGGACTCTGATTATGAGTTAGACTCAGATATAAAAGTAAAGAATATTCTAAGCCAAAAGAACAAAAAAGCTAATTGGAAAGAGCTGATTGAGTCTAAGTCTTGATGTAAGCATGGTTCCACATTACTGGGTGTGGGAGAGAGAGATAATCATATGCCCATATATAAGGGGGGCATTTTTCCTCAAATTTATCCTTTTCCCTTAGTAAAGAAGGGAGCCACCATATATTCAAACCTTCATCATACTTTTACATTACAGGGCTCTCACTGTCCTTTATTTTGAACAATAACGAAAAAAACTGTTAATGGATAAAACTGGTGAGAACAAATGTAACGACCTTAAATAGTGTGTGTAGTTGGAAATATTTATAGACAAAATCTGACAAAATTAGTTTCAAAATAAAAGCCAAGAAATTAAACATAGATTTGGTCCTTATTCTTAGGGGAATGACTATTTCAGGTCAAGCCTTCACTATTCCAGGTTTGTATGTCATTGTAAACAATAACATAAAAATCTTATTTAAAGATTACTTTAAGGAGTTAATCCAAAAATAACATGAATGTAAATCTGTAAGACATACAAAAAAATCCAGCTAGCCTAATATTATTCAAACAGATCCTTGTCACTGCAAATTTTACCTCAAGCACAACTTAAAGGGAAAATGTTCTGTTGCGCTCCAGAAACTGTAGCATTCATAGTGGAGTTCCAGGGAAGATAAAGACACTGGTATGGGACCGGCCTGGTGGCTCAGGCGGTTGGAGCTCCATGCTCCTAACTCCGAAGGCTGCCGGTTCGATTCCCACATGGGCCAGTGGGCTCTCAACCACAAGGTTGCCGGTTCAACTCCTCGAGTCCCGCAAGGGATGGTGGGCTCTGCCCCCTGCAACTAAGATTAAACACGGCACCTTGAGCTGAGCTGCCTCCTGGATGGCTCAGTTGATTGGAGCGCGGGCTCTCAACCACAAGGTTGCCAGTTCGATTCCTTGAGTCCCACAAGGGATGGTGGGCAGCGCCCCCTGCAACTAGCAACGGACCTGGAGCTGAGCTGCGTCTTCCACAACTAAGACTGAAAGGACAACAACTTGAAGCTGAACGGCACCCTCCACAACTAAGATTGAAAGGACAACAACTTGACTTGGAAAAAAATCCTGGAAGTACACACTGTTCCCCTATAAAGTCCTGTTCCCCTTCCCCAATAAAATCTTAAAAAAAAAAAAAAAAATGACACTGGTATATTACATGTGAAGTTTGAATGATGGAGGGAGACAGTATTTCTAAATTACTATATTTATATAATACGCAATTTATTTAGGTATGTAAATTAATGACTTAGATAATTGTAGATATTTCCATGTAAATTCCTTCAAGTTTAAATATGTTATTTAAGTTGACCGGAAAGATTTTCTAGTTTTTTAGTTGTTCTTTTCAGTGGGAAAATGGCGAAATCGCCCTATACTCAGTTGTATACATATGATCTTAGTTGCTGAAAATTTATGTAGTTCAACATCTAGATATTCCTCGTTTTTTAAGTTAAAATAATAATACAGTATCAGAAATAAATAAGAATAAAATGAACATGACTATCGTCACCATTATATTTCAGGATTCTTTTAGTGATTTTATTTTGCTAAAAATTAAACAACCAAAATATTCATCATTAGAACATTGTGGCCATTGATAAATGGGATGAAAATAACATATTAGAGAACAGTATTTATATAATTGTCATGGTTTTGTTTTAACAAAAAAAATGTGCTTATGTGTAAATGACCACTTATGCATAGAAAAAAATTCATAAAGGTGATGGACCAAACCACTATAGTAGTTGCCACTGGAGAAATGAGGTTGTGGTATTTTTATTTAACTTTATAATCTGATATTTTAGCTAAAATTTTTTTTACAAACAGGTAGTTTTACATTAAAATTTTTTAGTTATAAGTATTAGAGAGTCTTGAAAGTCAGCTATGAAGTTCAGGTTTTTGTTATGCAAGAGGGGGGCCATTGATTTATTATAAAATTTAATATTTGGGTACAATTACTTGTATGTGCCATGCATTAAATTTAGGTGTGTTAGGCCAGAGTGCACAGCACATGGTTGATTCCCAAATGGCGTTGCCTTTGCCCTCCTTTGAATTGAATGATAGTGTCCTTACTTTCAAAAGAAGGAAACCTCATTTGGGCAGGAAAATGAGCGTATTACAGCTAGTAAATGGTAAAGCTAAAATTCCAAATTCAATGCATTTCTCACTATTTTGTTGCTATAATAAGAGCTATTATATATAAGCTTATATATTATATAAGAGCTATTCTTCAAGCAAGTTGGTTATTCAGTTTATAAAATAGATTAAGGGAACGAGATTAAAGGAGATTGGATTGGTTTAATATAGGACCAAAGCAAGAGCCAATACCAAGAAATAGAAAAGTGGGGGTGACGGGATGGTGCAGAGAGGACCCATTTGGATATGGTTTCTGACAGTCTATAAATGACCTGCTGTTGGGGCAAGGGGATGGTGGGTGAAGAACCAGTGGTGACTCAAGTTTTGAAAAATTGATTAATTGTTCTTGGTGCCATCATCACAAGTAAAGAACACCAGAGGAAAAAGAGAAATGTAAAGGGGAGTTGATGAATTTGGGTCTGTGCATGTCTTGATTACTAAAATTGTCATTATTTACAGGCACTGAAGACCTTGGGCAAACACACTTCCTTAGAAACATGCTATTAACGACTGAAAATAAAACTGAATAATTGTATTTTATTCTCAGCAGCAGGGGATACAGCAGACAGCCCCTCCTCAACAGACAGTACAGTATTCACTTCCACAGACATCAGCCTCCAGTGAGGCCACTACTGCACAGCCAGTGAGTCAGCCTCAGGCTCCACAGGTCTTGCCTCAAGTATCAGCTGGAAAGCAGGTAAACTCTTCATTTCTAAAAGGATGCTTTAAGGGAACTCCATATAACTTGTCTTTCGTGTGGATAGGTTCTACCTTCTTTAATGGTGAAATACCAAAGTTGATTATTTCCTCTGCAAAAATCAAGTGAAAGATTGCTCCTTCTGTGTGTATGCATTGGTTAATGTAAATGTCAGTCTAAAATTGATTTGGCAGGTGTTAGAAGTGATGGATTTAAAAAGGTGCTTTGGTAACTGAACTTATAACAGTTTCTAGAATTGTGTTAGCTCTAATATTCTATGTCTGCAGCTATGCTGTATTTCCGTTGGATTAATGCATTGTTTTGCGCCTCATTGCCTACTGAGTAAGTCATCAAAGTCTCTTACATAGAATGGTTTTTTCTAAGACGTCCTTTCAGTCACTTGAGAAGTGCCCTGTAGAAGGTATGCTCTTCTGAATGACCTTTTCTCAGCTTGTTGTGCTTGTATTTTTGCACAGTGTATTTTGTCATATTTTATCACATCTAAGATCGTATCGATTGTAAATGCACCATTATATTATGTATCACTGAGTACGAGCACACCATTAATTGTAAGATATGTCTCAGTTTCACAAATGTTAAAAATGACATGGTGGTGGAGAGGGTGGTTGCATCCTAGAATCAGTGAAATACAGTAATTATACCTACTTTTAGAGGCCTGAATTACACGAAGAATTGTAGAAGCAATGTGGATAAAATCCAATTCCACTGGGAAGTAAGAAATTCGTTTGAATTTCAGTAACTACTGTAATAGCAGTCATAGGTTTAGTGACAGCAAACATGCCAGTGAATTATGGTATGTGAAATTTGTCTCGATAAAGTTGCAAAAAACAAAAAACCTTGCCTCTGGAAAGGTCCTGTTTTTATTGTTGAACAATGAAGCATTAGCAAACTTTTCTACAACAAACGATTTGGAACAGTAGACAGTCTGTCAGCATCTTTGTCTCCTGTTAATCCTTTCCCTATTCTTACGTGGCATATTAACTTACACTAATGTATGCAGGGTTTTTTGTTTTGTTGTGGTTTTTTAAATTTTCCTTCTTTTTGGCTAATCCATAAATCTTGCTTTTGGCAGTCTTGCTTTTTTTTTTTTTTTTTTTAAATCTGTCTGTTTTG
This sequence comes from Rhinolophus ferrumequinum, assembly GCF_004115265.2. Lineage (NCBI taxonomy): Eukaryota > Metazoa > Chordata > Mammalia > Chiroptera > Rhinolophidae > Rhinolophus > Rhinolophus ferrumequinum. The sequence goes on from NC_046293.1 coordinate 88,867,428, forward strand.
TTTTTCTTTACCTTCTCAGCTTCCAGTTTCCCATCCAGTACCAAGTATCCAAGGCGAACCTCAGATCTCAGTTGCAACACAACCCTCAGTTGTTCCAGTCCATTCTGGTGCTCATTTCCTCCCTATTGGACAGCCACTTCCTACTTCCTTACTCCCTCAGTACCCTGTCTCTCAAATTCCTGTATCAGCTCCTCATGTGTCTGCGGCTCAGACAGGTTTCTCAGCCCTTCCCGTCACAATTGCAGCTGGCATTAATCAGCCTCTGCTCACCTTGGCTTCATCTGCTACAGCGGCTGCGATCCCAGGGGGATCAACTGTGACTCCTAGTCAGCTCCCAAACCTTCTGCAGCCTGTGACTCAGCTGCCAAGTCAGGTTCACCCACAGCTCCTGCAGCCAGCAGTTCAGTCCATGGGAATACCAGCTAACCTTGGACACGCTGCCGAGGTTCCACTGCCCTCTGGAGATGTTCTCTACCAGGTACTGTGCTGGCTAGTGAAAATGAGGGCACCAGAGGGTTTGGTTCTAAAAGTAGACTGTCAGGGACTTGAAAATCAAATAGTTGAGTATCAGAATAACTAGCCATAACAGAAGTTACTGATCTCAACAAGAGAATCTAAAAGAACAATTCTGAGAAAAGATAGGGTGATGATTTCTGATGATTCATTTCCATTTTCCTCAAGACACGTCTTGGGAGAAAAATGGTTCTCGAGCACTCAATGTAAGCTAATGCAGTGCTAGATATGGCTAATGATAGAGTACATAAAGCCTTATGTACCTTTTTATATAGGTAGAGTAAGTAAAGTAGCCAACTAGTATTTATAAAAAGCGTTAGGGTTAGGATTTAGATAGCTAGCATGTCATGATATGACTAGAATGACCGATAACTTGAAGAGTTTTTGCATTCTCCCATTTAAGATTGTCTAGAAATGAAAGAAAGTAGATATTTTTCTAGAAGGAATTATGTCTATTTCTCCTATTTAAATAATCACCAGGAGGAAAAAACCTTAGCAATTTAAATTAGTTGTAGAGTCCTGTCCCCTAAATTAAAACCAGTCTACCATTTCATTTCAAAAATCATCTTTAAGTCTTCTTTAAATTATGAGAAAGAGATTGAGCTACTTATACTTACTATTCTTCTTTGCTGTGTGCTTTTTTTTTTTTGCATGTCTTGCTGTTTTGCCAATTTGATGGCCCGACCTGCACTAACTTACCTTCCTCGTTTCTGTCACAGGGCTTCCCACCTCGACTGCCACCACAATACCCAGGAGATTCAAATATTGCTCCCTCTTCCAGCGTGGCTTCTGTTTGCATCCCTTCTACAGTCCTATCCCCTCCCATGTCTACAGAAGCATTAGCCCCACCAGGGTACTTTCCTACAGTGGTGCAGCCCTATGTGGAATCCAATTTTTTGGTTCCTGTGGGCAGTCTAGGAGGACAGGTTCAAGTGTCCCAACCAGCAGTGAGTTTAGCACAAGCCCCCACTACATCCTCCCAGCAAGCAGCTCTGGAGGTAAATGGAATTTCTGCATGTTTATACCTAAAGCATACACATGATAGAATGAAAATAACAAAGGAGAAACTTAGGTTCCCTGGTTTAGGACTCACTTGGAGATTATTTCAAACTAACTTCTGAATGACTTTTTCTTACAGCAGAATGAAATGCCAATGTGGGGGCCTTGTTGCCACTGGCTGTTCTGTTGGGAAGTGAGTGTGCCTTGGAGAAGATTAAACCTATTAGCACTTCACTTCTCTAGCTAGTACTTTAGCCATTATTCTTATCCTTTCACCAATTCTTGCCATTGGCAGTCGTAAGAGTATCTTGCCCTGCTGTGCTCCCAGGAATCCTTGTTGCCCTACTAGGAGAGAGATCTGAATCATCTTTGCACTTTGCTCTGCCTGCCCTCTTGCACACTTCTGGTAAGATGCTGGCTGCATGGCAAATTGTAGTTTCTCACTCCCTAGCGACTGTGTTGGCTGATGTCACACCATGCAGTCTATACCAGAGACTAGCTTTAGAAACTTCTTTTGGAATGGTAAGACCACTGTCTCTAGATGCTGAATATTGACAATTACTAGTAAATTTAGTGCTTCTAGGACTTAGGGGAGGGACAAGAAAAAAACAGTAGTTTTTGGGAATGGTGAATAATGAAATCTGTTACTGCCACGATTTGAATTATCCTTTCTGTTCACAGAGTACTCAGGGAGTCTCTCAGGTTGCTGCTCCAGAGCCAGTTCCAGTAGCACAGCCACAACCCACCCAGCCTACCACTTTGGCCTCTTCTATAGACAGGTATGGAAAAGTAAAATCTTCTGTCCTGGACGCTAGGGAGGGTGGTATGAAACTGCAAAATATCAGACCATCAAGTCTCATCATGTAAACTGAACTTTTGTTTTGAAGTGCACACTCAGATGTTGCTTCAGGCATGAGCGATGGGAATGAGAATGTCCCATCATCCAGTGGGAGGCACGAAGGGAGAGCCACAAAACGGCATTATCGGAAATCCGTAAGGAGCCGCTCCCGTCATGAAAAGACTTCGCGCCCAAAATTGAGAATTTTGAATGTAAGTCTTGCTGATTTGTGGGTTTCATATAGTTAATATTATTTAAATATTCCTAAGGCTCAGGTGTGTTAATAAAACTTTAGGATCTTCTATCACCCAAGTGATAACTATTAAATTCCGTATTTCTATGATACAGCTCTATTTATCTTTTAGAAAAAGAACAGTTTTAGTTTGTAAACAAAGACTTTACATTCCTTCCAGACTCTTCAGTACAAGATGAGTATATATCTCAAAGGCTGATGATATTTTCTTAAGGTTTTCTTGCTACCAGTTTAAGAGGCAGAATACCAGTGCTTCAAGGAACAATGGTAACATCAGGCTTAAGTTCAAGTGATAATCGGCATTACTTTCTCAAATTCAATAACAAAAGTGAACGTGGTCTTCTAAGATGTGAAGTACCTTTTCTTTTTTTCTTTTTAGGTTTCAAATAAAGGAGACCGGGTAGTAGAATGCCAGTTAGAGACTCACAATCGGAAAATGGTTACATTCAAATTTGATTTAGATGGTGACAACCCGGAGGAGATAGCAACAATTATGGTATGTCTGCATTTGCAATTCAAGTTTTGCCTTAGTACTTGATCTAAATATCCACTTCCCTAGGCAAACAGGCAGTACTTTGCAATCTGTTTTGACAGTTACGTATTTATTTCAGTGTGACTATAACTAGTATGTCAAACCTGTGATTCAGAGTTGTTTTTTGTCTAGGACATTTCTAACTAGGTATTGAAGAATTAACTGACATGTCAAGTAAATAATAGTGCCCATTGTATGCAGATAGTGCAGAAGTCATGAAAGTGGTCATTGAATGTCTTAAAGCTTGAGAAACGTTGTGCTAATCAGACCAATATCACATTTCTTTTCCAGGTGAACAATGACTTTATTCTAGCAGTAGAGAGAGAGTCGTTTGTGGATCAAGTGCGGGAAATTATTGAAAAAGCTGATGAAATGCTCAGTGAGGATGTCAGTGTGGAACCAGAGGGTGACCAGGAGACTCTCCAGGGAAAGGATGACTATGGCTTTTCAGGTTCTCAGGTAGGTGCACGGGTCCCAGAGCGAAGCTTTGTTTATTTAAAGTATTTCTGTAGTTCTAAATTTGCAACATGTCCAGTGATACCAGATTACACCTCTGACTGAAATTATCAAACATTTATGTTCTCTTTACATGTGGTGATTTGCTTTGCCTAATTGTTAAGATAGCATTTGAGCATGCATTTAATTGCTTTTGTTTGTTGTAGAAGTTGGAAGGAGAGTTCAAGCAACCACTTCCTGCATCTTCCATGCCACAGCAAATAGGTGAATTTCTTTTCTTTCCATGTTTGCTCTTACCTTTCATCCAAGAAGTTGTGTGCTAATAATGAAATCTTAAAAGCTTCGCGTTGGTGACAATGTATCTGATAATAATGCAATTAAGTGGTTTGTTTCTTTTTAACCAGGTGTTCCTACCAGTTCTTTAACTCAAGTTGTCCATTCTGCTGGAAGACGGTTTATAGTGAGTCCTGTGCCAGAAAGTCGATTACGAGAATCAAAAGTTTTCACCAGTGAAATACCAGATACGGGTAAGGAATTGCTTCTCCCACGTACTTTTATAAATCCTCCAGAGTCTTTGCTGTCTTGGAAGCTTGGTCATCTAGCAGTAGTTCAGATGATGGCATAGACAATAAAGAAGAGTTAAAAATTGGGATTATAACCAACAGATAAACATATGGAAGAAAGAAATAGGTGATAAATAGAGAAGATTACAAAAAAGGGCAGCCGTGCTGGATACAACCCGCGTAATGGGTACTGGGTCATACAGTGATAGTATTTGTTCCTCCATTGAGTTCTATTGTATGTGCTTTGATATTACGCCATGTTTTTTTCAGAAATATATATCCATACAAGCTAACTTATTTTGATCAAACTGCTATTTTACTTTGCTGTTTTAGAGCCTATCATTTCCTTGCGAGAGATTTTAAACCTTGTTGGTATGTGGCATTGTTGTTAATCCAAAACTGGATTGTTAGGACAATCTTTTAAATGCACCCTTTGAAATGAACTGATTGTGAATTTTTTATTTTCCTTTGCAGTTGCTGCTTCTACATCTCCTGGTGCTGGAATGAACTTGTCTCACTCTGCTTCATCCCTTAGTCTCCAGCAGGCCTTTTCTGAACTTAGAAATGCCCAAATGGCAGAAGGACCCAGTACAGCACCTCCCAACATCAGTCAGACAGGACCAACATTCCCAGCAGGCCCTCCTTCCATGAGTAGCATTGCTGGAGTCCCAGCCACAGCAGCAGCCACACCTTCAGTATCAGTCCCTGTAATTAGCTGCCCTCTTAATGACATTTCCACGTCAGTAACTCAGCCTGAGATGACGGTGCCCACTGAAAAGGGGATTGCTGGAGTTGCCACCTGCACAGGTGTAATAACTTCAAGTGGTCTCCCTGTGCCACCCGTGTCTGAATCACCAGTACCTCCCAGTGTGGCTTCAAGCATCACAATACCTGCAGTTGTCTCAGGATCTGCCACATCCAAGTCAGTTCAGGCCGCCACATCTGGGAACATTGTTGCTAGAACAGGAACTTCCTCCTCTGTACCAGTTTCAAGTTCAACCTCTGCAGGGGGCAGTGCTGCTGCCCCAGGGGCCAAGCCTGCACCTGTATTACCTCAGCAGTCAGCGGGCAGTACCACGGGGGTCGCCACGTTAACCTCAGTTTCCACCGCCACTCCGTTCTCAAGCGTAGCCTCTCAGCCGGCTCTTCAGCTTAGCAGCAGCGCCTCCGCTCCTACTCTAGCGGAAACGGTGGTGGTCAGTGCACACTCACTAGATAAAACATCTCATAGCAGCTCGACTGGAGTGGCTTTGTCCCACTCTGCATCTTCATCCTCTTCCGGGGGAGCAGGAGTGTCTAGTGCTAGTTCTCAGGCCAGTGGGGTACATCCTTCAGCCATTCCATCAGCTGTAGCGTCTACTCCTGTCCTTCCCCAAGCCGCAGGACCTGCGTCTACACCATTACTCCCCCAAGGACCCAGCATCCCACCCTTGGTACAACCTGTTACCAATGTGCCCGCTGTACAGCAGACACTAATTCATAGCCAGCCTCAACCAGCTTTGCTCCCCAACCAGCCCCACGTGCACTGTCCTGAAGTAGATACCGATACACAGCCCAAAGCTCCTGGGATCGACGACATAAAGACTCTAGAGGAAAAGCTGCGGTCCCTCTTCAGTGAACACAGCTCCTCTGGAGCTCAGCATGCCTCTGTTTCACTGGAGACATCACTAGTAGTAGAGACCAGTGTCACGCCAGGTGTCCCCACCACTGCCATCGCACCCAGCAAACTCATGACTTCCACCACAAGTACTTGCTTACCACCCACCAGTTTGCCGTTAGGGACAGCTGGTTTGTCCGTCATGCCAGTGGTGACACCTGGGCAAGCGTCTACCCCAGTCAGCTATGTCTCAGCCCCAGTCAGCACTGCACCAGGAGTGAAACCTGCCACTGCGCCCTCAAAGCCACCCATAACTAAAGCTCCAGTAAGACGCTGGTTTTGAAATTGATAAATATGACTGTTCTTGTTTTCCCCTAATAAAGGCATTTTGTCAGCTCAGCCTTGCAAATTACGAATGAAGATTATAAAGATGCCAGGCTTATCGTAGGCACTTAGTATGTATTAAATAAATCGATTGAAGGCGATTTTAAGAAAATATGTACAGTGAGCATGAGATACCTTTTTCTTTTGAAATATGGCAGGATTCGGGCATTAATTATACTGCACGATTTTCTAAGAATTTATAGTAATCAGGTAAAATTATAGGCATTTCTTCCTAATTGGTGCAAACTGAAGAAATCTGTATCCTAAATGCTTCTGCTGGCAATTATACATAGTAATGGCAGTTCACAGTCTTTGTTTTAATGAAAATGAAGCAGATTTTCTGCTTTGCGTAGATTCCACGGATGGACAATATGGGATTCATAAAACATTGGAAGTCTGTGATAAATTTAATAAAGAGAAGGAGAAGAAAATCTAATCCTAGGAATAAAATAACTAGAATGTGTTTTCAAATTTCTGCTATGGTGGATTTCCTCTCATTCTGCCATCTTCAATCTCTGATCTCCAAGAACGAGGCTGTATTTTTTGTTTGTTTTTTTACTGTATTGTATGCTTCACTCAGCTTTATGCATTGCCACTGATGGGAGATTCTTTGTACTGTAGGGTGATACAGAAGCTTCAAGCAAAACAAATAGCTTGATAGTATTAGATTTCTGATGCCTTTTGTTATCAGACCTGCTCCTTGGTTGTTTCTGAACTGTTTCGTTTTCTCTGAAAAGTCTTGTCTGTATTAGGAAGAGCCTGATTATACTGTACCAAATCAGTGATTCAGGAATATCTGGACTGTGCCTCTCATGTCCATACAGCCTTTGTTCTCTCTATTTTCCCTACAGAATAACCTTTTATTCAATTTTACTAGTATCATAGTTATAATGTCGTTTATTTAAGACAGATACCAGAGTGTAAGTCGGGTGACAAGCACGCCTTAAGTAGATATGTCTTACTCTTACGCTTCTGCATTTGAATTAGCTGATTTGCTGTCCAGTATGCAGTCTTTATTGTTAGTATTGCATGGATTGAATTTCCCTTCCCTGTTTGTAGGTGCTGACAGTGGGTACTGAACTTCCAGCTGGCACTCCATCCAGTGAGCAGCTGCCACCTTTGCCAGGACCTTCACTAACTCAGGTACCCAAGACTTGGTGGATTTCTTTTGTACCCCTACTTCCTTTTATAAAGCTTATTTAAATTCTCCTTGCACAATCTTCTGGCTTCTGCTTGACTTTGACATTGTAACAACTTTCTTTTAAAACAGTGTAGATGATGAGGCCCTACTTAAAGTTAGAGGCTTCATAGTTCTTTTGTAATGTTGCTTCAAGTAATCTGGAAAACATGTAATATTTTTTTTCATATCTTATGAAGAAAGAAAATAGCCAAGTTGACATTTTGCCAGACAAATACAATACCTTCTCTCATTCACACTTTCCTAGAATACCAGCTGGAAATGAGTATTTTAAGTATGAGATAAACAATTCTAGATCATTGTGGAAGTAAAAAATTACATGTAAACAAAATTAACTTTGAAAGTTCCTTAAGAAACGGTACCATACTGATAACTGATAATGCCCTTTTTCTGTGAGTTCAGTTGCAACCAGTTTTTCCTTGAATTTGACGTTTCTTTCAGTGACCACCTAATAAAGTAATTGGCTTACATGTAAGTGGGTATAAGGGTGATGTTTCATAAAAAATACATATTATACCTTTAAATACAAAAATCACACAGCTCGGCTAACATGAGATCACTCATAGCGGGACTGAGACCAGTGGCGTTCCTGTGAGACTCCTACCTCACTCGTTCTGCTCACTGGCTAGCATGCGGTCAGGATCGTCTGCACTATTTTCATTCTTCTTCCCTTCCCCAGCCTACCCTACCACCCACACATTTAGTTGAATTCCCATAGGAAGTACTCATTATGCATCCATTGTAACCATGAAAAGGTTCTGTTGTGGGACAGGCTAGGAAACATTGAAACTAAATTAGGAATTTATGTTAGAATCATATATAAGAAAATCACAGTAAATCACTAATTTGAGAAGTCTGAATTTATCCCTACTTCTTGAATCCCAGATACACAGTAGAACATAATTTAAGGAACTTGCTATAATAAAGTAATAGCTCCAACCAAGAACCCACTCCATGAGGCACTAAGTTTTGAAAAAATTGCATTGTGAAAGTCTGTAAATTAGCAGTTTTAAACCTATTTTCTCATTGAAAACATGTATTCAAATTCCAGGAGGGCTCAAAGTGTGATGAGAAACAGTAAGTGAGACACGTGGAGGGATGAGGGTGGCTGGATAGTTAGGCCTGCATATAGAGAGGGAAAAGCGTTTGTAAGGCTATAGAAGAGTCAGTTGATAGAAGCCAGGATAGATGTAGGGTTAGAGACTGTGGCAAAGGGTGAAAGTGATGGTCTTGGGGACGATGGTAATACGGCCCAGGTAACAGGATGGAATAAATATTCAGACCTCCTGTTCCTCCTTGTGGCCATCTATAGGGTGTAAGCATATAGATTGTTAGGACCATCTTTTATTCATAAGGACAAGCTCTGAGAAAAAGGAAATGGGGAAGGTGATACAATTATTGCCAATAGATCTCCATACATTCTTCAGAATATATTTTTAAGGAGAGGACAAATAGACAACTTTTCTATCACTTTAAGTAACCTCAAATATAAAAGGTAAGAAATTAGAAACAATAAAAATACATGTAACAGTTTCTCTAAGGCTTGAGAGGTTGACAGAATTTTGGAGAGACTGATAGATCATTCCAACAGCATAACTAAGTTGAACTTAGTATATTGAATTTTATATTCAGTGAATAGACAAATGTTACGTTGTGTCAGTCTGACGCATAAAACAGTATGTCATGTATAACAACTTGGCTGTCCGTAGTAGCTGTGAATGCACCAAAGATTTAGACTTACTGTGCTGGTTTTTGCTCAGTCCCAGCAGCCTCTGCAAGACCTTGACACTCAGCCAAGAAGAGCGCTTAGTTCAGAGACTACTGAGGTGGCATGTGCAATCGGTGTAAGCTTTGAAAATCTTGATCAAATCTTCCCATAACCCTAATATATTACATTCCAGGGACATAAACTGTAAGCTAGACTATTTGTTAGTACTTTTAACCTGCTTGTTGCAGCCAACAAAAATGAGACAGATTAATGAAAGATGAACGCTGACCCAACAGTATAATTATGAAAGAAAAATACTTTTCTTACCTCTGGTTAGAATTATACCATAGATCAAACCTATGGATTTTGTATTTATGCTTTGGAGGAGGCTATCCTTTAAAGTTTTAACTTCTTTCTTTTAGGCTTGTGACGCAATAATGTTCCGATTAAAACTACTTTTCTATGAATGAATATTCAAGTTATACTCAAGTATCCCATGAGAAAACAATGACAAAAGTTGTATAGAAGGACTAAGACTCAAAAATTCTTCTTAAAAAATCTGTGTTTCTTTACATCGGACTTATTATTAGGCTGTAAAAAAAAAAGGAAAGAAAATTCCCTCAGACATAAGTGTTTCTTCACATGTACTGTCTTTCTGCCCTTTAGAAAGACCAGAGGAAAGCCAGCAGGACAAAAGTTTAAGAATGACTGAGCTAAAAATTTTGTGGTCTCTGTGTGTGTTTTGCAGCCTGTGTCCGTGGCGGCTCCAACAGCAGTGTCAGAAGCGGGAGCACAGCCTCAGAAGGACGGTGAGAAGCATCCTCCTTCCTCTTCTGTTACCACTTCCAAACCTCCCTGTAATTGACTTGAAAGGTTACTCTTTTAAAGACACATTCTTGAGAATGTAGGTTTATTTGAGATTACTTTAAAGAACATTTTTATGTATTTCATGACTGAGGAGCATTGATACTAATATCCAGAGGATGTAATATTAGCAAATCAATAAATCTTTTACATTGTTCTTTTTTTTTTTGGAGGGGGAGCATGCAAAGGGTAATGATAGTTTCTTAGCATAAAAAACCCTTTGTTATTAGCTAGAGCAGATCCTTGCTAAGAGAGATGAGGAAATTCAAGCATACATATGCAAAAGTTAGCTTACTGGTAACTTCTTGGCTTTTGTGACACTGAATATATAGAGATAGAGATAAACTTGAACAAATACAAGATTTCAATTATTCAGTTTAAACATTATTTTTATCTATTTTTGGAGTCTTTAAAATTGACATGTCCATAAAATATAATCTCTGTAGAAAGGCATATTTCCAACTTAATTTTGTAAAATTATTTATACCAGCAACTTTAGTATTTTATTAATACTTTTGTCGCCATGTGTTTAGTCATTAATATATATCAACTACTGCTACTCTAAAGTTTTGTTGTGAATCGATTTTTACTAAATCATCAGTCCCACAGAACCTAGGAAATTATAGCTTGTAGTTTTTGTCGCCTTGTCTTTCAGAGTTAGATTTATTCAAAAGTAAAAATGTTAAATGTGAGCTATACTTATTCAGTGTGATTTTTATATGGCACATGCCTAATATTAATTTTCCCTTTTTATAATATGTCCATTCTCAGTACCACCTGACAAATGTTATTTCCCTATATAACTATTAATGAGATTACTTAAATGCTGTTACTTCTTCCTGTCTTTTTTAAATGCTAAATTTCACTTAAAACCCATCTAAATTAAAATATTTTAAGGGAATTGGCTCTCATTTTATAAGAAGTGACTTGAAAATCACTGGGACAAACTATAGAGTCTAGAAGTGGACAAACTAAAAGAGAATGTACCATATGAAAAAGGTGGTCTTTCAAATCAGAGAGAATGATGGGCTGTTTCAGGAAATGGTTTGGGACAACTGGACAGCCATCTGGAAAATGCAAAGATAGATCGCTGGCCTAGATTGAAATGATTCCAGAGGGATCAAAGATGGAAAGTGATGTCATAAAGTAGTACTGTAAAGAAGGCATAAAAGGAATAGTTTTCTTTCAACTGTTTAGAGCAGGATCAACAAACTTTTTCTATAAAAGGCCAGAAAGTAAATATTTTAGGTTTTGTTGGTCCTATAATCTCTGTCACAACTACTCAGATCTCCTTTTTGTAGCCCCAAAGCAGCAGCAGACAGTACATACATGAGTGAGTTTAGCCGTGTTCCAATAAAATTTATTTACAGAAACAAGCAGTGGGCTGAATTTGGTCCATGGATTGCAGTTTGATAATCCCTGATAGAGAGAAAGGTGTTATTACGTTTAATACCCAACCCAGAAGTAGTAATAAATTTAAATTTTCGGCATGGAAAGAAAATGCCATTCAGTCAAAGATAAATGAAAAACTGGGGAATGTATGTGTGTACATCTATTCATATTACAATAAGGGCTATTTTTGCTAATAAAAAAAGTTCCTATAAATTCAGCATGGCCCCCAAAGTAGTCAAAAGATACAGAAAAAAATAAACTTAGGCATGAACATACGTAACTTCCTTCGTGGTAACAGAAATACAAAGTAAAACTCCACGTGATAGCATTTCCCGATTCTCATTGGTAAATTCAGGAGTTTAACAACTTGGTGCAGCCTCTTTGGAGATCAATTTAGTAATGTCTATCAGAGTTTTTAATTGAAATGATTCAGCACTTCCATTCTTAGGTATTTATTCCACAGATCTATAAGAAAATATTTATTAGAGCATTTTTATAATAGCAAGAGGTTTGAGTAACTTAAATGTTCATCAGTAAAAGCCTAGTTAAAATGTGGTACATCTTTTGAAAATTTATATGAGCATACATACAGTACAAGACGATGCAGCCATTAAAAAGAATGATACATTGATATAGAATGAACTCTAAATTCTATCATTAAATGAAAATACCAAAATCGGTATTCTACTAGTTGTATAAAATAAGGAAAATGCTCATATAGATAGATCTACATTATCTCTAGAAAGAAACTCAAACAAGTGATTGTCCCCAGAGAGGAGGACCTAGGTGGCTTTAAAGTTCCTCCAAACTACTTACCAATGATTCTGACACCTTTACTGCCCTGTTCTAGGATTTTGCCTAAGTGCTGCCTAATCAATTTGCAATAGCTGGTTTTCATGTAAAAATAGGTCTTTAATATCCTAGGTAGAACCTCATTGTTACCTTCACTTATTTATATCTTTGAGCTAAAGAATGAACAATTGAGTATAACTGCCTGTTAACCTGAGTTTTTATACTATCTCTTAATGTTGAAGTTAAGCTGCAAAGCTGCTTTTGTTATACATTGGTCCCCCCTATCTGGGGGGGGTTAACGCTCCAAGACCCCAGTGAAAAGATGCTAACTAAAAAGTGATGCTGATGTAAGTTCCTTTCGTCTACATGTCTTTCTTTCAGTTTCTCAAGTCACAGAAGGTATTGTCCTAGCAACTAGTTCAGGAACTGGTGTTTTTAAGACGGGGCGATTTCAGGTAAGACGATGGCTGTTCCTTGCCTTGATTCTCTCTTTTGGGGGAGTGTGTAGTTAATAAAATTATTACCTACCTTTTGGGATATAATTGCCAATTTGGCGATGTAGTTCTTTTGTATAGCACTTTATAGCTCTTATTATTTTCCCCTTAAAACTAATACATGCTAATTGAAAGAAATATAGACCAGTAGAGAAACAATAGGTTGTGATACTATCTGCCCATCCTCCCACCCTTTCCAGGATTACTTTTTTGGGGTGTACTTCCTTCCATTCCTTTTTCCATGTACATGCATCTAAAACTGACCCTGCTTCTCCTCTGAATGATACTTTATAGCTTTTTTTCCCATCTAGTAATTCATTTACCAAATCATTTTCCTGTTACTCATCAGGTTGCTTTTCCAACATAATAAGTGAAGTAACCATAAACATCTTTGTATATAAAAATATTTTCCACATTTAGGATAATCTCCTTAGGATTAATTTCTGAAGTAAAAATACTGAGTCAGCATCAAGTGATATTATATCCTTTAATTTTTCCAGTTGGCCCAGTAAGTGAACATTTTCAGACTCTTAGTACGTACTGCCAAACCAGCTGTGAAAATCCTTTTTATTTCTACTTTCACAACTACTTTCCAATTGTTCTCATGATGGCACTTGGAGTTGGGGGCAGTCGACAATACTTTTGTCATTTGGAAACTGAGGTTCTGAGAGTTTATGGCTGAGCTCAGTATGTATTTATAATCCATGGACAAAGTAGGACAAGGATCCTCCTATTAGTACCTTAGTTGTGTTGGTTCTTGAAGCTTAGCTGGCTTTTAACATTTATTGAATTTAATCATTGTAGTTTTTCTTATTCACAAGCAGCCTTCATGATTCCATGACCAGTTGTTATTTGCATTTTCACTAATATTTGAGTCTGAGTCCTGTGCATAATGTAAGATATGAAAGTTAGTCATTTACTCGGTAAGGTAACCGCCAGCCACTCAGAATCTACATCTCATCTGTACTTCTCAGTACAGATAGGTTGTTCTCTATAATGGTACCCCATTTATTTTCACAGTCAAATACAGAGGGACTATGCAAACAGACAGACTACTTACTGGCTAGGAAATAAAGTGATTCCATTTTTTTTATGGTCCATTCTGAAAATCGAATATTGGGGACTTTGTCTTTTAATCTTTCCATCAGGTTTCAGTTGCAATGGATGATGCCCAGAAAGAGGGTAAAAATAAGTCAGAAGATGCAAAGTCTGTTCATTTTGAATCCAGCACTTCAGAGTCCTCGTTGCTGTCAAGTAGTAGTCCAGAAAGTACCCTGGTGAAGCCAGGGCCTAATGGGGTAACCATCCGTCGTGTCTCTTTAGATATGCCAGATAGTGCCCACAAAATTCCTGCCTCAGAAGCAAACTCAGAAACTGGGCAGCACACCAAGGTTGGACGTTCTCAGATGACAACGACAGCAAACAAAGTAGGTCGTTTCTCTGTTTCGAGAACTGCAGACACGATCACTGAGGCAAAGAAAGAGGGACCAGTGGTATCTCCTCCTCCTCCTTTTACGGATTTGGAACAAGATGTTCTTCCTGCTGCGATACCAAAGAAAGAAAAGCCTGACCTTTCAGAGCCTTCACACCTGAACGGGCCATCTTCTGACCTCGAGGCTGCCTTTCTAAGCAGGGATGTGGATGATGGTTCAGGGAGTCCACATTCCCCCCAGCAGCTGAGCTCCAGGAGCCTTCCCATCCAGAATCTAAGTCAAAGCCTTAGTAACTCACTCAACTCCTCTTACATGAGTAGTGACAATGAGTCAGATATTGAAGATGAAGACTTAAAGTCAGAGCTGCGCCGACTACGAGAAAAGTAAGTCCATTTGCTCTTGTGAGAGTGGCAGAAGCAAACCTAACTCGTGGTGCCTCGATTAGTGTTCTTTTCACTGCAACATACTTGTATCTCATTTCTTTTAAAGAGAGGATGATATGCAAAAGCTAGTTATCTGAATGTAGTTCTTATGGGGTCTCTTGTACTCAAAAAGACCCAGCATTTCTAGTTATAGCACTTCTCTGGCACCTTTGTGTTGTTACTATACTATTATTTTTATTAATAGCACTTTCTAACATTATTAACTAATCTTGGCTGTTCACTAGTCTACCAAAAGAATCCAGTGCAGATGATGCTAGCAGGTTTTGTTGATCATATTTGGCAGACTGGATCAGAGTAGCTGTCTAGCCTCACAAGTCAGGAAATCTTTCTCTCCTGACACATCATCATCCATTTGTTGTTGGCCAGGAGCTTGTTGGATTTTGGCTCCAGTAATGGAGGCCAGCAAGATGAATTAACAAACTAGAATTTCAAGGGAGTAGAAATTAGATTAAGTACATTTGGGGCAAAGATTCAAAAGTAAGTAAATACTTGAGTGGAGGTTAACAAATATGTTAATTCTTGTTTCAACGAAGATGGTTTTATATTTTTGAATTATGTTCGGTTATCTTTCATAGACATCTTAAAGAGATTCAAGACCTGCAGAGTCGCCAGAAGCATGAAATTGAATCTTTGTATACCAAACTGGGCAAGGTTCCTCCTGCTGTCATCATTCCCCCAGCCGCCCCCCTTTCAGGGAGAAGAAGGCGACCCACTAAAAGCAAAGGCAACAAATCTAGTCGTGTCAGTTCCTTGGCGAGTAAAAGCCCCCAGCTTTCAGGTAAACCCCTGACCCAGGTCAGCTGTGTCTGTCCCATCTTTTGTTTCTGTCTCCAGTGGTACCTAAAACACATTGAACATAGTATTTTTGTTAAATTTCCAAGGAGTTTGACTTACCTGATATTCTTACTTCCTTGAATTCTGTACTCCCCATATTTATAGTACCTCTTTTTCAGTCTCTAGTAGTAGACTGGGTGAGTACAATGGCTTATTCTGTTGTAATCTGCATTGCTGTCTACTGGTAGCCTTCATTTATAGTTGTTCTTAAGGATAAAACATTTAGTTTCCCTGGTAACTCACCTCACATTTCCCCAACTCTTGGGCAGTTGGAAGAAAATACAGTGACCTCTACTTAGTAAACTCCAGGTAGGTTCTGCCTTTTAATGAATGAATTCGTTGTACTTGTAACTGGGGTGAATATAAATTTCATATAGATATTTGGTTATGTCTTAGTGGTAATTTCCTTGCTTAAAGTTTTTATTTCATTACCTATTTGGAATAAAGAACTAGTGGTTGTAATTAAAAAAATAGTTACATCATAAACTCTTGTAATAAATTATAGTTACCTATTTTAATTGTGATAAAGAGTTTTTACCCTTCGGTGAAATTATGGTAATGTTAACAGATAATTAGTTGAAAAGTAGAAAAGTCTGAAGTAAGTTTATACCTCATAGCTGTTCTGCAGATCTAAGAGAAAGAGGTTGGAGAGCAGTTGCAAACTTCTTAGTTAGCAGCTTTCCATTCTCTGGAAGATTTTAGAGACCCAAACCCTTCTCTAGCATGTTAAAACCAATTCATTAGTAGAGATGTGATTCTAAGGGATATCAGCTAATTCAGATTCTGACCCCAATTTTGACATATTTTTTGGATGGACTTCTTTTCTGCTAGTTACTAAGGGACAGAGAAAGTAGTAGTCAATTTCAAGACACCTGACTGGTGATTAAAGGCCACCTACTATGGATAATTCTAAATATGCATGACTCTAGTCACCTCCATCATTTTGTACGTGATCTGACGCATGCTTAAAAGAAAGACTAAACAGAGACTGCTTACCAAACCTATCTGTATTGTGATCCGACTCAGTGTTTTAGAGTTGGGTAAAAAAGGCAGCTGTGGAATTGCAAAATGGAATTCTCTCTTATCCACAGCATATGCTAGTCTTCTTAGCTCAGATTTGTGAACCATGTGGGTTATCTAAAGCAGAAAATCTCTTGGGATAGTTTCCTGAGCCCTGTTGCCTGTCGATTCGCATGTCATTGCTCACTTCCCCTCTCGTTAATTCATCAGGTACAGCTTTTGACCCATTGGTTACCAGTCAGTGGGTTGAATTGGAGGGATAAGGACAGTGCCTGTTATGGGCGTTTGGAAAGCTGTACATGTTGCCTCATGTCGCTTTACATTCTGGCAGGTAATTTATCTGGTCAGAGTGCAGCTTCAGTCTTGCACCCCCAGCAGACCCTCCACCCTCCTGGCAACATCCCAGAGACGGGGCAGAATCAGCTATTACAGCCACTTAAGCCATCTCCCTCCAGTGACAACCTGTATTCAGCCTTCACCAGTGATGGTGCCATTTCAGTACCAAGCCTTTCTGCTCCGGGTCAAGGTAAGAAATCAAAGCACCCATCACCTTCCAGAAACATTAACATGGAGGTAGCTATTGCCACGTCCGGGACAAAAGCCTAACGACCCACCTGTTGTTAAGGTGGGTTGGAGCTGACCAGCTGACCAGAACACAGCCTGTGTGTTGTACATTTAAGGCACTTTGGGCTGAAAGGAGAAGTTGGGTAATGGTTAGAGTAGGTGCACTCGTGGCTCCCATCAGGTAAACAGCTTTTCTTCGAGGAATCACAGCAAAAAGTTACATCTGTGACTTATATGAGGCCTGATATAAATAAGTGACTCATTTGGGATTGTAACTTAGGCTTTAAGACTAGACTGAGATTCCCTGAACTAAATTCTGAGGGGTTTTAGCAGTTTTTGAAAGCTAATGCATTTGCTCAGCCAGTGTAGACTTTTTTAACTTCTAAGTATGGGAGTAGCATACTAAATGAATAGCCTGACAATTCAATTTTTTATCTATAATCCACTTCCCAAATGCAGTTTTATTTATTAATGATCACTCAGAACATTCCTGTAGAGGAAAGAGCTTCCAGTAACTTTAGAACAAGAACTGAAAGGAGTTGGGTATCTGGGTAGAAAAGAATGAAAGAAAATATAGCTAGCTAGGTGCTTTTGCCACCGTGTCACTGAAATTAGAGATTAGATCGTCTCTTTGCAACACGAGTGTATTTGTTGGAGCGCAAACAAGCTAGCAGTATTCCCACCGGGAAAGGCTTTAGAACTTTACAGGTGGAGACAACTGAGGCCCACTTCTCCTGTCTTACGTATCTGACCTTTCCCTAGAAGCTTGTTCTTCTGTGTCCATCTTAGCACATTTCACCACTCCAGCCTCAAGTTTCTAACATCTTGTAGTTGTGTTCTGTCTCTTCTCTCTCTGTTCTCCCCCGTTTCTCCCCTCTCACAGGCTGTGCGAAGTTTAACTGTGCATCTGAGCAGGTGACATTCAAACCTGGTGGCAGGAGGACCCGATTTCTGAGTACGCCCTGCTTGGCTCTTTGTGTGTAACACCTTTACTCCTTCCTCGTCCTTGTTTTTCTGCTGCTTGGATCTGATATTTCACGCAGTCCATTTTCATTTGTCTCTGTGTGTCATCTACTCAGCAGCTTGGCTGAACTATTACCCTCAGAAGTTTGGGTCCCTATGTTAATTATGATAAAAGATGTAGAAATCATAATAGGCTTCTATAAACTTCAAAATGACTTTCTGGTAGAATTGCTTTTTCACAGGTCCGTGACAGGGTAGAGGGGTGTCGGGGCTGTGCAGAGTGCTGGGTCATTTAGAACAAGGAAGGCTGAGCTCCAGCAGTCTCTTCAGTCCTGACCCGTGCGTGGGCTTTAGAAGTGACAGGAAGCATCCTGACCACTGATGCACTTAGGTCCCGGAAGCAGGTAAAAGAGTCGTTTGGAATCTTTTTTTTCTTGTCAATTAAGCCTAACTACGTATCAGCTGAAAAGATGATACCGTGTGTCCCCCAAAATAAGACCTAACCGGAAAATAAGCCCTAGCAGATTGTTCAGGATGACGTCCCCTGAACATAAGCCCTAATGCATCTTTTGGAGCAAACCTTAATATAAGACCCGGTCTTATTTTCGGGGAAACATGGTAGTGTCTCTTCACTGGATCTTTTCACCACCACTACCTTCTAACTTCATAAAATCAATAGTTCAAAAAGGGTTTCAGTGTAGTTATTCTCATAAAGCATTTATTCTATTAAAGACCAAGTCTTAGCACCTACAAGTGAAAAATGGTCTTTTTAAACATGATTGCTGGGATTTCCCAGCTTTCTTCTTAAAAACAGGATACAGTAGCGAGTCAGCCAACCTCTCCAGCCCATCTTCCCATATATGAAATGAAGACAATGCCTGTCTCCTAGGGTTGTTGTACAACTCAAGTAAGATGCCACAAAACCAGGTCGCACCATGAAACACCCATCATTTCCCTCTGATGAGCCATTGCCTACCTGGCACATGGTAATCAATAAATGTCTACTAAAATAAAAATGTAAAAAAAACAAAAATAAGGCTCAAGTAGAAAACTTTGTACTTAGTAGAAGATCTTTGGATAAAGATCTTCTCTGGTCAGGCCTCAAACTTCTGATGTGGTTATTGACGTGCTTCTTAAATGCATGTGCTGAGGCATCATGTTTCCGCGTGTGGTTCAGAGGTCCTTGGGCCTCACGTGTCACTGTCCAGAGCTATTCAACAGAGGAGGTGGAAGGCATTACCCACTTGGGTAGTTCTCCAAGCATGTGTGATTTTTGAGCGCTCAGATCAATGTATTTTCTGGTTAAACTAGGCTGGAACAAGATTATTAGCGTCTTGACACTTAAATAAGCCTTTAATTTATATTTCCCGCTAGAAATATGAAAAGACATTAATAGTAGGAGTAAGTGTTTTGAGGTAGAACGTGGCGTGTCAGGCCTATGGTATACAGCCTAGTGTCTGGGAATAGAGGGAACCAAGGCTTTTTGTAAATGATGTGATGGGTACCATTTCAAATGAATTAATTCAGTAAATTCTCATCACACTCTTAAAGGTGGGTGGTATTACACTGTTGTTCAAATGAAAGGGGTTAGAAATATTAAATCTTATCTCTTCCTTTTGGGTCTAAAGTGAGGGGCCTGACATCTGTTGAAGGCAGATCAGTATATATCACATGAGCCTTGGTGAACAAATGGCAAGAGGCAGATTTAAAGCAAATATGTACAGAAAAACCAGGTGTTTACAGGGGTGGAAGTCGGGATGCATTATTCTATGCCCTCAAAATAGATAATAGTTTAGAAGCACGGCTTGGCTTAATGCTTTATTTATTTTCAAAAGTTGCTTGTTTTCCATATACTTTTAAAGAGCTTTCTAGAGGGGAAGGCATTAGTATGTATGTCTAGGATGTGGAAACTCAGTAGCCAATTTAAAAATTAACTTAAAACTGTAACAGTGGTACTACCATCCTACTGTGGTAGAATTGATTGCTGATGAATTTAATGGAGTGCTTTTTAACAACCCAGCAGAAGAAACAGAAAGTGAGACATGGTCAGTAGAAAGACTGCTTGGGTATTTGAAATTCAAGCAGTGAGACCTGAGAGACTGGAATTCCTCCCCATCCTGAATGTTCACGCAGGGCATTACTCTTGTAGATGAGAAGAGTGGGTGTGGAAAGTCAGCCTCTGTCAGCCGGGTCCCACAGCCCGCCAGGTCAGCACGCTAAGGCTAACAGCCTGGAAGAGACTCCCATAGAACTACCTACCCCGGGGCAAAGTCTCCCAGGTCCTACCAGTCTGTCTCCCCTCCTGCTTTCTCCTGCTGGGACTTTGTGTGCTGTTTGGAGATTCTAAATATTTTACACTGATGTTTCTTTATCTTTAACACATTGCTCTCTCTTTGTGCTTCAGGGAAGATGGTGAAAAAAGTCTGTCCTTGCAACCAGCTCTGTAGTAATTATCTTTTCTTTCTGTTACTTTTGGTCCTTGATTGCAAAGCCTGTTGTCCATGAGTTCTTTGAACCTTGAAGCCTCACAACTCCCTGATTCCCAACTTCCATCTGTCTAGTTCTGCACCCTTTTCTAATATAGTCTTTAACATGCTGAACTACTGACCACTGGCTGTCCTTCCAGGTTAAGAAATCACCTCATAGTCAATGCTTTCAATGGTGACCCCCTGTGAGCCTACCTCTGTGACAGTTCGGGCTTGATAAGCCCATGGATATGTTCAGAGAGATCAAGGATTCCTGACTCCTTTGGGAAAGAATTCTTTAGTCAAGAACAATGTGCCAGCCACTGTTGTACCGACTGGAAAGTCAGCAGTGGTCACAGCGTACCGAAGCCTCACGTCTGCTAGATTGGCGAGGCCACCTTTGAGTTTGGCTTCTTAGACTGGTGGCTTCTCATTAAAGTGCAGACAGTGAACAATCCCAAAGGCCCCCTGGAGGCTCAACCAGAAAACCTTGTCCCTAGGGCACTGAGCAGTAAGTTGTGGCTACTAATAGGTCATTGTTACTACTGTGTTTCCCCGAAAATAAGACCAGGTCTTATACTGTATTTCCCTGAAAATAAGACCGGTCTTATATTAATTTTTGCTCCAAAAGACACATAGGGTGTATTTTCAGGGGATGTCTTATTTTTTCATGTACAACAATCTACATTTATTCAAATACAGTCATGTCGTTGTCTTCTGGAACATCGTCATAACGTACTAAATGCGTCCCTCTGGCTGAGATCTTAACTAGGGTTTATTTTCGGGGAAACACGGTAGGACTGGCGGCGTGAGGCAGGGAAAATGTATTAGGGCAAGAGAAAAATGAAAAACTAGATTTTGGGTGGTAAGGCACATACCACTTTGTAGAGCTTTTTGGCAGAAATGAGAAAGGGTTAGAGCTTAGTCAGCCCCCTGGAAGGCACAGGTGTCCTCAGGAACAGCCGTGTCACCAGAGTTCTGAAACACTTTCCTGTGAAGCGGGCTGAGGACGCCCCCATTTGCCGGGGCCGGAGAGTCGTCTTTTCAAAGGAGCTCATTTCTGGTCAAGAAAGATGCGTTTGTTTCCTCCTATAATGGGAAAGTCTGTTTCAGAAGCCAGAGTAAGAGGGTGGGCTGTTTGGTTGGCTCTCCCTTGTGGTATGAAGCCCGTTTTCAGAGCCCAGTACTGTGTAACATAGATTCAGATGAGACATGAATGTGGTTGTGAAGGGCCCTCGCAGCATGGGAGGTGGCCCGCATGGGACTAGGGACGTGTGGCTCCTGCACGAGCTCTGTGAGTACACGCTGTCACCCACAGCGCTGCCTGGACTGTGCTTCCGACGGCTCTGCCCACTTGGGATTACTTCTGGGTCTTGTGTTGTCTCACTTGCCATCAAGCTCACTAAGCAGCAGTCATTCCGACAGGATGACCGCCTTTTGCATGTGGTCCGCTTGCCTGCTGGATGTCTTTGTCACCACGGCCATCCCCGCTGCCTGTGTCCCACCCTCCACTGTCTCTCTCTGTCTCTCGCTACTTGAGGAAGGCTGTTTCCTGTGCTTCTGTATTTCCCACTTGGGGTTCCTGTCCCGTAGGGGTCTTCCTCTTTTCTTTACACACTGTATGTGCGATAGCGACCCCCTGCGGCCCCAGCGGGCGGGCACTAAGAAGTGAGCTGACACACCTGCAGGCTTCGTGTCTTGCCTCGGGCGTGAGAAGCATGTGAGCTCCCCCACTCTGCGGCCTACGTCCCAGTGAGCTGTTTCTCTAGTGCAGATATGCTTGTATGTGCCGTTCCGGGGGGTGTGGTACCAACCTGACTGGAGACCAGCAATGAATTAGAATGGGCTTTTCCATAGCAGAGTTGCTTCGATATGCTGCTGTGCCCTGGTGCTGCTTTGACCTTGAAAGCAGGAAAATGTGCATTTATTTAGCCCCCAGCATTGTTGGATACCTTAAGGCCTTGTGGCTCACATGTTACTTTTGTAGCTTTGATTTACTCTGCAGCAAATGTGAGATCTGGTAAGAAAGTCGGGGGTGAGGGTGAAAAACAAGACCATGACTCTTCTTTCCCTCTTCCCGAAAACTTGCCTCTTCGAATAATCTTCAGTGTGCCCTCCAGCAGAGCCGAAATCAGGCAGGACACAGACTCCTTTCTTTCTCATCAACCATAGAAATAGAATTCTTTCATTATAACCTCAAAGCTTCCTTCTCTCCTTCGTGCCCCTCCCTCAGCTGAATGAATGTTTCTCTTGCTTCCACACGAGCTGCTTGCTCTGCTGGGCAAGGGGAGGGGTGAGGATCCATGAACCAGGCGAAACTGAGGTCATCTTCAGGAAAAGCACGTCTTCCTGGAGTTGAAAGATTCAGGTGCACACAGAGAACCTCCCTCACGAGTAAGAAGGTTCTTTACTCACAGGAAATTGGGAGAGGCTGAAGCCTTAATTCCTCCCACGTTTATCGGACCAGGTGAAAAAACTTTTGAACAGCACGCTGTGTTTTATCACCTCTTTCTATTAAAGAACGCCTAAAGATTGGGCAGTACCCACATGGTTTTGGAACCCCATCTTCTCCTGGGCTAGGCGCCTGTCTTTGCATTTCTGTAACTCCTATTTCAACCCCGCCCCAGTGCTCAAGGGGTCTTTTTTTTTCTGCCCTGCATTCTGCAACATTCTAGAGCAGTTCTCCTCACTGACCATCCGGTAGCTCCCTGGTCAGTGCGATGCTGGGAAAGTGGGTGCTGGCCGAAAGTTCCAGCACCCTAAGATCCCGTGTGAGTGGCTGGAGGAGGTCCCTGCCCCGTGGCTACCACTGTTCTGAGTCGTTCAGCCTCACCCGCAGCTCCTGAATAGAATCTGGTTTCCTCCCTGTTAGCCCCAAACATTGGGCTACATGAGACCTTGGAATTCCTTCCTTGCATGGCTCCCCAGTCCATCCTCTCCTCATTCTGTGGCTTGCATTCATCATTCTGTAAAGTTTCTCTTCTTCCTGAAAACCGAATCCAAACGCCTTTTAATGGTTATATCCTGTCGCGTCTCTAACTCCAGGGACCAGCAGCACCAACACGGTGGGGGGAGCAGTGAACAGCCAGGCCGCCCAGGTGCAGCCTCCCGCCCTGACGGCCAGCAAGAAGGGCACGTTCACAGACGACCTGCACAAGCTGGTGGACAACTGGGCCCGAGACGCCATGAGCCTCTCGGGCAGGAGAGGGAGCCGAGGACACATGAACTATGAGGTACGTGTTCCCTGATCTGTCAGTGGCACGTTGGGTGGCAGACACCGAGGCCAGTGCTTGCTGTTCCCTGCCATGACCTTCTGTAGCTCATTACTGTTAACACGTAGACAGACAAGACAAAAACCAGCCAGCGACTTTTATTTTTCTTCCCTGAATCCTTCGCTCCCTCCCTGTTGGTCACGTCAGTTTTTTTCCTCCTTTTTTCTTCCACACCCTGAACCACATAGCACCCACTTCCCGTCAGAATGGGTTTTCTCGCCCGTTTGGTAAGTGTGAAGAGCCAGTCACTATGAGGGAAGGTTTTGGAAGATAAGAACAGTCCCGGTTCTAGAGTTACTTTAGCACCACCCACTTCACATCCATGCGTGTTACTCCCATACCACACTTTACAATTAGTTGTTTTGTTTTCAGGGCCCTGGAATGGCAAGGAAGTTCTCTGCACCGGGTCAGCTGTGCGTCTCCATGACCTCAAACTTGGGCGGCTCTGCCCCCCTTCC
The DNA here is from genome assembly GCF_004115265.2 of Rhinolophus ferrumequinum. Taxonomy (NCBI): domain Eukaryota; kingdom Metazoa; phylum Chordata; class Mammalia; order Chiroptera; family Rhinolophidae; genus Rhinolophus; species Rhinolophus ferrumequinum. The sequence continues at coordinate 88,891,463 of NC_046293.1, forward strand.
TGCAGCGTCAGCTACCTCTCTAGGTCACTTCACCAAGTCCATGTGCCCCCCACAGCAGTACGGTTTCCCAGCTCCCCCTTTTGGCACTCAGTGGAGTGGGACAGGTGGCCCAGCACCACAGCCACTTGGCCAGTTCCAACCTGTGGGAACTGCCTCCTTACAGAATTTCAACATCAGCAATTTGCAGAAATCCATCAGCAACCCCCCAGGTTCCAACCTGCGGACCACTTAGACCTAGAGACTTAACTGAGTAGATTGCGGGGCAGGAGGTGGAGTGTGAGAGGTGGGGGGTGGGGAAGTAGCCTGTATACTAACTCCTAGTGCTGCATTTAACTGGTTATTTCTTGCCGGAAAGGAATGTTTTTCATACTGCTTAGAGCCCTCAGGATGGAGACTCTGCCTCCTCCTTCCATTTACTGGAGTGGGACAAGAAGGAATGAGCAGCTTTCTTGCGATGGGGCAACTTCGAGCTCTGCCTCCATGTTTGCCCAACAATAAGGGCTAGGAAGGAGAAGGGTGTCCATCAGGAAGCTGCCAGAGCACGCAAGGGAAAACCAAACCCCACCTCTGTTTTCAAGTGGGTGGAGCTTTTCATTTCGGTGTCCACCCCAAATCCCTTATTCCCTCAGTCTAAACCACAAGACTAAAAACATAATTGGGCTCTCTCCTACCCTGTTCTCCCACCCCAGCTCTTTTTCTTTCTTTTCTATCTTTCTTTCTCTCTCTCTGGAACCCAGTGAGAGACAGCAGGGGGCTAGGTTCCCACCCTTTCTTACGATAGGTCACTAGTGCTTTAAGCAAATGATACGAGCAGCTCCGACTGCGGCATTAGCAGTGAGAAAAAACGTTCCCTGCGGACATGCAACTTTGCCATCAGTTTTGATGTGGAAACACTGTGATATATAAATGTTGTTGGACAACAGTAGTTTTAAGATGAAAATATGAAAGGTTTAAAAAGTTGAAAAAAAGCTAGCTCTGTCCTTTACTTATTGAGACACTTTAACTTTTTCCTTTGTATTTCCATTGTATTAGATAAATAAATGTGAATGTAAAATTGTATAAATTACTGTACTTGAATACTTCTGTTGTCCCAGTATTGCTTGCTGGATATTTTAGTGCCTTGGACTTCCATTGCTTCTGCCGTTAGCATCTACTTCTCAACAGACCCCAGACCAGCAAAGGGCATGTGGGAGGAAATCAAAGGGCCACAAGACCCCAGCAGTGGGTTATGCCAAAGGGAAATTGAAAGAGTACTTTTTTTTGGTCATTCAACTAGTTTGTCTAGAGCAGGTGTAAGATGAGCAGGGTGAGAAGTGAAGTCGACATCAGTGGTTGAAAGCAGAAAGTTCTGTTTCAGGAACAGTGAGGAGGGTTGTTGTCACAAAATTGGGCAATTTAAAAGATTAAGGGTGGTGTGTGATAAGTGAATGAAAAAGACTAAAGAATGGAAGAACAGACTTGTTTTGAAGATAGGCGATGCCTGGCCAGTAGATGCCAGAAGCCTTACTCATTTGAGCTGGGCTTGAACAGACCTAGAAGAAATGGCTGAATATAAAGGGAAGGGAGTAGGGGCTGGTTTTGAAGTTGGGAAACCTGATAGTGAAAAGTCAGAGGGAGAAAGTTGCTCTAAGAAAAACTGTTTGGATTGCTTTCTTGTTGCAAATGTACCATGCATTTCTCAGCTGGGGGTACTGTTTTTCTGGAAAGTGGACCCACATCTAAATTAAGCATTGTAGGAAAGAATGCTTATTCCTACTCTTTTCCTATATGATATCCAAGCGGTTGCAGGATCATAATCTCTTGTGCCACCTTTATTTCTACAATTGCAACTGGTATTTTCACATTTCATATAAGCAAATATTCCCCATAAGTAATAACTGCAACCAACCAGTATTATTTAGTGCTAATTTAATGGGCAGTTCTGTTCTTTTCAGAGCTTTCAGGAAATACTCTCCTAATTGGCTATATTTGGGATCTCTATTAGCTGTGAAGATGGGGAAAGAAGGTGGGACTTAATTTTTTGGGTGCTTCTTGAGTTGAGAAATTGACGTATTTCAACCTCTCCCCCACCTCACGGCACAGCCCAGCAATCACAGTAGGAAAAGCCTGGCTGGCTGGCCCATCCTGTCGTTCCTTTATGGGCACTGTTTTCTTTAGTAAGTAAGCCTAGTCCCCAGAGAGGCAAATGAAAGCTGAAGGTACTAGGAAGGTAGAAATGAGAAGGGCAGGGGTTCCAAGCCCTGCTTCAAAATTGTTTACTTATCTGTTCTCTGCTTATAATTCTTGGGGAGATGATGAGTGAGGATAGAACAAAGAAGGTATCGAGTACATGAGAAACAGACCACCTAAGACAAATGAAACAACACCTTCTACCAGAGGAACGAGGGAATCAAATGCAGCACATTATTTTATTTTGGTTTAATAATTTTGAGATCTCTTCACTCACACACAAAAAGAGCTGGTTTTATTTACTGTTGATTTTTCTCCCTCCTGTGGATGAAATAACTGAAGCCTAGAGGAATGAACTAGTGCTACTGAACTGTTTAAATTATTTGTGTTAATAGTACACTTTGAGTCTCTTTTTTCCACATTAAAAAAAAAATCTTTCTGAATTTTAAGTGTTTTCCTTACATTATTTAACAATGTACACTGTTTAAAAAAAAAACAAACTGAATTCAAACCTTGGGGGTTTCTCCGCAGCCGTTAATTGTACATTTTGCACTAACTCTGGGTGTTGCGCTTCTTGTAAGATTGCGCCTTGTGCTTCAGTTTGTTACCTTTGTAGACTTATTTAATGAAACCATTCAAATAAACCAAACTTTGCTTTTGAGTTGTGGGGTTTCATTTCCAGACAATTCCTTTTTCATGATCTCATTAGCTCTGTTTTGTGTGCAATTTCTGACGATTCCTAACTGCAGGAACTTAGTTTAGCAGTAACTGACTGAATCTAAAACTGTGCTGCAGACAAGGGAGGTGCCGTTTGTTCTGAAGAGAACGCTAAGGGGTCAAAATCAGAAGCTGACTACCACTGAACTGCACAACAGCAGGTGAGGTCAGGGAGGTAAAGGTAGGCTGCTGCCTCTTGCGCAGGGGCAGAAATGGTGGACGCCTTCCTGTCCTTTGCGCTCCTTGCCGCAGGTTCCCAGCTCCCCACAAACAGGTCTGGGATCCAAAAAATAAAATAATAAAAGCCACTGCTTCCAGATTAGATAAAACGCACAGCCCAAAATTCACCTTAAAAAGTCAATTTGCAAGCTCATTATTTGGGGGAAAGAATTATGAAACATCTAGACATGATGAAGAAACTATGTTAAGGTGGGTGGTATCTCACATCTGAAATGGGGAAACAGAAACAGCTACTTAGATCTTCTATTTTGTTACAAAGTGCAGAATTTCTTTTGCACTCTTGAAATGCCTTTTCTTTGGCCTTAGATCATGGTTTCCTCCATTAGAAAACAGTGCAGGGTAGTGACACCGTAAACCTGTAAGAGATTATCATCGATGAAGATTACAGCCTGAATTAATGGAAACGTAAAAGCACTGCAGGCTTTGTTCTCAGCATTAAAACATGGCGCCCTAAGGTGAGGGGGGCAGAGATGACTCAGTCATTTCCTGGAGGCACGTGGTGCTGTGGTGCTGACGAGTATGGCTCCTACACTTCAGAGCAGGCGGCCACTGGTGATTCCTAAAAGTTCTGTATTTATTAACAAAATGGCTTAGGAATAAGTAATCAAGAGCGAAAAGAGATTTAATCTCCCCAGAGCCGCCTACTGCAGTATGTGACAAGCTTTTTTAAAGGGCTTGTTTTCTAACCGCTCAGCTTTACCTGCAGGAGGCTCCAGGAGTCAAATCCTTTGGAAGAGTTCAGAATGAAGGTAAGTCCTTGGAAATAAAGCTCATCCCCTAGCAGTGCTGACCAATTTCATGACCAAAAAGTTTTCTCAAGTCTGCTCTGTGACAGAGTCCAGTGATGTGACCTGAGCCTCTGTTAAGGTGGCTCCAGCTTCCTTTTCTTCGTGTTCTGGTTCTCCCGATAGAAATCACAGTTGCCTATGGAAGAAAAAGTCATTTAAATGGAGCTGCCATGATTTTTAAAGTGAGAAATAAATTCATAGCTAGTCATTTCTGAATTGTGTTAGTTAACGATTCTAATTTAAACAAAGCCCAATAACGAAAGTCGTCATGAGGACAGATCCCTGTTAGCTCCAGACCAGGCTGCAATAATAATCACGTCACGATGGGCCTACTTTTCCTAGGAAAAACTCTTACTGCAGTCGTGCTTCAACTGCAAAGGGTTACACCTCGAGTCGGGGCCCCAAAGGACAAGTTCCTGCTCTCGAACCAGTTACCCTCTTCTGCCTCACTGCTAGTCCTCTGCCATGACTCTATCCACCTTCTTAAGTGGAATGTTATTCCTCCTTTCACATTCATTAACTTCAACCCAGGGTCTCCCTTCAGTTTTTTGTTCCTAAAACACTTTGCTACCTGTTACGTGTTGGACGTTAGGAGTTTGGAGGTGCCATGGACCAGGTTTTGCTTGTGGATTCTGGTGGCAAAGGCTTTGTGGGGTCCTGTTCTGGGTCACCATCTGGTTCTTCAGGGCTAGTGTAGCGGGGGTCTGGTGTGGTTCTGGTTCTTTTCTAGACGAGGGCTTAACAACACTGTCCTCTGCATCTGGAGGCACAGCCCACATTTCAAGACTGTCTGCAAGGACAAAAAAAATCACAGGACAACGTAGCAAAGAGGTGTTCTCATAAAGCCCTGGAAAAATAGGTCACAAGAAATCCCACGTCATGAGTGCCCCATGATGGTTTTTAGGGTTTCTCTTTCCCGGACCTCCCCCGTCAAAAGCACACTGAGGCTTCTCTTAGGTAGGACCACAGAGAAGCTGAATATGTGCTATCAGTCAGAACTGCCATTAATCCATTTTGAGTCTACTAAAGTTGGATGGGGCTATAAAACAGAAATGAGGATTTTTATGACTTTTGGAATGCATCCGTGCCTACCCAAAGTACACAGCACAGTACCTCACAAGCATCTCGTAGGCATTTGCTGATTAATACGTACATTCCTTTGTCCCTACTGACCTGCAAGGGAGCCTTTCTCAGCGAGGGGTTCGGAACCATGAGTTTGGGGAGCGCTGTGCTTCCACGTTGGCCCCGGCGGCGCTGCTGCGGTTTACAGAGAAAGGACACTCGTATAGTAGAGGCACACAACCAAAGAAGCACTAACCAACTTGTTGGGGGAGCAGCCCCGAAGCGCAGCTGCCCAGGGCTCTGGCTCACAGCACAGCCAGTAGCAGAATTCAAGCCTCCCGAGTCCCAGTCCTACCTATAGATCTATCTGAGAATAAAGATACTCCTTTCTTCTCACTAAATTGAGAGAAAATAGAAAAGTTTCTCTTTTAGCAGCAAAGAGAAAGGTTATTAGAAGACATCTGGTTTAGTCTTTACTTTTTTTGTTGTGTTTTTTTTAAAGATTTAATTGGGAAAGAGGAACAGGACTTTATTGGGGAACAGTGTGTACATCCAGGACTTTTTACCAAGTCAAGTTGTTGTCCTGTCAGTCTTAGTTGTGGAGGCCACAGGTTCAGTTGCTGTTGCTAGTTGCAGGGGGCGCAGCCCACCATCCCTTGTGGGAGTCGAGGAATCAAACTGGCAACCCTGTGGTTGAGAGGACGCACTCCAACCAACTGAGCCATCCGGGAGCTCAGCGGCAGCTCAGCTCAAGGTGCCGTGTTCAATCTTAGTTGCAGGTGGCGGAGCCCACCATCCTTTGTGGGACTCGAGGAGTTGAACCAGCAACCTTGTGGTTGAGAGCCCACTGGCCCATGTGGGAATCGAACCGGCAGCCTTCGGCGTTAGGAGCATGGAGCTCTAACCGCCTGAGCCACGGGCTGGCCCTAGTCTTTACTTTTTAAAGCTATCTATCACCTTTGTTCCAAGAAAATCTTAAGCAGAAATACAATATGTAAAACCAAAATAATGACTGGTTTTCTGAATCGGGGCGGGGGGAGTCCTGGATGACTCATCCCCCCCAACCTGGGAACGTCTGCAGTGGTTTGGAAGCTAAAGATCCAGAATAAGTCTTACTAAGAACACCCCGGCACAGTAAGTTGGGGTTTTTTTCTACATTAATTTCAGCCTGTCAGAGCTGAGGGGCACATTAACGAACCAAACATGAAGCAAGTCGATGAATCTTCTTCATAATTCTTAGGGAGGAGCTGGGCAAAAGTCCAGCTGGTCTGCGGTAAGCCCTTTCTGTTTGTATCTGGGAAACACTCCAAACATAACCTGTGCCTGCTACTCCCACCGGATCTGGACTACGAAAGAAACTAACATCCATATAAAAGTAAGTGCCAAAAGCCCCGTTATCTTTAAACACAATTTCACCTCATATTCTAAGATAGCTTCAGAAAGCCTTCCTAATGCAGATAGCCAAAGTAACTGAAGCAAAACAAAGGCCTGTACCCTGAAATTTCTACTTCTACGTTTCTTCCCCCTCAAAAAGATCAGTGTCTCTAGAAATGGGGAAATGCATCACAGGATTTCACTAGCCTAATTTTGGGGGCCCCTCTAGCCTGTAACAAGGGAAGTCCCACTGAGCTCTGGTTTGGACCTAACCGACTGGCTGAGGATCAGGCTACTTCCTCCTCCACAGCAGTCCTCCCTGGGACCTCTGCACCCGTCCTCCTCACACACCCTGATTCGTCTTTTCAACCGACAGAGCAGAGAGTTGAACTTGTTGCTGCTTCTCCATTTGCTCCCGGAACTGCTGCTGCAACTGTTTCTGCCGGAGCTTCCGCTGATAGGTGGCATCGCTCTCCACAGCAGAGGCCAGGTGTCTGCATCAGAGGAGCAACAAGGTGGGAGTGCGTTCCTGAGTTAACTGAGCAAACAATACAGTTTCTGAGGGAGCACAACCCACTCGCAGCTATGAAGGAAGTAAAGGAGGTAACTCCGACCCCATGAGCAGGCAGGAGAGGAAAGAAAGAACTCAGGTCCCATACCGGGAGCTGCTGTCCTTCTCCCCCTGAATCACAATGTGGGCATCATCTGAGTGGCTTGGTCTGCAAGGGGAGGTCACCTCCTGCGCTTTTGGGGGTCCCTGAGCCATGTTCTGCCGGTAGCTGCTGTATCTCGCTTGTTCCACAGATGGTTCAAAATCTTGTCTCTTCGCTTTAGTTAAATCCACTTCAAGAGGCAACTAGTAAGGGAAGAAAGAGAAGAGGGAAATAACTTCTCCAACTGCTCTTCCACTTCCTTTCTCTTCCCTGTCTTAAAGATCTAGATTTCTAGAAAATGGCACCTGACAATCCTCTGCCCATCATTCCTTCCAAGTCCAGAGAAGCTGACACAAAAGATCCAACACTTCAAGTAATATTTTTAATTATATGAAGAGGAGTAAAGGAATTTCATTTTGTACGTCATACCATTCAGGATTAATCAAGTTTTGATAAAAAGGAATCTTATTTTAGTTTTGACTTAGAAGAAATGGTCTGTAAAGTCAAATTTGAATCTTTCCTTGGCAGTTAGTTGCACTGTCTGATGCTGTCTACCTTTTATCTTTTTTCCAACGGAAATGATCACACAATCTTTGTGGAAACCTACACCTTCTCTGCCCTTTCTTCAAGGACTTGCTCCTGCAAATACAACCCTCATCACTAAAGAAGCCTCACGTATGCTGTGGCACAATTAAATGTCCTTCATATAACAGGAAGAAGAAAACTTGGAAAGCACTGAAGTAGGTTGTAGGCCAATTGGGGCTGTTCCTGAATCGAGCCAAATGGAGAGAAATAAGATTGTGTATTTCATCTGGCAAATCGTTTTACTCCCCAAGCCATGAGCACTATAGAAACCCAGAGTTTTTTCACTTGGGAGAACTTCTCTCTCAATTTATAATATTGATGCTGATAGAATAACTGAAAACGTGGGATTGAGATAACTGCATTTTGATAACCAAAAAACAAAAATTATACTAGAAATTTCTTATCTACACTGGAAAGTAAATGAGTAGGTTAAAAAGAAATGAGATCATGCTACAACATGGATTAAGGAGATCACACTAAGTGAAAGCCAGTCACACAGGACATGTATGTATTTACGTGAGGTACTTAGCGTAGTCAAAATCAGACAGAAAGTGGAATGGTGGTTGCCAGGGGCTGTAGGATTAAGAGAGTGGGGAGTTACTATTTAGTGGTAGACAGTTTCAATTTTATAAGAAAAGAGTTATAGAAATGGACGGTGGTGATGGCCGCACAACATTATGAATGTTTTTAATACCACTGAACTGTACATTTTTAAAGGGTTAAGATGGTAAATTTTGTTATGTTTTACCAAAAAAAAAAAAAAAAAAAGTTGAAAGAAAAAATGGGCTTTGAAAAATTGAAGACTGACAATGCTGAGTGCTGTTGAAGAAACAGAATAACTGCAACTCATACGCTGTTGTGTGGGAGTGTGAATTAGTACGACCACACTGGAAAATTGGAAGACGCTACTAAAACTAAGCATGTGCCTATCCTGAGCCAGTAACTCCCAAGATAAATGAGTGTGTACTTGCACCAAAAGACATGTACAAGGATGCTACTAGCAGCCCTATTCAAAACAAACAAAAGCTACAAAAACTCAAACATCTATTAAAGTCAGAATGGGAAAATAAAATGTGTGATACTCATGTAATTGAAAAGCCAACAGCAATGAAAATGCTACATGGAACATGAATGAATTTCACAAACATGTTGAATGAAAGCCAAACAAAACAGGTAAACTGTTTGATTCCAAAAAGTACAGAATAGTCAAAACTAATCTATCTTGTTAGAAGTGCTTTTGCTTGGTTGTGATGAGAAGGGCAGGGGTTGGCAGTGACCGCAAGGGGCCCAACTGAGAGGCGCTGGGACTGTCTCATCTTGATTCAGATGCTGTTTATGTCGCTGCTTGGGTTTAGAGTTCATCAAGCTGAATGTTCACAATATGTGCACTTGTCTACACATCTGTGTGCTTTTAATACTTCTATCAATTTTTATAAAGCTCACATGGTACTATTCCATTTACATAAAGTTTAAAAATGAGAAAATGATCTATGAGGCTAGAAGTCAGGACAGTAGTTACTCTTGAAAAGAGAAAGTCAAGGTAATGAATGGGAGGGAAAAAGGGGTTCTGGGGTGCTGCTAGTGTTCTATTTCCCTATCTGGGAGGTAAATAGCTGTGTTCACTTCTAAAAATTCATCATGCTGTGCCATTGTGATTTATGCAGGTTTCTGTGTGTAATGTACTTCATTTAAAAATTCATTAAAAAGAACTAATGTCAGCAAAATGGCAGACTAGAAAGCTCCAGGCCAACTTGCCCCTACAGAGACACCGAGTTACCAACAATATACAGACTACAATACCTTTGTGAGAACTCCAGCGACCAGCTGAGAAGCTACAGCACTCAGGCCAACGTAAAACCAAGACAAGATTCCAGCTCACAGGCAAGAAAAAGCTAAAGGAGTTCATCACCACCAAGCCAGTATTACAATGTTAAAGGGACGAGGAGGAGGAGGGGAGAAGAAGGAAAAAGAAGAAAGATCAAATATATGAATAATAAAATGGCAATAACTACATACCTATCAATAATTAGTTTAAATGTAAATGGATTAAAAGCTCCAATCAAAAGACATAGGGTGGCTGAATGGATAAGAGAGCAAGACACTTACACATGCTGCCTACAAGAGACTCACTTCATAAAGATGTGATACATTTATACAATGAAATATTACTCATCCATAAAAAAGAATGAAATCTTGCCATTTGTAATAACATGAATGCACCTAGAGGGTATTATGCTGAGTGAACTAAGACAAAGACAAATACCATATGATTTTGCTTATATGTGGAATCTCAAAAACAAAACAAATGAACAAACAAAACAGAAACGGACTAATAGATACAGAGAACAAACTGATGGTTGCCAGATGGAAGGAGGGTTACAGGGCTGGGTGAAAAAGTGGAAGGGATTAAGAAGTACAAATTGGTAATTACAAAATAGTCACAGGATGTAAAGTACAGCATAAGGAATATAGTTAATAATATTGTTATAACTATGTATGGTGCCAGGTGGGTACCAGACTAGTCAGGAGGACCATTTCATAAATTATATAAATGTCTAACTGCTATTCTGTAAACCTGAAACTAATCTAAAATAATACTGAATGTCAACAGTAATTAAAAGAAAAAATATTCCCCTACACAAAGCCAGTACATAAAGACCAGAAGAGGTGGTTGTTTTTCAAATGCCCAAATCTCAACAAAAGATCACAAGGCATATAAAGAAATAGCGAAGATGGCCCAATCAAAGGAACAAAATAAAGCTCCAAAAACTGGCCTTAAAGAATGCAGGGGGGGGGGGATGAGGGTGAGGGGGATCAAATGTATGGTGATGGAAGGGGAGCTGACTCTGGGTGGTGAACACACAGTGTGATTTATGGATGGTGTGATACAGAATTGCACAACTGAAATCTATGTAATTCTACTAACAATTGTCACCCCAATAAATTAAAATAAATTTAAAAAAAAAAAAAAAGAAATGCAGATCTTATTCAAACCAGGAAATAAAATAAAAAACAAAATATCAAATATGTGGAAAAAAAAGATGCACATCTATGAGCCACCTGACAAAGAATTTAAAATAACTGTCAAAAATGCTCAATGAGATAAAAGAGAACACAATTAAATGACGTCAGGAAAATGATGCATGAACAAAATGAGACTATTAAGAAAGAGAAACCATAAAAAGAAGCAACAACGTTGTAGAATTCACTAGAGAGGTTCTACAGCAGACTTGATCAGGCAGAATAAACAATCAGCCAACTTGAAGACAGGTCATTTGAAATCATCTAGGCAGAGAAACAAACAAGAATGAAGAAAAATGAGAGGTAAAGGCATTGACAGGACACTATCACACTATGTATTAAAAGAGTCTCAGAAGGAAAACAGAGCAAGAAAGGGGCAGAGAGATTATTGGCTAAAGAATTCTAAAATCTGAGGAAAGAAAAGACATTCAAATTCAAGAAGCTCAAAGAACTACGCATAACATAAACCCAAAGAGATTCAAACCAAGTCACATTATAATCAAAATGTGAAGAGTCAAAGACAAGATGTTAATAACAAACTATCAGAAAGAGAAATTAACAATCTCATTTACAATTGAATAAAAAAGAATAAAATACCTAGGAATAAATTTACCAAGGAAGTGACAGAGTGTACACTGAAAACTACAAAATATTGATGAAAGAAACTGAAGAAGACACACATAAATAGAAATATATTCTGTATTCACGTATTGGGAGAATTAATATTATTAAAATGTCCATACTACCCAAAGCAAACTCCAGACTAATGCAATCCCTCTCAAAATTCCAATGGCATTTTTCACAGAAATAGAACAACCCTAAAATTTGTATGCAACCACAAAAGACCCCAAATAGCCACAGCAACCTCGAAAGAACAAAGCTGAAGGCATCATGCTCCCTGATTTCAAACTATATTACAAAGCTACAGAAATCAAACCAGTATGGTATTGACATAAACAGACATATAGATTAATGGAATAGAGTAAGAGCCTAAAATGAAAACCACACATATATGGTCAATTAACTTACAACATTGGAGCCAAGAAAATACAGTGAAGAAAGGACAGTCTTTCAATACATGATGTTAGGAAAACTGGACAGCACATGTAACAGAATGAAACTGGACCACTATTAAAACCATACACAAAAATTAACTCAAAATGGAGTACAGACTTGAATGTAAGACCTTAAATCATACAATTCCTAGAAAACAGGCAATAAGCTGCTCAACATCAGTCTTGGTGAAAACTGTGTGGCCTGGACACCAAAAGCAAAAGCGACAAAAGCAAAAATAAACAAGTGGGACTACATCAAACTAAAAAGCTCCTGCACTGCAAAAGAAACCATCAATAAAATGAAAAGATAACCTACTTAAGGGGAGAAAATATTTGCAAATGATATAACTGAATAGAGGTTAGTGTCCAAATAGGGATTAATAAATAGGGGTCAGTATATAAAGAACTCATACAACTCAATAGCAAAAGAACAGTCTGGTTAAAAAATGGCAGAGGATCTTAATATTCTTCCAAAGAAGACACACAGATGGCCAACAGGTACATAAGAAGGTGCTTAGGTGCTTAACATCACTAATTATCAGTGAAATGCAAATCAAAACCACGAGCTATCACCTCACACCTGTTAAAAGTAGCTATTATGAAAAAAGACAAGAGGTAACAGCTATTGGTGAGGATGCGGAGAAAAAGGGAACCCTCAATGCACTGTTGGTAGGAATGTAAACTGGTGAAACCACTATGGAAAAGAATAAGGAGATTCCTCAAAAAATTAAAAATAGAACTACAATGTAATCCAGCAATTCCACTTCTGGGTATTTGAAGAAAAATGAAAACACTAACGCAAAAAGATATCTACACCCCCATGTTCATTGCAGCATTATTTACAACAGCCAACACATGTGAGCAACCTAAGAGTCCACTGGTGGATGAATGGTTAAAGAAAATTGGGTATACACATATATATATATATCTACCATGGAATGTTATTCACCATAAAGAAGGAAATCTTGCCATATGCAACAACATGAATAGACCTTGAAGGCATTATACTAAATGAATAAGTCAAAGACAAATACCAATCTCACTTCTTTGTGAAATCATTAAAAAACAAAAATTTCATAGGCATAGAGAACAGACTGCCAGAGGCGGGACGGGATGGGCAAAATGAATGAAGGGGGTCAAAAGGTACAAACTTCCAGTTATAAAATAAATAAGTCATGGGGATATAATGCACACCATGGTGACTATAGTAATAGTATTGTATTGTATATTTGAAACTTACTAAAGAGTAAATCTTAAACATTCTCATCATAAGAAAAAAATTGTAATTATGGTGGTAGATGTTAACTAGACTTATTGTGGTGATCATTTCCCAATATATACAAATATGAACCATTATGTTGTACATCTGAAACTAACTTAATGTAATACGCCAATTTTACCTCAGTTTTTAAAAGTTAAAGAGAAACAGAAGTATTGAAAGTAGCCAAGAGAAAAAGCAAATTGTTACATACAAGAGAGCCTTCATAAGATTATCCAATTTCTCAGTAGAAATCTTACAGGCCAGTAAAGGAGTGGGGTCACATATTCAAAGAATACTATATCCAGCAAAAACTATCCTTCAAAAATGGAGAAATTAAGATTTTCTCAGATAAACAAGGGAGTTCATTACCACTAGAACTGCTCTTCAAGAAATGCTAAAGGAAGTCCTTCAAATGGAAACAAAAGGATATTAGCAAAATAAAATCATATAAAAATAAAAGTTCTCGGGGCTGGCCCGGTGGCTCAGGTGGTTGGAGCTCCATGCTCCTGGCACCAAAGGCTGCCAGTTCGATTCCAACATGGGCCAGTTGGCTCTCGACCACAAGGTTGCCGGTTTCAATTCCTCGACTCCCACCAGGGATGATGGGCTCTGTCCCCTGCAAAAAAGATTGAGTACGGCACCTTGAGCTGGGCTGCCGCTGAGCTCCCGGATGGCTCAGGCTCAGTTGGTTGGAGCGCGTCCTCTCAACCACAAGGTTGCCAGTTCGACTCCCGCAAGGGATGGTGGGCTGCGCCCCCTGCAACTAACAACAGCAACTGGACCTGGAGCTGAGCTGCGCCCTCCACGGCTGGGATGAGAGGACAACAACTTGACTTGGAAAAAGTCCTGGAAGTACACACTATTCCCCAATAAAGTCCTGTTCCCCTTCCCCAATAAAATCTTTAAAATAAATAAATAAATAAAAGTTCTCCAGTAAAGGTAAATACATGTACAAATATAGTAACCTATATTATTTTGATTTCAGTGTACAAAATTTAAACAAAAACCATTAAAACTACACAAGGAACAGAGAATTAAATTTAAAAACCATTTAAAACTTTATTAACTATAAATCTATGTTAGTGGGTATACAATATATAAAGATGTCATTTGTAATATCAATAACATAAGGTGGAGTGGGTGAAGTCGTAAAGGACTAGAGTTTTTTTGTTTTTTTTTTTAATGGTTAATGAGTTTTTGTGTATGTTTTTTTAAGATTTTATTGGGGAAAGGGAACAGGACTTATTGGGGAACAGTGTGTACTTCCAGGTCTTTTTCCAAGTCAAGTTGTTGTCCTTTCAATCTTAGTTGTGGAGGGTGCCGTTCAGCTTAAAGTTGTCCTTTCAGTCTTAGTTGTGGAGGGCGCAGCTCAGCTCCAGCTCCAGTTGCTGTTAGTTGCAGGGGAGCAGCCCACCATCCCTTGCGGGAGTCGAACCAGCAACCTTGTGGTTAAGAGCCCACTGGCCCATGTGGGTATCGAACCCGCAGCCTTCAGCATTAGGAGCACGGAGCTCCAGCCACCAGTGCCACCAGGCCGGCCCCAGGACTAGAGTTTTTTGTATGCAATTGAAGTTATGAGCTTAAAAGAGAATGCCATGACTTTAATATGTTTTACATACACAACTGCAGTGGTAAACCACTAAGAAAATATCTGTACAATATACACAAAGGAAATGAAGAGGCAATCTATCATGTCACTACGCAAATATCCCCAAAACACAAAGAAAGGAAAAGGGAAAGGAATAAGAAATAAGCTGCAAGACATATAGAAAACAACGAACAAAATGGCAATAATAAGCCCTATCAATAATATTTTAAATATAAATGGATTAAATTCCCCAATCAGAAATAAATGGCTGGACGAATTTTTAAAAAAAGATACAACTGTATGCTTCTACAAGAGACTCACTTTAGATCTAAAGACACACATAGGCTTAAGGTAGAAAGACAGAAAAAGATATGCCATGTTCTCTGGGTGGTGACACACAATGTGAGATATAGACAATATATTACAGAATTGTACACCTGAAGTCTATGTAACTTTTCTAACAATTGTCACCCCAATAAACTTCAATTTAAAAAAAAAAAAAGATATACCATGCAAATTAAAACCAAGAGAGCAGAGAAGGCTGTACTAATATCAGACAAAATAGACTTTAGGTCAAAAACTATTACCAGAGACAAAAAAGAACACTATATAATGATAAAAAGAGTCAATTCCTCAAGAAGATACAATAATTCTAATATTTATATACCAAATACCAGAGCTCCTAAATTTATAAAGCAAAATATGACAGAATGGAAGACAGACACACATAGCAACACAATAGTAGGAGATTTCAACACCCTACTTTCAATAATGGGTAGAACAACCAGACAGCAGATCAATAAGGAATAGAGGATTTGAACACTACCAAAGCAACTAGTTCTAACAGACATTTATGGTATACTACTCCATCCAACAGCAGCAGAATTCACACTCTTCTCAAGTACACATGGAACATTCTTCAGGATAGACCACAGATTAGGCTACAAAACAAGTCTTAACAAATTTAATATATATATATATATATATATATATATATATACACACACACACACACAAATAACATATATATTAAATTTGTTAAGACTTCTGATACTATCTACAGTTTCAGGGATCTACTTAGGGTCTTGGAATGTATCCTCCACGGACAAGGGGAACTAGAAAACTATAGATGAATATTCCTGACGAATACTGATGCAAAAATCCTCAACAAAATACTAGCACACTGAATTCAACAGCACATTAAAAGGATTATACACTATGACCAAGTGTGATTTGTTCCTGGATGCAAAGACAGTTCAACATCCACAAGTCAATCAATGTGATACACCATATTAACAGAAAGAAGGACAAAAACCCCACATTCATCTCAATTGATCCAGAAAAAGCATTTGCCAATATTCAATACCTTTTCATGGTGAAAACATTCAACAAACTAGGAATAGAAGAAAACTACCTCAACAAAATAAAGGCCATATATGAAAAGCCTACAGCTACCTCATATTCGATGGTGAAAGACGGAAAGCTATTCCTGTAAGACCACTTTCACTACTTTTATTCAACATAATGGAAAGTCCTAGCCAGAGCAATTAGGCAACAAAAAGAAATAAAGGAATTCAGTTTCTAAAAGAAGTAAAATTATCTCTGGTCACAGGTGACAAGATCTCACATGTAGAAAACCCTAAAGACTTCACACGTGCACACACACACACACACACACCACACGTTAGAAACTAATAAATTTAGCAAACTTGCAGTAAACAAAATTGACACATGAAAATCGGTTGTGTCTCTATACACTAATAATGAACAATAGGAAAAGAAAACTAAGAAAACAATTCTATTTACAATAGCATCAAGAAGAATAAGATAACTTATGAATAACCCTAACCAAGAAGGTGAAAGACTTGTATACTGAAAACTACAAAAAATTGCTGAAAGAAATTAAAAGTCACAATAAATGGAAAGACATCCATGTTCATGAATGGAAGACTTAATATTAAGAAGTCCATACTACCAAGTGATCTACAGATTCAATACAATTCCTGTCAAAATTCCAATGACATTTTTTGCATAAATAAAACACTCATCCTAAAATCCATATTAATCTCAACGGACCTCAAATAGTAAAAATACTTTTCAAAAAGAAGAACAAAGTTGGAGGATTCATACCACTTCTTGGAGGATAACACAAAGCTACAGTAATCAAAATGGTATGGTATTGCCAGAAAGACAGACATATAAACCAATGGAACAGAGCCCAGAAATAAACCCTTGTGTATATGATCAAATGATCCTCAACATGTGTGCCAAGACCACTCTATGGAGAAAGGAGATTCTCTTCAACAAGTGAGCCTGGGTAAACTTGAAATCCACATAAAGAATGAAGTTAGACCCCTATCTTGCCTCACATACAAAAATAAATTCAAGATAGATTAAGAGCTAAACTTAAGACCCCAAACTCTAAAATTCATAAAAGAAAACATAGGGAAGAACTTCATGACATTGGATTTGGCAATGAATTCTTGGATATGACACTAAAACACGGCAACAAAAGCAAAAATAGACAAATGGGACTACATTAAACTTGAAAACATAAAAGGCAACCGATTTCCGATAAGGGGTTAATATCCATATTATATAAAAAACAACTACTACAAATCAACAACAAAAGATCAAATAGCCCAAATAAAAATGGGTAAGGAACTTGAATAGACATTTCTCCTAAGATCACAGACAAATGGCCAACAAGCATGTGAAAACATCACTAATCATCAGAGAAATGCAACAAAAGCACAATAAGATATCACCTCACACCCATTAGGAAAGCTACTGTCAAAGAAATAGAAAATAACAAGTGTTGGTGAGGAAGTGGAGAAACTGAAACCCTTGTACACTGTTGAATTGCAAAGCAATACAGCCACTACAGAAAACAGTATGGAAGTTTCTCAAAAAATAAAAAAATAACTACCATAAGATCCAGCAACCCCCCTTCTGAATATATATCCAAAATAACTGAAAGCAGGGTCCTGAGGTATTTGCACACCCATGTTCACAACAGCCAAAAGACAGAAGCACCCAAAAATATGCTACTATATACAAACAAAGGAATATTATTCAGCCTTAAAAAGGAAGTAAATTCTGGCACATGCCACAACATAGATGAACCTTGAGGTCATTATGCTAAGTGAAGTAAGCGAGTCACAAAAGGACAAAAACTGTATGATTCCACTTATATGAGGCGTCTAAAGCAGTCAAATCATAGAAGAGAAGGTAGAATGGTGGTTACCAGGGCCAGTAGGGTTTAGGAAAGGGGAGTTGTTTTATGGGTGTAGAGTTGTAGTATTACAAGATAAAAAAGTTCTAGAGATCTGTTACACTACTGAACTGTACACTTAAAAATGGTAATTTTTTTGTTTTTGTTCTTTTTTTTCTAAAAATGGAAAGTTTTATGTTACATGTCTTTTACAAAATAAAAAACTCTGACTAATATCCCGTGTAAACATAGATGCAAAAATCTTTAACAAAAATATTACCAAACTGAGTCCAACAATGTATAAAAAGGGTTTTAAAAAAGAAAATAAATGAAGTTTTGGCAGATGCCAATTCACACACATCTATATTAGGGCTCCACAAGAAAAATAACCCCTCAAATCCCAGAGGGAATGTGCCCTAGGTGGCAGCATTGCAGGGACCTCAGAGAACGCCAGAGAGGAGCCCTGCAGAGCCCGACAGCCCAGGCCAAGTGTGAGTCCGGGGATGCTGAGCTGCAGACCCCATTCACCAAAAGCAAACGCTCAGATGGTGGGACAGGCATTGACAGAAACAGGGGGATCCAAACCTGAAAGACGCCAGAGCTAAGGAAAAGCAAGAAGGCTGAACAGGGTAGGTTCTGAGTATTTCCAGGAAATGACATGGGTGCTGCAGAGGGCTAGGCGTTCCTTGGGAGGTGTCACAGACCATGCCAACCACAGTTCTCTCTATATACAAGTAACAAACTCTCTAGGCTTCAATTTCTTCTGTAAAATAAGGTGATTAGTCCCTCTAGCTCTGATAGTCCAAGAAGCCTGAACGTATTCCAGACCCTCTAAAGAACCCAGTCTTCACTTCTCTCTTGATTCCCAGATACTCAACCCATGACACAGAATTAGTTATATCTTTACTGCAATGCATTCCATTCATCAGTTTCTAACATACCTGGCGTGGAAGCTTATTTAGTGACCTCAGATAGTCTTTGTCCAGAATACAATTTCCAAGTGCATTTCCAAAGCTTCTAAGGGTGAGGGAAAAAAGTGAAACAGTTGAGAATTGTTCCATGTAAATATCAACGGACAGAGTGACAACTAGGTTCGAGTTGCTTCTCAACTGCAGCAGAGGAAATGGACCCCAATATACATTCAAAACTGTTTACAGAGCACCTGCCATGTTCCTGCACTGTACTGGGTTGTGATGACATGGCGTAACAGTCACAAATCCCCATCTGCCAGGAGAGGCAACGAGTGTGAAAAGACTAAGAAACCGTTCACAAAACCCCATTAGCTCCTCCCGACATGGACAGAAAATTCCAGAACAGAGACTTTGTCGGAGGGCTGCTCCAATTCCTCACTAACAGTGGGCAGCACACACTTCGGGGCGCAATCCTCCAGGACTCACATTCTGCACTTGGGAAATACGCACTCCTTCGCAGACTATAGTGTTGTAAATTTTTGGTGCATGTTTATACATGTATTTTTCTGGTGATTCAATTCACTTCAATTTTCAAAGGTATCTATGACCCCAAAAAAGGTTAAAAATCCTGCTCCATATAACCAATTTACATATACACAACGAAGAAGTGTTTAGGTGTATTGAGAACGAGGAAGCCATCTATGTGCTCATGTGGAAACGCCTCCAAGATACATTACTGAGTAGAGAAGTTGGGAGTGCAAAATCAAGTACAGAATAGATAGAGAACATAGTGTTCCACCATTTATTCCCAAAATGGGGAGACCTAAGCATAAGGAAGCACTGGGAAAACACAAGACAGTAGGAAAACAGGGCAGACAGGCGAGGGTGGGAGTGAGACACGTTCTTTGATTTTTGAACCAGGTGAGTGTATTTTCAAAACAGCCCACGTTGCTCTGAGACAAGCACTGAACGAAGGAGGTTAGATTCCAACCCTTATGCTCACCTCAGTGCTCGCTTCAAGCCCGTCTGTCACCGCCTCCTTCCTGGCCTTCTCCAAAGACAAGGCTTTGGACTTGAGACCCTCACTCACACCATAGCCCACGTCTTCATGGTATGAACCATCCTGGGGGTAGAAAAGGAGTTCAAGTTTCACGTAAGGAGCTGCAGTTGTGTCCCTGTTTCCACAGCTCTTCTTTTCCTCAAGCAGCAGTGTTCAAACTGGGCACACAGAACCCAGGGGTTCTGCTACAGGGCACATGGGCACCGAGAATTTAAGAGAATCAACCCCAAGTGCTATTTCCTAGACCTGATCTGTCTAGAAATGTGACTTTGGTCAAAATGCCAAGACAACTCTCCTTTCCCATTTCCTCTTTTACATAAAAAATGCATTGGGACAGCCGGTTAGCTCAGTTGGTTAGAGCGCGGTGCTCTTAACAAGGTTGCTGGTTCGATCCCCCCATGGGCCACTGTGAGCTGCGCTCTCCACTAGATTGAAACAACTACTTGATTTGGAGCTGATGGGTCCTGGAAAACCAACCTTAAATAAAAGTTAAAAACAAACAAACAAAAAAACCGCACATACCCAACCCACCCCAAATCCCACTACGGTGCATTACCCAAAGGTATAAAAACCTCTGGGACACCAAACAAAAGGAAAATTTGAAATATTGTATTTAACAGACACTAATGATTGGACAGCAAATCCTTTCACAAGTCAGGTGGTATCGATTTCTTGGCTTTCACCAACAGTGAAGGTGGAGCTGATCAAGTTGATAGCTTATAGAGAATATAATTTTTGAATATGATTTTTGATGATAGCACTCTATGATTTTTGAAATATAATTTAGAAAGCATTCAAAGAAATGAATGACTCTATAATACAGCTCTATAATGTAAAACGTTCCATTCTCAGTTTATTTACCTGAATAAGGTTATAAAAATAAAAATTCACAATAGAATTAATGCTAAATGTTCTGTCCAGGAATAAGTAATATCAAACTATAGATATATAAACTAACTAAAAAAAACAACAGCTTTATCCATCTCATTAAGAAATGTACTTTCCATAAAATTTTATTTTTATTAAGTATAAAAATTCTGATGTAGTTTTACTGTCTCATCCACATAAACACAATTGACTGATCAATTGTGTGTTAATAATATCTGTAACAGTAACTCAATCCAGAAGAAATTTTTTATTATTTAGAGCCTTGAAGTCACTGGAAATTTACAAAAAAAAAAATTTAATGTTTTACATACATACATACATACACACACACACACACACACACACACACGCAGAGAAATATGATAAGATTATTAATAAAAGATTTCAATGATAAATATGTATTATACTAGGATAAAACCCAATGGATAAATAGAATGGAGCTATGAGTTCAAGAAGAAACAATGTAAAATTTCTTTTTTTTTCTTTTTTATTTCTATTTCTGGTAAAATTTCTTATAATTAATGAATAGCTTGCTTAAAAAAAATTGTTTGCTCATGTATTTTTGTAAATGGATGACAATATTTAATCCTTTATGATATTTAGAATCATGTTACATTTTTAAAAAGATAGGACAGATTTATTTTAGAATGTGAAATTTTATAATATCCCTAAAAATATATTTATGGTGAAATTTTAAGCGTCAATTTTAAAATGTGCAGAGAACAAGAGTTTTTCAAAATTCCTTTAGGGGGCGCACGAGTAAGAATGAGTACCACCATCCTAAGAACACTGGCTGAGACACAGCCCTGGGCCCAGCTCTCGGGCTGGGCTGTGCCACAGCGCACAGACCTGCCTACCTGCACCTTCCCTCTCACCAGCCTCTCATTCTGGAGGCAGCAAGTTTATTCCATCACCCTCACCTTCAGCTGGACTCTCACAAACGCACAGACTCCCACGTAGAACTTGCCGTTGTTAAGGTCCACAAAATCTAAGGGCAGGAGAGAAATCCAGTAGAAGATTTTGATCCCTGTGCCTCACCCAGATTCTTCCTGCTGGCAGCCAAACACAGCTACCCCACATCCTCACCCACAAACTACTCGTAGCAGAAATTGGACAATGCCAAGTACGGGAAATGAGAAGTCACCACCGCCAGGAAACACACTCACCCACATTCTGCTGAGTGATAGAGTGGGCCCAGCCATTGTAACCAAACATCTCATTGGCCAGATTAATTACCCTGTGACCCTCAATGTAACACACCTGGAAAACACATTCAAGAAAACAAAACTTGTTAAAATTTCCTGCCATACTTATATGTAGATCAAAATTAATTTATTCCTTACCAGCTTATTTGACAAAACAAACAAAAAGCCTTCAATATTCCAGGGAAATTCTCAGTGAACCTATTTCAAAGATCCTTCCTGAAGGAGCCAGTTAGAACAAATGTTCTATCTGGAGGATTAGACTCAATGGGGAAAAATATTCACTCGCTTAGCAGTTTCCAAAAAAGTACACATCTCAGGTTGACATATATTATAGAAGACCAAAAACACACACAAAGTTAAAACTAGAAGCAAACGGCAAGAAACCCATTTTTAAAAGATTGTGCAGAAATCCTATGATGGCAGCTATGTAAGTCTCAAGACAGTGCTTGGGTCACTTCAGATGACAATGAAGGCTGGAACCCATCCCCTCCCAAAGACACTAGGAAACATCTGGCAACAGTGAACAAGAGACCTTCTGTGTCCGTGAGGACCCAGAGAGGTAGTTGGCAAGGCCATCTGAGAAATCGGCCACATGGGCACCCACTGCGCAGGTACATAAACTCTCCTACCTTCTGGCCACCTCCAGCCATGCGGCTGCTTATGTACTCTGGGCCCAGCCTTCGCCTCAGAGCATTCTGGATGGCCTGGTACTCCTCGGCTGCGTACTGGTACTACAAGCCAAAAGAGAAAATTAAATCGACATTTCCACCACGCTTTTACATTAGCGAATCTCCAACATTATGGTCTCCACATTCTTTTCCACTCTTAGAAAGTACTGAGGACCCTAAGAGCTTTCGTTTACATGGGTTATAGCTATCAACATTAGGAACTAAAACCGGGGAACTTCTCACACACTCCACTAGCCACGAGAGCACTGGTATCAGCACGGGCCGTGCAGTCTCTGGAAAACGCCACCATTCACTCGCAAGAGAATGACAGTGAAAAAAGCTGTAGTATTTTCGTATTAGTATGAAAGTTATGTTGACATCATGAGCTCTGAAAAGGTCTCGTGGAACCCCAGGGGTCACTGGACCACATTTCGAGGACACTGCTTTAGATGTTACCACCATCTTTACAAAACTTTCTCCAGCCAGAATTGGGAAACAAACTTCCCACCTCCGAGTCTGCCTATGACAGTTACACAGGTAAGGGAGTAGGCGAGAGAAAACATGACAGGGACTCTTCCTTCCACTGTCCTCTCCAAAGCTGTGCACCTCTTCTCCAACTGAACAATTGCCAATCTTACACAGATAAATGTACCACTATTGTTTGGATTTTTGTCCCCTTGATAGTTTTCCCCTGCCCCCTTTAAGTGAAATAAATACTCACAAACAGATCTTTGGAAAAGACAAAGACAGAATTTGAGTGGACAAAACAAGAACCTCTTTTATATGCACAAGATATCTCCACAAAGAATACGACACCAGAAACTTTGGATGCCTCCAAGAGAGAGAACTAGGAGAAAGGCGGGCGGGCAGGAGTGATAGGGAAATAGTGAGATTGTTCACATGTGGTCTTTGTTTCGTTCTGAATGCTGTCATATGAGTATGTAATCTATTCAGAAACTAAATAGAATTTAAAGCTAAATTCCCATTACTCTTAGTCTTTTGATGCTAAAGGTCCTAAATGCCCTGAGAGTTCATCAAAGACTCCCAAATAATGCATCTACAGGAAAAACCAGTAACAATAAATAGCTGACACGTGTATATGATAGGCTCTACAAATTGCTTCCTCATATGTTTTTCACTTAACCTCATTCTTTAGCTGTGAAAAAACCAGTTACCTGTCCAAAGCATAATACAGAGTTGCCACCGGCAGCAGAAGGATGGCTGTCACGGCTTCCAAGAATTGCTTCCTCAGTCCCAGACACGTTCATTCTGGTTGACCTCTACACAAACAGAAGATTTAAAAAAAGATGTCAAAGAATGCTATGCTCCAAACATCTACTAAAAATCAGATAAAGCACTGCCCCAACCAAGGGACTAAGTTCCTCAATGCTTAGCTTACTGCTCTCCCTTCCTTTCTAAAACTGTTCATATTTTCCTATTATAAAAGTAAAGTGTCTTTATTGTAGAAAGCTTATATCGAAAAATACGGGCTGAAATGAAATTTGGCTGGATTCCTACCAGCAAGAGATAGCTGTTGTCTTTTTTTATGTGATTGTGTTTGTGTATGTGTGCTTTATGTATATGTATGAGCATATCTGTTAAACAAAAGTAGAATCCAAATGTATCAGGCATATCTCAAGCAGCACCTCAAGTCTTCTTGGCCTTAGCAGTGTCTGAGGTCCCTGACCTCTTTTCTCCATCCCGGCTGCCATCAGGCTCTAACCAACGGCATACAGGCATAACCCACGATCCCTACTTCCTGCTCACGCGGCTGCCTCTCACCTCCCACCCTTGGCTTCCCTCTTGACTTTGAGGTGTGAGAACCTGTGGGACCCACTTGCTGCCCACACATACACAACCTGGAAGTTCTGGGGAGTCAATGTACTACGGGGCAAAGCTTTTACCAATGAGATACAGAAGGTGAGGGGCAAATGTTCTTCCTTCCTTTGGGTGGACTGTCCTGGGATATGGCACTTTACAACATCCACCTGGGAGACGGCTTTAGAAAGTCAAGCAGTCAGCTGGACTTGTTACCAAGGGAGGGGTGGCCAGCTTGGACATGTACCCTTGGACTGACTTAATCTTCCATGTCTCCTCGATCCCCTTTCCCCTCACTTCTGCTTCCTGGAATTACACTTCCTGAAAAATAAGCACATGAGCCTTTGCCTCAAACTCCAGGTTCAGGGATACCCAGGTAGAGCAGACACTATGGGTACTCTGCCAGTTATGCTTTCAGCTCTTACCACAATAGTGCACCCTGGCCTAACTTCCAAATGCCAACACCTGGGGGTGGCCGGTTGGCTCAGTTGGCTAGAGCGTGGTGCTAATAACACCAAGGTTCCCAGTTCGATCCCCGCATGGGCAGCTGTGAGTGGCACCCTCCTTAAAAAAGAAAAGGAAAATGCCAACATCTGCATTTCTTTACCTGAAGGCTTCCTTTGGCACCCAGGGCCCACTGTGCACCTGTTTATGAAAAGCTAGAAGCCCAGAAAATTGATGCCCCTAGGGGCAGCCCTCAGTGACTGACAGGAGTTGGTGTGTAAAGACCCTAGATTTCTTACCTGTTCTGTGAGGTAACGCTGAGCCAGGCGTTCTGCTCTGGCTCCAGAGCTCCCCAGCGGAGTTTGGTTGCCTACCAGTGATAGGCAACTGGCTTGACAACGCACCCTTCGTTAAATGTCTTTTCTTTCCCATCTCACATCCCCTCTCCTCTACCAGTATGTCCTGGGGTCATCTCCTAAAGAAACTACGTGCACTTGGAGGAAATATGCAGTGGGGGGTGGGGGGGCAAAAGATATCTTTACAATAGAGAAATCTGGTAGATAACAACCTCAATCAAATAATCAAACATAATGTCACCAATAACAGTCACATCATGTGCTTCCTGATGTATGCACTGAGAAGGTCATAACATCAGTTTAGTATTTCTACCAATCTAATCATGATTCTAATTATAAGGAAATAATCAGACAAGTTCAAATCTACAAAGCCTGGACTCTTCAAAAATGTCAATGTCTCGGGGGCGGCTGGATGGCTCAGTCGGTTAGAGCACAAGCTCTCAACAACAAAGCTGCCGGTTCAATTCCCACATGGGATGGTGGGCTGCGCCCCCTGCAACTAAAGATTGAAAACGGCGACTGGACTTGGAGCTGAGCTGCGCCCTCCACAACTAGACTGAAGGACAACGACTTGGAGCTGATGGGCCCTGGAAAAACACACTGTTCCCCAATATTCCCCAATAAAATTACAAAAAAAAAGGTTAAAAAAAAAGTCAACGTCTCAAAAAATAAAACGAAGTAAAACAAAATGGCTAGTGAACTTTTCTAGATTAAAGAAGACTAAAGAGACACGACAACTAACAGGCACTGTGTGATCCTTGATAGGATTTTAGATCAGGAAAAAAAAAGCTATAAAGGACATTATAGGAACAATGGGGAAATCTGATGATAGACTGCACATTAGGTGCTGGTATTTTATTGCTGTTAAATTTATTGAGTGTGATAATTGTATCATGGTTGTGTAGGAAAATGATCTTTTTACTAGGAGATATGTGATAAAGTATTAGAGTAAATTGGCATGTTTCTGCAACTTACTCTCAAATTATTCAACTAACAAAATATGAATTGTGTGCAAGAGCACACACATGTGCAAAAAGAGGGAAAGAAAAAGATAAAGCAAAGTAACAAATGTATGAATCTAGGTAAAGAATACATATGTATTTATTATATAACTTTCCTGAAGGCTTCAACTTTTTCAAAATAAAATGTTAGGGGTGGCTGGTTAGCTCATTTGGTTAGAGCGTGGTGCTGATAACAAACACCAAGGTTGCCGGTTCGATCCCCACATGGGCCACTGTGAGCTACACCCTCCTTAAATAAATAAATAAATAAATAAATAAATAAATAAATAAATAAATAGTTAGGAAAGACTTCCTGATAGCCAAGGTTATAGCAGCTACAGAAATCCAAATATCCTAATACACCTTCCAAAATCTATACAGACCAACCAGAAGAACAAGTAAAACCACAAATATCCCATATGTTCTAACATAATTAAAAACTGAAAATGCTACAAGCTTTAAATTGCCTAGAAGTAGAAAAAGTAAACATCAATTTCTAGAAACTCAAACTCTCATCCAATCTCTTTAAGGAGAGAGCAAGGTGGGACCCAGACGGGAAGGGAAATGCATAGAAGAGGGAATAGGAGGATGGCAAGCCTAAGTGGAACTAAAATCACCACCTGGAAAAAGAAACCCACACTACGTATGAAGATACTGACAAAGAGTTCTGGTAGACCAGAGGAGTCTAGGAAAAAAAGGAGAGACAAGTAAGTGTATGCAGAACTCAATGAGGCAGTCTTGGAGAATCAATATCCTCTAAAACTGATCTCTGAAGAGCAAAAGAGGGAAAATTTAGGATCCAAACTTAGGATTCAAGAGACAACCTAAAATTCAAAGGACAAACAACCATCTCACCAAAAAAGTCTTCTAATAAAGAAGCCATATTCACTATACTTACAAAGTAACTGGAACTACTTTTGAACCAAGAAGCTCAGAAACCATCCCAACTGTCAATCCTGTTCACAAAATGCAAAGTTACACATAAAAAAATTCAGTGAACTCAAAAGATAGTTCAATAGAAATTACACAATCCAAAGAAAGGGGGGGAGACTGAAAATAATAAAAGAGCCTCGGGGTTCTGCGGGATAATATCAAAATGACTAACACGCATACAATTGGGGTCCCAAAAGAGGTTAAAGAGAATGGGAAAAAATATTTTAAAAAAATAATGACTCAAAATTTCCCAAGTTGGGTGACTGACATAAATGTATACATTTAAGAATGCTCAGTAAACCTCAAAGCAGGATAAATACAAAGAAAATCACACCTAAACACACCAGAAGCAAACTGCTAAAAACCAAAGAAGAGAAAATCTTGAAAGCAATCAGAGAAAAATGGCACATTATGTGCAGAGTAACAATACAAATGATGGCTCCATCTTACAATAGAATTAAAAAAAAAACATAGGAGTAAATTTAACAAAAGATGTGTAAGATGCTACACTGAAAACAAAACAGTACTAAAATAAAGAAGACCTAAATAAAAAGGGAGATGTACCATGTTCATATATTTGAAGACAATACAGTTAAGATGTTAATTCTTCTGAAATTAAAGATTTAGTGCCATCCCAATCATAAGCCTACCAATCTTTTTTGAAGAAACTGATGACTCTAATATTTACATGGAAAATGCAAAGGATCTAAATTATCCGAATCAACCTTGAAAAACAACAACAAAATTGCTGACCTACACTACATGACTTCAAGACTTACTATTAGGTTGGTGCAAAAGTAATTGCGGTTTTTGCAATTGTTTTTAAACTTTTAATCACAATTACTTTTGCACCAACCTAAGATAAACCTAAGTAATACAACAGTGTGGTACTGACATAGGATTGATCAATGGAACAGAAAGAGAGTCCAGAAATCAACTGACATTTTATACAGTCATCTGAATTTCAATAAAGGTAACAATGCAATACAATGGCATTTTCCACAAATGATGCTGGAACAACTGGATATCTATATGGGAAAAAATTGGTATTTTTCACAAAATATTGTTTATACCATTCACAAAAACTAGAGCTAGCTCATAGACCTAAATATAAAAGCAAAACCTATAAAATATCTAGAAGAAAATATAGAAGTATATCTTCACAACCTGGAGGTGGCCAAAATTTCTTACTACTCAGAAAGCAGTAATTATAAAAGAAAAATAATGACGACATGAAAATGTAAAACTTTGCTTATCAAAAATAACTGTAAGAAAATGACTAGGCAACTACAAAGGACTGATATCCAGGATATAAAAAGGATATATAAAGAACTCATACACTCAATAATAAAAAGACAAATAACCCAATTTTAAATGAGCAAAAGATTTGAACAGGCATTTCACAAAGGAAGATACACAAATGTTAATAAGCACAGGAAAAAGTGCTCAACATCATTATAATCAAGAACTAAATTAAAATCATAATGACATACTGCTCTACACCCACCAGAATGGCTAAAAATAAAGACTGACAACACCACAAGTTGGCAAGGATGTGAAGCAATTAGGACGCTCATACACTGTTGGCAGGAAATGGTGATAAAACTACTCAGCTATAAATACAAGCTATAAACACAATAACTTGAATATGGAGCCATAGGTCCAGGGGGTAGAGCGGCAGGCCACAGAGCATTAGTCCCTGGCCTTGAACCCTAATGCTTCTTTACAGACCTTGACTACCAGCCCTTTGTCAGATAGGTGTCAGTGCTTGCCCTTTCATTTTCTTAAGTTGTCTTTGATGAGAAGTTTTAAATTTTAATGTAATCCCATTTACCTTATTTTTTAAAGTGGTTACTGCTTTCTGAGTCTTGTCTAAGAAACCTTTTGCACAACCCTAGGCCATAAAGATATTCTGTATTTTCTTCTAGAAGCTTTATATTTTTATAATTTTGAAAATAGATTTGATAATTTCTTTAGAAATTAAATACACATCTGCCATGTGACCCAAAAATTATTCTGATAGGTATTTTCCCTGAGAAATAAAAACATATGACCAAAAAGACTTGTGGGGATATAAGGGGAAAGAACTTGAACTAGAGTAGTGGCTGTAAGCAAGAAATAGATGAATTCAAGAGATATTAGAAAGGTAAACAAGACTGGGATACAATTTTATTCTTATCCATTTCATTATAATCTAAAAGCATTTCTAATTATATGTGGAGGGAGGAAGAAAGGAGTATGAGGGAATGAGGCATGTTGTATAAAGAAATTTTCTTCTTTTGTCTTATCTCTTCTCATCTTTATTAAAGAGGGGAGAGGGCATGACCACGAAGGGTAACAGAAGCCACCTTCAAAAGCTTAGAACTCTAGTTTGTAAACCATGGGGGAGCAATAGAAATTGTAAGCTGAGAGTGATAAGATTATATTTATGCCTCAGAAAGCTCTGTCAACAGTGAATAAACTGAGAGATCAGCTAGGAGGCTATATTACAACAGTCCAGGGAGGAAATGATAACAGCTCGACTAAGATCATGGAAATGTAGAGAAAAGATGGACTCTGGGTGTGTATTACAGAGACAGAACTGACATGACTCTGACGGCTGTGGTTCTGACTGTGAAGATCAAAAACAGCAGGACTGCACATCAAGATGTTTTTACATTTTCTTTTACATATATGCTGCTATAATTTTTGTGATGCTTTCAAAAAAAATTCAGCAATAGAACAAAAACTTTAAAAAGAAGGAAATAGATCTTAAAATGTCATCTCCTCTTTGAAGTCACATGAAACTCACTACACTCTAAACAGAATTAATCCTATGTTCCCACAGCATTTTAGACACGTCAAAAGCACATATCACACATAATCCCACCTCACCCATCCGAGAACAGAGGGGCCATGTACTAACTAAATCTCCAGCACTTAATCTAATCCCTACCAGCACATAGTAGTAGGTCGGTGCAAAAGTAATTGCGGTTTTTGGAATTGTTTTTAACCTTTGAAACCGCAATAACTTTTGCACCAACCTAATATAAAGAACATTTTAGTTTTATTTTTAGCTTCTCTCCACTTTGAAACTGCCACTATGGTATTAAAAAAGAAATACCTTGAGTGGAAAATGTTAAAAGTTATAGAGATTAAAAAATATCCACACTAGGCTTTCTGCCTTGAATAATTAAATTGGTTATACAGTCAATTCTCGTTATTCATGGTAGTTATGGTCTATAAAGTCAGCGTGAACACTGAATTATCAAATACTACACCACTGATCCTAGGAGCAATACAGAGTCAGGTTCCTGCGAGCCTATGGTCACAATATTTTCACTAACCAGTCAATACATAACCTTGTTTTATGTGTGTTTCTGTTTAAAGACTCCTTATTATAATAATATACAGAGGGTGTTAAAAAAATGTATACACATTTTAAGAAAGAAAAAAACTGTATTAAAATTGTAACACTCAGGGCAGCCGGTTGCTCAGTGGTTGGAGCACGGTGTTCATAATAACACCAAGCTCAGCCGGTTCGAGTCCCACGTAGGCCAGTGAGCTGCGTCCTCCACAACTAGATTTAAAAAAAACGACTTGGAGCTGAGCTGCACCCCCCACCACTAGACTGAAAAACGACGACTTGACATGGAGCTGATGGGTCCTGGAAAAAACACACTGTTCCCCAATATCCCCCAATTTAAAAAAAAAATTGTAATACTCAATATACACCGATAACAAAAGATGAATACAAGTCACGTGTACACATTTTTTCACACCCCCGGTATATTGTTGATTCATTAACATTGAACTCACAACTGAACAAAGCTTATCTATCTAAAAGGAGCTTGTCTTTATAAGGCACATCACAGACTTTGCACTTAGAAACACCAGACAGCACTTCAGCACTATGCCTGGAGGCATTCTAAACAGTTTAATCTCTAACAAAAAGCACAAAATATGAAAAAAAAAAAAAAAAACCGTGGCACTAAATATTCTGCAACAAGGACACTCATTTACAGTATGAGAGCTGAAACAAGAAGGCAGAGTAGTGACTTGTTTAATCTCCACTGGGAACGGGTGTGTTGGGCAACTCAAATTTTCAGCACTCTGCACATCTGCAAAAGTACCCTGAGTACTGATTTGGAGGTTACAAAGAAATTTTAGGGAGTAGGTGAATTTGCAAATACCGACTCCATGAATAAAAGACTCTACTGTAGGGTTCTTTGTTTGTTTTTTGGTTTATTGGGGTTTTTTTCGGTAAAACCGCTTTCCCACAGCTATCTCAGTTACATTTTAATACGCTCATCTCCAACTACACCCAGTTCGTATCAAAAGACAACAGGTCATGGCTTACACAACACAGTAGCATCTGATGAGAACTGCCCAGAAACATATCTCTGCTTGTTACCACAATTAGTGGTCTGATAAGTGCTGAATTGGGAATAGAAGACTTTAAAAAGACAAACTTCCCTAAATGATACCAGACCTGAGGTTAATGAAATTCCTGACCCAATCCCAGAGTTAAATTCTGCCTTTGAAAATTTAGTTTTTAAATGTTTGCACCTCAGAGTTCTGTGGAGGAACAGACCTGAAAAGGTCTAGGAAGCTAGAGTAGAAAAAAACAAAAAACAAATGCACATCAACTAATGGAGAAACAAAATGTGGTCTATCGGTGCAACTGAATGTTATTCTTCAGCCATCAAAAGGAGTGAAGCACTGACACACACTACAATATGGATGAGCCTTGAAAACATTATACTGAGTGAAGTAAGCCAGACACAAGGGAAAATACCATATGATTGCACTTATGTGAAATATCTAGCACTGGCAAAGTTATCAAGACAAAAAGTTAGGGGCATGGGCTGCAAGGTGTCTCAGTGGTCAGAGTGCAGTGCTCGTAACACCAACGTCCTGGTTAGATTCCCTCATGGGCCAATAAGCTGCGCCTTCCACAACTAGATTGAAAATGACTTGACATGGAGCTGATGGGTCCTGGAAAAACACACTGTTCCTCAATATTCCCCAGTAAAAATTTAAAAAGTTAGGGGCAGGGGGGAATAAAAAAGGGGGTTCATCTGGGAGTGACGAAAATGTCCTGGAATTAGATAATGGTGATGACTGCACCATCCTGTGAATACACTAAAAACCACTGAATTGTTCATTTTAAAGGGATAAATTTAATCACATATGAATTGTATCGGTGTTTAAAAACAGGTCTAGAAAGACTCCATGCGCGGCTAAACTGAGTGTCAAATCCCTTTTAAATGGGTAATTCCTTTCCAACTGCAGCCACTTCTTCCAAATCCGTTCAGCTTTGACGCGAGCTTCAGCACCCTCTCCTCTTGTCAACAAGTAGCACGTAGTGGCCTCACGCCCGTGCAGGGCACCGCCACCGTTAACATTACGCTGCCTTCATTCCGCGGGGTCCTGGTGTGTGTGCTACGGCTGTCGACGCCCGCTTCCGGTACCCCGCCCTTACTAACCAAACTCTCAGGCAGTCCTGATCCTGACCCTCTCCTGAACTAATTAATTGGTACAGGCCTCTGGACTCGGGATCACTACGCGGAGACCCGCAGGAAGAACTCAACCGCCCACCCTGTGCTCTACTCCAGACTCTGAACCGCCCATGTGCACAGCCCCAGCTGGAAACACCCACAGGACCGTCCTCCCTCCCTCCCCACTTACGCGCCTCCGGCAGCGCGCGGTGCACGCAGGGAGCTCCGTCTAGGCTAAACGCAAGGGGAAGGGAGTTTAGATAGAACCGCACAGAGGAAACTGGGAAGGAAGTGCAAGGCAACCCTGGGAAGAAGGTCCAAATAGGGGGCGGAAAGGGCGGGGAAAGGAGCCGTAAATCAAATCGGAAAGGGAGAAGTGTCGCAAAGCAATCTGTCGGCAGCCGTAAAGCGAGCTGGAAGCGCTGTACTGACCTCTTAACGTCTGAGCCCCTGTGCCCGCGTGGCTCCTTCTGCCTCGAGTTACCCACCGCTCTCTGTGTTTGTGCGGCGCCCACATCTCTGCTGCCCTCCAGCGGGCCCGCAGAGCTCTCCGGGACCTGCGCTAAGGCCTGTTTGGGCCCGCTCTTCCCGCGTCTTGCCGCACGACTTTACAAACCCATTCCTTGGTTAGAGTGCAGTTATGGACCCGGGGAGGACCTCAGTACCTATCCGTGGACACTAGGGGTATGGCAAGAAAAGAAAACCACGCTTTTAAGTCTTATTA
Organism: Rhinolophus ferrumequinum; assembly: GCF_004115265.2. Classification (NCBI taxonomy): domain Eukaryota; kingdom Metazoa; phylum Chordata; class Mammalia; order Chiroptera; family Rhinolophidae; genus Rhinolophus; species Rhinolophus ferrumequinum. The sequence continues at coordinate 88,924,678 of NC_046293.1, forward strand.
AGAAATAGTTATCAGAGCCCTTCATAGATTCCATCCCCGACAGACACAGCAAACCTAGGCGCCCCTCCTCTCGTGCTACTGCTGCACACACCTACTCATCACCTGATGGTTTCTTAAATTAGCTAGGAGCGGAGGGAAATGAACGTGTGGCGACTTGCAGGAAGGGAGTTCTTTAGAATATCCGTTGGAACGGTGCCTTGCCACTGGGTGATGATGGCACATCCAATGCTCAAAAACAAGATTTGAAAGTTTAGTCATCACAACCCCAAATTAAGTATTAAGAACTCCGACAAAATACTTCTCTTACGTTTTCAAATTGGTTGTTTGAATAAACCCCTTTTAACCAGACTTCATTATCTGAGCAGTAATACTTTAATGCAAGTCATTTCCTGGATGACTACTAATCTTCCAGTAACAGCATCAGAAGCTGAGTAAACAGCCTAGAATCAGACCTACGCGGTGTCCCAGCAGAGAACACTTGACAGTCTAATCACAGAGAAACATCAGATAAACGCAAAATAAGGAGCATTCAATAACAAGAATAAAGGTATGTGGTATGTTCGGGGCACGGGTGGGATGCACTGCACTCTTCAAAATGTCAGTGTTAAAAAAGATAAGGCTCTGAAAGTGTCCCGGAATAAAAGAGGTTGAAGTGATTTGACAACAGAAGGTAATACCTGACCCTAGACTGGATTCTGTGCTGGAGGGGGAAAAGGCCATGAAGGACATTTTTTGGCTTAATTGATAACATTAGAATATGGATGGTGGATTAGATAAAATTCTTAAATCAATATAAATTTATAAGTTGACAATTGTGGTTACGTTAGAGAAAAATCCTTATTCTTAGGAAATGGAGTATTTAGGGTTTAAAAGAGCCATGATATATGTAACTCGTGCTTAAATTATAGATAGATGATAGGTAGATAAATGATTGATAGATAGTGTGGGGACAGAGCCAGGAGTGCAGTTTCCAGGCTCTTGCCCTGGAAAGGTGCTTGTGGGGACAGAGCCCCAGAGAGCAGTTTACAGGGTCTCTGTCTTGCGTGGGGAGGTGCTGGCTCCAGTAGTGAATGGCCATCAACTGTGATTCGTTGGCCATCAGCTGTAACCAGTTAGCCAATTGGCTACTGATGTAACTGCGGGGCTGCATTGATTGGTTGGTTGGCAGGCAGAGGAGAAGTGAATGGCGGACTGCAGGATCGTGTGGATCCTACTGCGTGTGTCTCGCCCTGGCCGCCAGAGAGAACACAGTGGTATGACTCCCCTATCTATGGCTCCATGAGTGTTCCTTTTTGGCCTCACCATATCATGCAGTCTTACGTGGGGAGTGGGACCCGCAGGCCGCCCCACACAACAGTGCTCACTCGGATAGTAAATGGCCATCAACTGTGATTGGATGGCCATCAGCTGTGGCCAGTTGGCCGTCAGCTGTAACCAGTGAGCCATTGGCCACTAATATAACTGCCATGGCTGCGCTAGCAGCCAATGGGGGCTAGCAAGAAGGTGGGGGCTAGCAAGAAGGTGGTGGCTGAGCTAGCAAGAGCGGATTGCAGTTCGCATTGTGGATTGCAGCTAGCAAGTGAGGTTGGTTGGCAGAGAGAAGTAGACCGCAGGTTGCAGATAGTGTGGCTCGTGCTTCCTGTGTCTCCAACCCAGCCGCCAGCGGGAATATAGTGGTATGACTCCCCTATCTATGGCTCCGTGGGTGTTCCTTTTTGGCATCACCATGTTGTGGGGACAGAGCCCCAAGAAGCAGTTTCCAGGCTCTCGGCCTCACATAGAAAGGTGCTGGCTCAGGTAGTAAATGGCCATCGACTGATCAAATGGCCATCAGCTGTGGCTAGTTGGCCGTCAGCTGTAACCAGTGAGCCATTAGCCATGAGTATAACTGCCGTGGCTAGGCTAGAAGAAGAGGCTAGCAGAGAAGAAAAAGGAGGAAGAAGGGGGAGCTAGCAAGAAGATGGTGGCTGAGTCTGCAAGCGGCGCAGTGAGGGTTGAGAATTGTGTTGCTCCTGGTTCCTGTGTCTCCAACCCAGCCGCCAGTGAGAGTATAGTGGTGTGACTCCCCTACTTATGGCTCCATGGGTGTTCCTTTTTGGCCTCACCATGTCCTGCGTTCTTATGTGGGGAGCGGGACCAGAGACCCCGCCGGACGCCCCGCATGACACTTGGCGTAGTCCGCAGGATCCCCTGCACTACACATGTCCTGCGTTCTTATGTGGGGAGCGGGACCAGAGACCCCGCATGACACCCTGCATGACAGATAGGTAGAACAAATGATAAAGCAGATGAAGTAAAATGTTAACTATAAAGCATATCTCAGTAAAGGGTATGCAGATACTTCTTGTGCTGTTTTTTTTGCAACCTTTTGTAAGTTGGAAACTGTTTGCAAATGAAAAGTTTAAAAATACCACATATGCAATATGATTTTGTATCACATGTATTATGTATGCATTCATTTTTTAAAAAGACAAAAAGGAAACATCAGATTTTTCTGGGTGATGGAAATATAGGTGATTTTATTTTTGCTACAAAACTTACACATTTCTGTATACTCCCCCCACAATGAGCAGGTACTATTTTTTATAATCAGAAAAAATATATGGTGTAAATGACAGCTGAAACATTCTTTGTTTCTCCTGGTATGTGCCTTCAGTACCATCTACATGACTTCAGAGCAGATTGACATCCTAATACTTCCTCAAGTTGCCTCACAATAATCAAATTAGCCATATGAAAACACCTGGTGTTTATCAAGCAACTTCCTTCTAAAACGCTTCAGAACTTTAAAATTATACTTTATCCTAACCATAAGTCTTTGACGTAGAGACAGGACAGGTTGAGTCACACGTACCTCATAACAGGGACATCAATCCATAACAAGAGCACACTCCTGTGAATAGTATAAATTCTACCCTCCTCCAGTGCAGATGATTGCTTTTGTGAATCTGCCTTGAAGCACACACTTAAAGCAGCCATACTGAAAATCAATCTTTCCTACCTGGGTTGTCACCCCAGTGTAATGAGGACTGAATTTAGAGCTGGAAAGGAGGGACGTGGCGAAGACAGAGTAGCAACCTAAATAAAATACTTTCAGAGCATATTGATCCTTCATTTCTGTAGCCTGTTGGGATCGTGGAGCAAGAGAGACTGCAGAATGTCTCCTTAGCCCCTCAACTCCTTCCCCCCATTCTACCGCCCTTCCCCCACTGCTTTACCCTACTGAGGTTATGGCAGGAGTGAAATTAATGCTTGTAATAGGACTAGTGAATTTTAATAAATGACTGCCTAATTATTGCTTGTTGAAAAGCAGGAGCTGACAGTTTTCCCCAAAAATAAGACCTACCCTGAAAATAAGCTCCAGTTAAGATTGTCAGCCAGACAGATGCATTTGACGATGTTCCAGAAGAAGATGACATGACTGTATTTGAATAAATGTAGATTGTTGTACATGAAAAAATAAGACATCCTCTGAAAATATGCCCTAATGCATCTTTTGGAGCAAAAATTAATATACGACCCAGTCTTATTTTGGGGGAAACACAGTACTAGGAGACAATACTTAGGGTTGGTGTGGTCTCAGCTGAAGCAGCACACCCAATTAGCCTTTAATTTCCTATACATTCTACTGCCTGTTTCTTTTTTTTATTAAAGTTTATTGGGGTGACAATTGTTAGTAAAGTTACGTAGGTTTCAGGTGTATAATCTGTAGTACATCATCTGTCACACTGTGTGTTCACCACCCAGGGTCAGTTCTCTTCCGTTACCATATATTTGATCCCTTTTACCCTCATCTACCACCCCCTACCCACCTCCCGTCCTCTGGTAACCACTAAACTATCGTCTGTGTCTATGAGTTTTTGTTTCGTCGTTTGTCTTGTTCCATTGTTTTCAGTTTTATATACCACAAATAAGTCAAATTATATGGTTTTCTACTTTTTCTGTCTGACTTATTTCACTTAGCATAATCTCAAGATCCATCCATGTTGTCACAAATGGCACTATTTCATCTTTTCTTATGGCAGAATAGTATTCCATTGTGTATATATACCCACATCTTCTTTATCCATTCATCTATCGAAGGACTCTGGTTGTTTCCATGTCTTGGCCACCGTAAACAAAGCTGCAATGAACAGTGGAGCACATATATCTTTATAGATAAATGTTTTCAGATTTTTGGGGTAGATACCCAGGAGAGGGATTGCTGGGCCATATGATAATTCTATTTTTAATTTTTTGAGGAACCTCCACACTGCCTTCCATAGCGACTGCACCAATCTGCATTCCCACTAACAGTGTATGAGGGTTCCTTTTTCTCCACAGCCTCTCTTACTGCCTGTTTCTTAAGGAGGAAACAAGAGGAGTTGAGAACTCAAAGTAGCAGTTGTCAAGTGGAAATCTCCATGTTGCATTCTTTCAATAATCATCATTCCACAAGGCCCACCATGGGCTGAATATCCAACCAAATGGTTCTGAGATGGAGCCAGCTGGGATCAGAACTACCCTGCTTCAATGCAAAACATCTTTTCCCAACTAATCTACAATTTGGGGAAAGTTGTTTTAGCTGGATTTGAGGCAGTGGCAGGCAATGAAGTTTGGAAAAGCACTGGCTGTCTTCCTCTTGCAGCAGAATCAGTCAGTGTTTACAATAAAGTGAGTCTTTTACAAGCCATTTAACTTCAAAATGGTGGAACTCCAGCCAGACATTGAAGTGGCAGAAGAGAAGTGTGAGAGTAAGAGAGATAAGGCCAGTGCTGCCTCCATAACCTGGATATTTTTATTTCCAGAATCTTTTCATTTGCATTCAGTTTAATTGAGACGAGTTTAAAGAGTCTGGTTCTACAAGAACTTATCATATTCTCATTTGCTTTCTTCTACTTTAATGGCATCGATTCCTATATTTTCACCTTGGAGAAACCCCTAGTTTTCCTTTTGTATTCCCCATAACCTTACCGCTTATGATACTCTATTAGATGTGAGATTAGAGGGTGCAACTGATGGAATTAATAATGACTAAATACGTTAAAATATAACAATACTGGTAGTACTTATATAGAGCTTATTTTTTCCCAGGCCCTGTGCTAAGCAGTTTACATATATTAACTCATTTAATTCTTACAGTCTTTACAAAAACCTCATGAGGTAACCAATGAGACACCAGATTCACTAAATATAAGTGTTGTCAAGTTTAACACCTACCATTATTTTATTTACCATTAAGAAAGAAAAAAGAAAAGTTCCAATCAACAGAAAATACTTGTTCACTAGTCTGAAATTTATATCCCACTGCTCTTTCCTTGCCTTTTTGCATACAAAAAAATGTTTAGATTCAATGCCGATTTGTATTGTAATCTTTTGAAAGAAATCTTACAAGGAAGTCAAACTCAACACATGTGGTGCACTGACACTGCACAGAGCTCATTTCAAGTAGGAACAAATGAACTGATAATTGTCATAACTGCTGTCGGCCTGACAATAATTGTAATGAGCATCTTGATTTCAGAAATGTTCAAATAATTGCATCTTAGAATCAAAGACATTATGCACATTTTGCAGATACAGAAACTGTGGCACAGGGAGATTTAGTGGTTTGCCAAAAACCACCCGGGTAGTAAGTGGATTCTTAGCCAGACTTTGAACTCAGGTTTCAGAGTTTATGCTTTTGCCACTAGAAGACTTTCAGAGCTGAATAAGATTCAGCCCTACCATGGCAACAATAGCCATCCCATTTCTTCTGGTAGAAACCATGCAACATAGGAAACATAACCTCACAAATCAGCAGATCTATTTTTAGACAACTCTAATTGGAAGAAAGTGTTTCTGTATCAAAATGTTGCACTTCTTGATCCATCCTTTGGGACCACACAGAACAACTTGAATGCCTCTTTCATATGATAGTGTTTTAATTTTATTTTCCCAAGTAATGAGGGGACTCATTGTACTGCGTTCGCTCAACAAATATTTATTGAGCACTTACTGTGTGCAAAATGCTGTACACAGAACTGTGGAGAATACAAAGAGAATGAAACACATAACCTACTCTTAAGGAATTACAATACAGTAGGGAAATAGACACATACAGAAATAACTACGATACAGATGAAAAGTAAGAAATGATGAGAAGTCTAGATAATGGAATTTGGAAGAATGAAGATGTTACTTCTAAAGTGTCAGCAGGTAGACTTCATGGAGAAAGCAGCAGGTAAACTGGAATTTAATCTCTGTCTGGACTGATATCAGAACTTATGCTGCAGAATGATAGACACTAGACCTAACATAATAAACTAGGAATGTTATTTTGAAGTTCATTGAATTTTTAAAAATTGCTTTTTCTGGAGTAATTTTTTTTTTTTTTAAAGATTTTATTGGGGAAGGGGAACAGGACTTTATTGGGGAACAGTGTGTACTTCCAGGACTTTTCCAAGTCAACTTGTTGTCCTTTCAATCTTAGTTGTGGAGGGTGCTGTTCAGCTTCAAGTTGTTGTCCTTTCAGTCTTAGTTGTGGAGGGCGCAGTTCAGGTCCAGGTCCAGTTGCTATTGCTAGTTGCAGGGGGCGCAACCCACCATCCCTTGCGGGAGTCGAGGAATGGAACTGACAACCTTGTGGTTGAGAGGATGCGCTCCAACCAACTGAGCCATCCGGGAGGCAGCTCAGCTCAAGGTGCCGTGTTCAATCTTAGTTGCAAGGGGCGCTGCCCACCATCCCTTGCGGGACTCCAGGAATTGAACTGGCAACCTTGTGGTTGAGAGCCCACTGGCCCATGTGGGAATCGTACCAGCAGCCCTCGGAGTCAGGAGCATGGAGCTCTAACCGCCTGAGCCACCAGGCCGGCCCTAGAGTAATTTTAGTCACTGAATTTTTTTGCTTTTGCTTAACCTAGTGTATAGATCTCTACCTCTACTTCTCTTATTTATTCTTCCATTCAGCACTACTTGAAGTAAGTTTAAAGATGATCTCATTGAATGTTTTTCAAAATCTTAGATACAGAATCTTCTTTTGAAAAAATGAAATCAATAGACAAACGCAGTAGTTCTGTCCTCGTGAAATTGGGGCAGGCACCTGGGGCCTTGCCCTCTTGTCCTTGAAGCACGTCTGCAGAGCAGGGAAAATAAGTACCTATTCCTCATTCCACGGATAAATTTTACTGGAAAATAGTCAAGCAGTCCATGTGTGAACATTGGATGTCTTCATTTTATGAGTTCCAGAGGGGGTGGATCTGAGAGTTAGAAGGACCAACAGCAGTGCTTTTGGCCAAGATAATGTGTATCTCTACAAATAGTGTCAACTGAGTCTTAATAATGCCATTAGTGCAGTCAACTAAGCCTGAGGATTGAGGGTGGGTAGCACAGGGAAATTGTAAAACCAACCAAACAGCACAGACTTGTCCAATCACCTGCCTGGTTAGAAGGTGCCTGAAATGCTTAAGTTTGTAACAATCTTTTCTCCAATGTCCTGGAACTTTTCAATAATAGCAGAAACTAGGAGGTTTGGGGTTTTATATAGAAACCTTCATTTGCCAGAGTGGAAAATGAAGAGTTTTAGAGTTTTTTTCTTTTAGGTTACTCACCTAAGGTGTGACCAAGCTGCTTTGCCAAACTGACCAAATCTACAGTGGACATTATCTCCCATTCCATCCTAGTCCTTTTAACTAAAAGAGAAAGGTCTCAGTTCAGCCGGTTAGTAAACATAGAGTTAAAAGCTGCCTGAGTGAAATCAACATCTGAAGGAGGATCAGAATTTTCTCTGAGAACAATCTGAAGTCGATTATAATAGTCATGAATAGTTTCGTCAGACTTTTGTGAGCAAGCCTGGATTTTGTTTCAATCAAGACTTTGGGAAAGGTACTGTAATTGCTCAGTGAAGGTCTCTAAAGAGTCTTTTAGCATTTTGCAAAAAGTTAGGGGTTTGTTTTTCAAACCCCCATGGGTTTGCTGAAGAATTTAACATAGTTATTCACACTTACCAACCTAGTTTCTCAGACTTCTATCAGTTAGTCCACACACTTGTCAGTGAGGGTCAAGCCAGACATTGGATGAAACTTGCCTGATGGGAACATACTGAAAGGCATTAGATACCAGCACAGTTCCAGTGGGAACATCCTGATCCCGAAGGAGTCAGGCCCAAGTGCCAACCATGTACTCACAGACAAGCAAAGGCCTCAACCAGAAAAGAATGAAACCTCAAATTAGATCCCAACTAGAGCCTGGAGAGCTTCAAAATGCAAAGAGAGCGGAAGCTCAGATCCAGGAGAAAACTTCTTCTTAAACTCCAGGGTGGGCAAGGAAGCAGTGAGATCATTTAGCTCTGTGGGAGCCTCACCTGTTTATTTACCAGCTGCAGAGCTGTTAGGGGTCTTTCCTGGATCTCCGTATGGGCCACTAAATAATGTTGACCATAAACAAATAGCTAGATATTCTCCAGCAAAATTGGTTTATTCGGGAACAATAAAGAATTGTGGCCCAGCCCGGTGGCTCAGGCGGTTGGAGCTCCATGCTCCTAACGCTAAAGGCTGACAGTTCGATTCCCCCATGGGCCAGTGTGCTCTAAACCACAGTGTTGCCGGTTCGACTCCCACAAGAGGTGATGGGCTGCGCCCCCTGCAACTAGAAATGGCAACTGGACCTGGAGCTGAGCTGCGCCCTCCACAGCTAACATTGAAAAGGACAACAACTTGACTTTGAAAAAGTCCTGAAAGTACACACTGTTCCCTAATAAAGTCCTGTTCCCCTTCACCAATAATTAAAAAAAAAAGAATTGCAGTTTAGGACATGTAGTCTAATTGTGAACCACACGCAAGTCCAGAGAAACAAAAGAGAGGGTCCCTCTTTTTTGGACTTGGGAGGGGCTGTTGCGAAGGAGATTCTTCCCGTTGGTGTCTGGGACAGAGATAGAGCGTGAGAGCTCTCCCTTCTGGCCTCTTGACTTCATTTTGAATGGGGTTTCTGTTTATTAATTTTTACAACAGATTGTTGTATTTGCAAAAGCAAGTTGTACACATATAAATGAATTAAGTTATTATTATTTTGGAGGGCAACCATACTGAAGACCCATATTGGAGTCTTACCTCTGCCAAACTTTGAATGCTATTTTCAAATTTTGAGTGTTACTATTCTCACTTTAAAAAATGGAAATAAAACATCAGAAAACTCAAATTGAGAGACAGTCTATAAAATAACCGGCCTGTACTCGCCAAAAATGCCAAGGTTATAGAAAAGAAAAAAACCTGAGGAACTGTTTCAGATTGAAGATTAAAGAGACATGAAAACTGAATGCAGTCCATGATTTGGAACTTTCTTTTTCTATAAATGATAGTATTAGAAAAATTGTCAAAATTTGAAAATTGTCTGTACATTAACTAATAGTATTATACTGATGTTAATTTCCTGATTGTGAAAAGTATGTGGTTGTTATGTAAAAGAATATGCTTCGTTTTAGAAAATACACATTGAAGTATTTAGAGGTAAAGGGCTACAACTTTCAAACAGTTAAGAAAAAAAAACACAACATTTTAGACCAATAGACAGATAGATATAAAGCAAATGTGGTAAAATGTTAACAGTTGGAAAATCTGAATATAAGGTATATGGAACTTCTTTGTACTTTTGCCAATTTTTCTTTAAGACTGAAATTACATTAAAATGAAATGCTTTGTAAAATGGAAATGATAATACCTGTCTTACTCACTTCACAGAATTTGGGAGAAAATCAAATAAAATCTTGTGAAAGACAGCTTTGTAAAATGTAAGTCTCCTTACAAATGTAAAACATTGTTATTACTACTGGAAAGAGCTTGATAAAGTATAGGGCTCTCTAAAATGTAAAACTATTATTTTTGTGGCTTCAGCAAAAGAGACAATAAGTCTAGTTCTATATCCATTAACTCAATTGTTCCTCCTCTGAGAGAA